>NC_063177.1:48037016-48374516 GCF_023159225.1 Perognathus longimembris pacificus
ATTAAATTAGAGGAATTAGCATTTCCATCTCTTCATGTAACTATCATTTCAGTATATTGAGGTCTTTAAAAGACTTCTCTAGTTATTTGAATTATATATAAATTGTTGTAGGCTAAGTGCTGGTAGCTCATGCCTATAATCTTAGCTGGCCAGTAGATTGAGTCCTAGAGAAATGTGGCTTTAGGGCAGTCTGGGCAGAAATGTTATCTAGACTTCATCTTCAAAATAACCAACAAAAAGTTGGGCTGGAGGCATGAATCACATGGTAGAGTGCCATCCCAGCAAGCATAAACCCTAAGTTTAAACCCCAGTACCTCGAAAACATTAGGAAAAAACAAAACAAAACAGAAAGCCTCTGTGAACTATACTCTGCTGTGATAGAGAACATTGGAAGTAATTCTTTCATCTAACTTGAATTTTGATACCAGTTTTCACTTCACTAATGATTGTAAAACAAGATGATAGTTTCATGACATAAGAAAATTACATAGCATTCCAATTCAGTGCCCATATATAAAGTTGTATTGTAAGACAGCTATGGTTGGTTATGTTTACCATTTTCCATGGTTCCTTTTGGTAGAGTTTAACAGTTAAAATGGAGACAGTATGTCCTACAAAGCCATAAATATCCACTATTTGGTTCTTTCCAGAACGTGTTGGCTGACCCTATTCTTTATGATTTTATTCAACTGAAGCATGTGGGGTCTTTTTTCTTTCTTTTTTCTTGTCAGTCATGGGGCTTGAACTCTGGGCCTGGGCACTGTCCCTGAGCTCTTCAGCTCAAGGCTAGCGCTCTACTACTTTGAGCCACAGCGCCACTTCTGGTTTTCTGGTGGTTAATTGGAGATATGAATCTCAAGGACTTTTCTGTGCAGGCTGGCTTTGAACCTAGACCCTCAGATCTCAGTCTCCTGAGTAGCTAGGAGCCCAATAAGTGTGGGGTCTTTTGAGGGAGGGCTCCCAGATTGCGATTCCTTTTGATTATCACCGAAAGTTGTTAACATAGGTCCTCTTTCTCCAGCCACCTCTGCAGCCAGCGCACAGGAAATGCCTGAGTGGTGTTTCTCCCACTTAGGAGAATTTAGGTCATTGCACATTTCTGCTGTAATAAGCCACCCATCTCCTTTTGTCCATCCAGGGGTCCTTTCCTCTTAGCTGTGTTCTTCCTGTTGGCTTAATATTTCTTTTCTTTGCCCTGTACTGAGAAGCTCTCCATTAATCTTCCTTATTCTCTTCATCCTCCCTTTTTCTTAATTCTATGTTTTTGTCCAGAAAACAAATGAAAAAAAAAAAACACAACTCTTCACAGTGTCACCATTGCTCAGACTTTGTTGATTATCATCACCATAGAGCTCAGAGGTCCCACTGTTTCCTTTGGGTGAAGATGAAAGTCTCTCTTCATGACAGCACATTCTCCATCTTCAAAAGAGAGGGCTCTGGTTATCGTCTCCACAAACGTTAAAAATCGTTTTGTTGTCGTTGGGTTTTTACAAGAACTTGCTAACCCTTTAGATGGGGGTTAATGACAACTTTGGCCTTTTGCATACAGTTAAGTCACAGGGATGGTGGGTATGTAGGAAGGAAGGTTGGTGATAAAGATTCTGGAAGTAAGGGAAGGTGACGGCACATGAAGATGGAGTGGCTTTACTTGGAGGAGCACAGATTTGTTTGTCATATCCAAAATGAGGGTAACTTAAATTACCTACCACGAAATTCTGACTCCTACCATCCCAGATGGTATTACTGCTGTGGATTCTTTCTGTGTTCTAGATTCTGTGCTTAGTTGATGGGCGTGAATTCTATCGTTAACTCTCAGCACTGTTCAGTGGGTGTGGTACGCCATTTTGGAGATGAACGAACAGAGGCCAGAGAAGTTAAGAACTTGCTGGCTTTGTTGTAAGGCTGATGTGTGTGTGTGTGAGAGAGAGAGAGAGAGAGAGAGGAAGAGAGGGAGAGGGAGAGAGAGGGAGAGGGAGGGAGAGAGAGAGGGAGAGAGGGAGAGAGGGAGAGAGAGAGAGAGAGAGAGAGAGAGAGAGAGAGAGAGAGAGAGAGAGAGAGAGCAAGAGCAAGCATCATTCTAGGTCTGCCAGATTCCAGAATCTGAGATACTATATTTATGGAACCCATTGCACAAAAGACATGGTGGGCAATAAGCAATGTTATCTGATTCCATAGGAATTTGAGTAGATTTGGAAATTCCAGGCAATTAAGTGGGATTGACTTGTATTTGGCTTTTACATTTCTTCACCTTCTAAATGGAGAGACTGACATGTGTCCCTTTAAGTGTCTGGTTACAGAATTCTGAGTCTGACTCATTCTGACTTTTAAGGTGGCATTCTAAGTCTAAACTTACCCTTGGTTGAAGGAGGCTGACTGTAATTAGTCTACTGATAGATACTGAGGTGTATCTGCTAGAACTTTATGTTACAACAATGATTGATTCCATTCATTGATTGGAGGTGATATCACACAGAAACTAAGTGATTGCCACTTATTGTGTTTCCTTGCATATCTAATGTGGATTGCTTTAAAACACAACATAGCCAACTGTAGCTCTCTTTTGGCTTAGGTAATTTCGTTCTTCCTGGATATTTCTATGTAAGCAGAACAAGTGCAGTTTCCTTGAAATGATGAACGAAACCACCCCTCCACAGCTTCCCTCTTGCTGGTTAATGTGAAGGCACCTGACATTAATTATTTTTTTGGTGGTAGAGGAGGTAGAAGGGAATGAATTTGGTTTTTTAGAACCAATGAATTCTTTCTTGCCTTTCCTTCCAGTCCAAATGGAAGAGTCCATACCCATTTTTTTTTTCAATTTGCCATCCATGGGAAATGAAAAAGTTTGGATATTGAATGATGAGTTATTTATTTCCTTCTTTTATTCTCACTCTTCTAATCCCACACAAAGTGGAATGAGTTAGAAAGATAAGGCTAGAATTCAGGAACAGAAGGGTAAGAAACACAGAAATGATTTGTGCAGGAAGTAAGCAGAACCACCTTTTAGATGATATATGAAGCCTTTCAAGGTAGTCTCTCTCTTTATTCATTCCTTCCTGAATCTTCTATTCCTTTACCATTTGACAACAAAGAAAAAGAAAATCCCAAACACCCTGGACTTACCTAAAGAGAGAACTTGAATAAGAAGTTTGTTCAAGAAACAAACTTTTGGTTATTGATTATGTTTAAGACATTGTTCTAAGTGGAAATTGGCAGGAAGTCATGTGAATCTACTTTCCTTTTCCTTTTTTTCTACTCCTAGGGCTTGAACTCACTTCAGGGCCTGGGTGCTGTTCTTAGGATTCTTTGTGCTCAAATCTAGTGCTCTACCACTTGAGCCATAGCTCCATTTTTGGCTTTTTTGGTGATTAATTGGAGATAAGAGTCTCACAGACTTTCCTGCTTGGGATGGTTTTGAACCACAATTCTCAGATCTCAGCCTCCTGAGTAGCTAGGATTGCAGGCATGAGTCACTAGTGCTTAGTTTAGGAAGGAATCTTGGCTTCTAATATCTAGTTACAATAACTAGGCAGAGCAGATTTCTTAGAATTTAAAAAAATGATGTTCAGGAACAATTCTTTAAAAGCAACAGAGTAGGCTAGGTGCTGGAGACTAAGGCCTGTAATCCTAGCTATTTTGAAGCCTTAGTTCTGATGATTACAGTTCAAGCCAGCCCAGATAGGAAAATCCTGTGAGTTGTTTAAAAGGTAGGGGATTGGTTTTGACAAAAGAAGCTAAAGGACAGTGCCTAGCTCCTGAGTTCAAGCCCCAGTACCAGAAAAATAAATAAAAATAAAGACAAATAAATAAAAACCTCCTCTAACACAGTATCTAGAGTTTAAAAGCCTTTACTTATATTTCCTAAGAATTTCCTTTTTCTTCCTGAAGATAAATACTGTTTTTATTTTACTTTTTTTTTTGCTTATGATTACTATAGGCTAAAAATGGAATAATTATATAGTATCTCATACTTTTAGGTGTTTTCAGGTTGTGGAAACTCCAGGAGATCTAGAGGTTAATAGTTAAACAAGTCATCATATCAGCCAGGTTTATAGACACACTGTAATTATATAAGCAAGCTCTTGCTTCAGCAGTCAACATCTAGCCAGGTCAGGGAATAACTTCCTGCACATGACCACAGCTGTAATTTTCACTTCAGTTTTTATAACTTTGCAATGTGCCAACCTGCCTCTTGCATTTCTTAGTTCTTTTCCCCTTCCCTAGAATCATCTGAAACCAGTTTAAGAGGAGGGACACTGCTCAAGGTCCTTGTGAATTCTCACTTTGTCTTAAGAGTGTTGCTCTAGGGGCTGGGGATATGGCCTAGTGGCAAGAGTGCTTGCCTCGTATACATGAGGCCCTGGGTTCAATTCCCCAGCACCACATATACAGAAGGGGCGCTGTGGCTCAAGTGGCAGAGTGCTAGCCTTGAGCAAAAAGAAGCCAGGGACAGTGCTCAGGCCCTGAGTCCAAGCCCCAGGACTGGCTAAAAAAAAAAAAAAAAGAGTGTTGCTCTAGAAGGTTCTTTGTTTTGCTCAGCTCACTCTCAAGTATGATACTGAATTCTGGCAAAGAAGCACATATACATTTATAAATACATGCCTGCCAATATACTTAAAGATAAATTGACTGAATATAATGGATAGAATACATTATTTCCCATGGTTACCTTGGTTTCAAAGTGACCTTCAGTTTGGGGGATCACAGTGGCCCGCCTATCCATGACCTTAGTACTATCCATGAATTTAGGATTATCATCTTTCTCCTCAGTGACTTCATACAACCAGAGTCAGTACAGTGGGTGAAGGGGTGTGTCTGAGCCCAGTCTTCCCCAGTCAGAATTGTGCAAGCCATGGGGCAGTGTTTACCTCACCTTTGTGTGTAGTTATAGAGAGTTTCTATCCTAGTGTCCCAGTGTCCCATGGTCCCAGGGTCTCCGCATCCCAGGTAGATGAGACCTGTCAGCTATATTGTTTCATCCAACCGGCTTGCCAAATCCTCTCAACTTGGTTGTTTGTCCTTGAATGAGCTTCTGTTTGTTTTTTTTTTTTTATAGAGAAAATACAGATTTAATTCTGGAGCTGGTTTATGAATGAGATGGAGAAAAATCTGATCTATTTGGGTTAGGACCATTTTCCCCATCCAATCTCAGCCTTTCTGATGTGACCATCTAAGCAGACTGGTCCATGTTGAGAAAAGTGTGAGAGGTGGAGGGCTGTCTCTCCTTTATGGTTGAATTTAACAAGCATTACAAATCTGCTAGCCCCATTACCCATGTTGGGTAGACACAGAGATGAATGACATCCTATTTCTACCTCGAGAGAACTTTCGGTTGAGTGGATTATATTGGTGTGTCAAGACAGCTGGTATAGAGCGTGCTACCTTGACAATTCTGGAGGTTAGAAGTCCAAGGTCAAGTTGGCCGTAGAATTGACCTCTTCCTGCAGAGGGCTATATGGAAGAATCTGCTTCAGGCCTCTTCCCTAGCTTCTGAGTTACTGGCTTTGATATTACTTTCCCTACGGAATCACCACCCAGATCTTTTCCTTCTTGTTACTTTGGCATTCTCTATCTGTGTCTTGATCCAAATCCCCCCCACCTTTTTTTAAATAAGGAAGCCAGTTATACTGAAACAGGGACCCACATTCCTCCAGTGACATCATCTCAGTTAATTATATGTAACACCTCCCCTCCCCCCCCTTAGGTCACATTCTGAAGTGCTAGGAGTTAGAACTTCAACATATTAATTCTGTGGGGACTTAGTTTTAACCCCACAATGTGGAAATCAAACATCAGTGCAACTATGGGTAACAGATAGGTAAGTTCTTGTACAAGATGCTTCAGGATACTGAGGAAAGCCATGCTCCTAACTCTACCTTGGGAAGATTGTGAAGCCTGTATGTGTCTGTGATTGATATGGCATAGGAGACCCTGGTGTGTGCTTTGAGAGAGAATGTAAGTCTTGCTCTGTGATACTGAAGCAGATCACCTGCTTGTTCTTTGGGTTTTCTGTCATTAATGACAGATTGAATGTTTCTGCATTGGGTGTGCTAGAGTAGAAACTTTGTAGCTTTCCTAGCTACTCAGGTGGCTGAGATCTGAGGATCATAGATTGAAGGAAAGTCCATGAGACTCTTATCCCCAATTAACCACCCAAAAGCCAGAATTGGAGCTGTGGCTCAAGTGGTAGAGCATTACCCTTAAACAAAAACTCAGGGACAGTGGCAAGGCCTACTGTTTAAGCCCTACTACCAACAAAAAACAAACAAAAAATTCAGAACAAACCAAGTGAGAAAGCAAAGGTCTGAGTTCAAGCATTAGTCCTGGCACACACATATAAAATAATTCTAGCAAGATCCTATCTCAATACACACAGACACACAGACACAGACACACACACTCACACACACACACACAGTGTTGTTATATTGATTC
This sequence comes from Perognathus longimembris pacificus, assembly GCF_023159225.1. Lineage (NCBI taxonomy): Eukaryota > Metazoa > Chordata > Mammalia > Rodentia > Heteromyidae > Perognathus > Perognathus longimembris. Next base: position 48,043,449 of record NC_063177.1, read on the forward strand.
TTCAAAGTTAATTGCTCTTTAGCAGTATTGAGACCTACAAAGCACTCCCATTGGTTGTCATAAGGAACTTTGATGTATAGCGATGGGGACAGAGCTTAGGGGTGGGGGAATCCTTACCATATAATAAATTGTCCCAGACCTAATAAAATGAAGTTTATGAGGGAAAAGGAGTAACTCCAAGAATCTGTAGCCAGATGAACTTTATTTTTAGAAAAAGCTATTAGTCTAAAACAAATAAAAAGAAGTTACCATGTTGATCATTTCTTTTGTTTCCTGATGCTGAGGATTGAATGCAGGGCCTTTCACCTGTGGGTGACTGGACGGACCGAGAGCCTTTGCACTTGCTGTGGACTGAAGCTAGGTCCTGTGCACTTGCTGAAACACAGAGGTATACCTCCAGCCCTTGGTTCTTAACAAGAACTGCTAAACCACATTCCCAGCCCCTTGAAGCAATTATTATTAGAGGAAATGCATCTGCTTAGACTGGCTCATTTTCTGGGTGAATGGAAGAAGAGATTATGGTTGCCTATGTTACCTTTGATATCACTGGAGATATCAACTAATGAATGAACTCATGCACTTGAATCAAGCAAATAGCATAGAAAAAACTCACTGCTCTTTTATCATGGTTAAGGAATAAATGCAAGGTTGGCCAATGATGGGACAGTTGCCTAAGAATATTTGTCACCAGTTGCCTGGGAAATAGCCACCAGGCAAAATGTAAAGACAAGACTTTGGGATCATGGCTTTGGAGAAGGAACTTCATAATCACATGGATCAACTATGGAGAGAAATTAAGCATCTAGAAATGCAAAGGCAGTGGTGCCCCAGGTATGGCAGGGGATCGGAAACTCACATCTGGGCTGATGTGAGCACCTCAGGTCCGTCTCGATGCTAAGTCCAAAGTCTGCTTTGACTCTGGGGAGCCCTTGCATTCCTCTTAGAAAGACAGAAGCTAGACCCTGGTGCTTGAACTTAAAACAAGAGGGAGCTCTGTTTATTCATCCAGTCAACAGGTGATTGAATGGGGTCTGTACAATCATGCATATAGCCTTTCGTCTATGTATTCATCCACTGGACATTTTATTAGCTCTTCTCTGTGGTTTGCTGGGAAGCACTCAGAGATGAGGCCTGCTTTCGAGATGTGCATGCTCTGGTGAATAGCAGATGTCACTACTGATCATTGGGGTGTGAATGATAGCTCAAAGGAAAGGGGTGGGTTGGGTGGGTAGATCACAGGGAATGAGAGGATTGGGGGGGTAGATTACAGGGAATGAGAGAATTGGGTATTGAGAGTAAGTGAAGTGTTACACGAGTCTAGAAAAATCTAAATAGTGCTTTGTGTGGTTGGAGAGTGGCTGTCCTTGGCCGAACAGTGAGAGATGAGGAAGGAAGAATTGTCAGGGGCTGGTGTAGGGAAGATCTGGCCAGTCTGGAGGCCTTCAGTGTTGGACTGAAATATACTAAGAAGTACTACTGAGGGCGGGCTTCTCCTAGCAGCTAGATTAGTGCAATTTTATATTTTAGACTCAACTCAACATCTATGTTCCTTAGCAACAGTTTTTGTTAATATTTGTTATGGTATAAAGAGCCAAATTGCCTTGAAGAGCTTTCTTTTGGCAAGTCTATGACCAACTTTATCAGGAAAACAAAAAAGTTGCTGGTGTAGTGGCTCACGCCTGTAATCATTATTACGCAAGAGACTGAGTTCTGAGGACCCTAGTTCAAAGCCAGACTAGGCAGATAAGTCCGAGGGATTTTTATCCTCAATTAACCAGCAAAAAAGGCAGAAGTGGAATTATGGCTCAAGTGGTAGAGCCAAAAGGCTAAGTAAAAGTGTGAGGCCCTGAGTTCAAGACCTAGCACCAGCATTAAAAAGAAAAAAAAAAAGCCAGGCACTGGTAGCTCATGCCTGTAACCCCAGCTACTCAGGAGCTGAGATCCAAAGATGGAAATCAAAGATCAAAGTTAGAAGCCAGCCTTGGCACGAAAGTTCATGAGACTCTTATCTCCAATTCACCACCGGAAAACCGGAAGTGAAGCTGTGGCTCAAGGGGTAGAGTGCTAGCCTTGAGCAAAGAGCTCAGGGACAGCACCCAGGCCTTGAGTTCAAGCCCCCACAATGAGAAGAAGAAGAGGAGGAAAAGAAGAAAGAAAAAAGAAAGATCCCAACCTCATTCTTAGGAAAAGAGTTGGCACAAGCTGTTTAACTTTACCATTTGACAACTCATCATGACACTTGGATGGCCTTGGGCCAACTTGCATTTGCCCCTGTGCTGTAGGCCATGTCTTGAGCTCTGATTTTATGGTTTTTTAAATTTAGATAGGATGTTTCCCACTCGGATTTTTTTGTTTTTTAGCAAAGTAACTTGACAACCCTGCCTGCCAAGAACTGGGGAGCTTGCTGGCTCTCCCCATCTGCCTCCTGCCAGAGGTCACGTTGGCTGCCATGTTCTCGCCCTTGCCATTTTGCAGGTTTTATGAAGCAGAAATGCAGCTCCTGTCTTCTAGAGCTGAAGACCTTTTGGATCTTGGGAAGTCAGACTTACTAGTGGAAAGAGGTTTGTAGGCCTTACAGAAGGACAGGAGGAGAACCCCGGGTGAGGAGGAAAGACAAAACTAGATGCAAAGTGATCTCTTCCACATCTCACATTATTTTGGTGTTATATTTTTGCTTCTGTGTCAACTTGCAATTTCCCCAATCTATATCTGTAGCTTTACTTAGTTCTTAGCAACAAACTTAGCAACACATCAGAAAGGATCACATTAACTTGTTTTTAACTAGATCTGTAATGTCATCCATATCATCTAATCTCCTAGGGTCTCAGATTCCTTCTCTGTAGCTGGATAACCACTGTGTTCTATCCTGTGATAGAGATGCCCCATTTGAGAAAACACAGCTTATACAGAGATTCTGTGTCAATGCAGAAGAATAAAGTTAAGATGAGCAAACACTAGTAGATGAAATATTTCAAACCTCTCACCTCCTTTTAGTCCCCTTGATCTCTGAGCACTCATTTTTTTTTCTTTTAATTGTGTTTGGTAGAAGTTTGGAACTACTTAATAAGCCCTTGATAGGAAGCTGAATTTATATGTAGATGACTCTTGATTTTTTTTTCCAAACAAGATGTTACCCATTTTTCATAGTACCAAGAATAAAAGATAACCTATAGAGGCAGTGGAAGAATGGTTTGTGAAACAGGACCAGGAAGGGTTGTAAAGTCTTTAAGAAAAGCATTGGCTTGGTGAAGCTTCACAGCTTCTTTGGTGTAGCTCTGCTGTCCCTCAGTGTTAAAAAGAAATAGTCATGTAAATGATATTGTATGCATTTGGAATTGATGTAAAGAAAAAAAAAACCCACAAAGGTAAATCTGCACACAGCATTAAATCGTTAGGCTGTAAACAGCTCTGGAAGAGCAGTGAGCAGCTGGCAGCCTTACTCTGCTCTGCAGAGATTTAGCTTGGCAAAGAAAACAAGTGTGCAAATCAACAGCTCGTATCCGAGTTCCATCCGTCTTTCCTGGAGCTTCTGCTACCCGAATCCCCTCCCTTTGCTTTCTTTTTAGTGTGTGTGTGTGTGTGTGTGTGTGTGTGTGTGTGTGTGTGTGTCCATCCATCCTGGGGCTTGAACTCAGGGGCTAGGTATTGCCCCTGGGCTTTTTTGCTCAAGGCTAGCACTCTACCACTTGAGCCCCAGCTCCTATCCCTGGTCTTCTTAGGGTAGTTGATTGGAGATGAGAGTCTGACTGACTTTCTTGGCTGGGCTGAGTTTGACCTGTGACCCTCAAATCTCAGCCTCCTGAGTAGCTAGGGTTACAGGCCTGAGGCACTGGTACCCAGCTAAGATTTTTGTTTTTGTTGTTGTAGGGCTTGAACTCAGGGCTTGGGCATTGTCCTGAGCTTTTCTGCTCAAGGCTAGTGTTCTACCATTTTGAGCCATAGTGCCACTTCCAGTTTTCTGGTAGTTAATTGGAGATAAGAATCACATGGACTTCCCTGCCTGGGCTGGCTTTGAATGGTGATCCTCAGATCCCAGCCTCCTGAGTAGCTAGGATTACAGGTGTGAGCCTTTTTTTTTTTAAAAAAAATGAGCATACTTTACTTGTACTGGGAGCTGTTCGACTGTACCATTTCTGTACATGCACACAAAGTACCACCATCAACCTTACCCCCTTATCACTCTCCTTTCCCTGCCCCCTTCTTAAAGCAATTTCAAACACTTCTATTTTTAAATTTTCAAATATGCATACAAAGTGCTTCAACCATATTCTCCCTCATTCATCTCCATTTACACTACCCCTCTCAGTGATAGCTACCCCCCAGCAGAGCCTACTTTTACTCTCCTGTCATTTATTGTACTATTATTATTTTTTTTAACTTATTACTGAGGTGATATACATAAGGGTTTCTGTTTCATAAGTCAGGTAATAAGTACATTTCTTTCTGGGCAATAACACCTCTTCCTTTGCTTTCTCCCCATTACCCCCTCTCGCCCTCACCCACAGGTTGGATAGTTCATTTTCAACATAATGTCCATTGCATCATTAATTTTGGTTAGGGCATATTATAATAATTTTATTCACTATGGTATTCACCATGGTATTTTGCACATGTGTATATTCTGTTTTAGATGAACCCCATCAATTGAAGAGCACTGCTGTGTGTATATGTGTGTGTGCGTGTGCGTGTGCATGCGTGCGTGCGTGTGTGTGTGTGTGTGTGTGTGTGTGTGTTGGGGCTTTGACTTAGCCTTGCCTTTAGCTTTTTTGCTCAAGGCCAGTGCTCTGCTCCTTGAGCCACAGCTTCACTTTCAGCTTTTTGCTAGTTAATTGAAGATTAAGGGCCTAGCAGACCTTTCTTTCCCTGGCTGGCTTTGAACCAGCCCTTAGCCACCTGAGTAGCTAGCATTACAAGTGTCAGCAACCAGCACTTTGGCAAGTAATACACTTTGATGGCGAAATCTAAGACACAAGGAGATGGTCCCACGGGGACAGACTTTGTTAGTGTCACTGAATTACACATTCGCAACTGGCTCAATTCTTGCTGCAAATTACATAGACACACACACACATACACACACACACGCTAGTTTCCAGGTTTAGTTGGTAGCTGGCTGTATGGCCTGCAGAGTTTCTGAGGGTCCAGTGCTTCTATTTGTTCTTTTGGTTACTATAGGTTTGGCTAGGTTTCAGGCCCTCTAGTAAGTTCAATTACATGCACTATTTTGTCTTATTCTCCTCTAAATTTATATATGAAAATCATAATTTTATCCATATTCTATCACTGAGAAGTTTGTAAGTAAGAGGTATGGAAGATGCAATAACAGAGCTGAAAATCCACTTCTCATAAATTGGGAAGAAGTGACCAATTCAGGCCTGATTTTATAACCACTGTTATGGAAAGGTTTAATAATAAATAAGCCCTGTTTGTTAGTTTTTTTGTGCAAATGGTTAATACATCAATTATGTCTTTCATTTTAAACATATTTATAATAACAATTATTATTATTACTATTAATTGTGCTTGTACTGGGGTTTGAATGCAGGGCTTCAAGCACTTGCTTCTCTTTCATGGTTACAAGGGGCACTCTACCACTTGATCCACACCTCCACTTTCTGCTTTTTGCTGGTCGATTGAAGATAAGAGTCTCACTGTTTTGACTGCATGGACTGGCTTCTAACCTCGATTGTCAGTGCTCAAACTCCTGAGTAGCTTGGATTACAAGCATGAGCTACCTGTGCCTGGCAAGTTGATACATTTTTAAGTGCTTGCAAAAAAAATCAAAAGAAAAAATATTTATTGACACATGAAATTATATGACATTTGTGTTTTCATGTTTATAAAAAAGTTTTATTGGGAAATAGCAGCATTCGTTTGTTGCATATTATCTCTACATTTGTGTGAGTTACTCAAACAGAAGCTCAAATACCCAGATATTTACTCTCTCTGGCTCTTTATAGGAACAATTTTCTTCTTTTCATCCATAAATTGGAGAGAGAGAAATAAGTAAAAGATTCTTCAAGTGTCTTTCAATGTAGTGTTCTGAGAATTACACAGAAATATACAGCTCTTAGCCTGGTACCAGTGGCTCATGCCTATGATCCTAGCTACTCAGGAGGCTGAGGTCTGAGGATCACAGTTCAAAGCTAGCCTGAGCAGGAAAGTCTGTGAGATTTTTATTTCCAATTAAACTCTTCGAAAAAGCTAGAAGTGGAGCTGTGGCTCAAGTGGCAAAACATTAGCCCTGAGAAAAGAAGCTCAAGGATATTGTACAGGCCCTGAGTTCAAGCTTCAGGCCTGGCACACACACACAAAGAAAGTTGCAGCTCTCTCTGCCCTTTCTAACAGACAACAGTTGACTTTGTTCTTTGCTAAAAAGTCCAACCCAATTAGGAATCTCAGCCCAGCCTCCAGTCATAAACCCATGCCCTACTCTCAGCACCCTTCTATTGATTCACCTGTAGAATGGTAACTATTATGATTTAGGAGATGTTTGTGATCACCAGCACTCAATAGGATTGTATGGTGGTTCAGGCGTGTTATTTGTTAGGTCACTCTTGGCAATTTCCATCTTGGGAATGAAAGAGGTAAAATTTGGGGATGTCAGATTCTGTCTCCCCCTCCTCTCTCCCCCTGTCTCCTGCCTCCTGCCTCCTGCCTCCTCCTCCTCCTCCTCCTCCTCCTCCTCCTCCTCCCCCTCCCCTCCCCTCCCCCTCCCCCTCCCCCTCCCCCTCCCCCTCCCCCTCCCCCTCCCCCTCCTCCTCCTCCTCCTCCATTGTTTGTGGGGCTTGAATTCAGGGCCTGGGCACTGTCCTTGAGCTTTTGTGCTCAAGGCTAGTGCTCTACCACTTTGAGCCACAGCTCCATTTCTGGTTTTCTGGTAGTTCATTGGAGATCTGCCTGGATTGGCTTTGAACCACAATCCTCAGATCTCAGCCTCCTGATTAGATGGAATTACAGGTCTGAGCCACTGGTGCCCAGCTTAAATTCCTTCTTAAGGTATATCTGAGGAAGTAGAGGTGCTATCACTTATCTCCAGCATTTCCAATCTGATGGATATTACATGTTCTATCTTGATATTTTCTTTACATTCTTGGCTTCTAAAGGTTTCTCCCTACCCTGTTCCCCTGGAAAGCCCTTTTTATCTCTCCCAAACTCTTTTATAGTGATCTTTTCTTTTTGTATTAAATTTGCATCCTGAGAATAACATTCCTTTTGGCTGGTGCCTTTTCTGGCTAAACTAGTTTCCTTAACTCCCCCCAAATAGGAATAGCATGTCTGGAACCATTGGGTTTGTAAGCACACACTGTGCTAAGAACCATATAAGTATTGTGTCCTGTAAGTCTTATAATAACTTTGCGAGGTTGCTATCTTTACTACTGCTTAAGTAGAGCGGAAACCTAAGGTTTGAAAAGGGTAAGAAGTTATCCAGTTTAGGAACAGATTGGGTAGCCATTTGAACCTCTGTACTTTTTGTGTGTCTGTGTCTCACTATGTAGTCCAGGCAAGTCTTGAGCTTGTGCTTGAGCTTGAGCTTCCTGCCCCTGCTCCTGAGTTCTGAGATTGCAGCTGTGTGTTACCATACTACACTATTAGATTCTCCAGCTCAAATGCATCCTTTCCTCTTGAGCCTTCACAGTGGATTTCTCCCACTTCTGGTTTAGTTGTACCCATTCTTTTCTATATCTGTCTAATGCTTACCTTATTTTCTCACACTAGTGCCCTTACCCTTAGGGCTCTAGTGAATGTCCTCTCATCCTTCTCTTTCAGTTTAGAGAACTTCTTAAGAGATTTTGTTTATTATTACTATAGTTTCCCATCATTAGAAAATGTCTTAACTTCTCTTTCATTCAGTTTTCTTAAGTAGAAATCATTGGCTTGGCTGATTTATTGTAGGATTTGAAATAAGCAAACAACAACAACATTCCACTTCCTTCTAACCTCCATACTTTCGGATCAGAAATCTATTGCCATTCTACTTCTTTCCTTTTATAGGTAAATGTGAAATGTGTTCTGGCTACTTCCAAGATATTCTTTTTTCTTTAGTTTTTTTGGAAGATTTACTTTGGTGTGTTTTGGCATGAACTTCCTTAAATTTAGCATGTTCAGGTTTTGGTAACTAACTATAGAGGTAAGAACCCATAGGGGTATGCATAGGATTACATATGTGTTTTACTTTTTTCTCAAATTTGAGAAAGTTTGCCAGAACTGGTGGTGTACACTTGCAATCCTAGCTACTCAGGAGGCCAAGATCTGAAGATTATGGTTTGAAGTTAGCCCAGGCAGGGAAGTCCACAAGACTTATTTCCAATTGACCAACAAAGGGCCAGAAATGGAGCTGTGGCTCAAACAGTAAGTAGAGCATCAGCCTTGTGCAAAAAAAGCTAAGTAAGCAAGAGCTTAAGGCCCTGAGTTCAAGCCAGTACTGGCAAACACAGACACAAACACTGGGAAAGTGGCAGCCATTATTTCTTTGACTTAGTATTTAGCACAAAACTCTTTTCTTTCTTTATTGGGGGACTTTTTGGAGCTTTTGTGCTCAAGGCTGGCACTCTTCCACTTGTACCACAGCTCCACTTCTGGTATTCTCGGTGTTTAATTGGAGGTAAGAGTCTCATGGACTTTCCTGTCCTGGCTGGCTTTAAGCTGCCATCCTCAGATCTCAGTCTCCTGAATAGCTAGGATTACAGGTGTGAGCTCCTGGCTCCAGATAAGGCATAAATTCTTTACCTGGTTTAGTTGACATCTAGAGGGATGGGTTCAGTCTCCTTTCTAGGCAACAACTTAAGAACTCTATGGCTGACAGGGACTTGGGCACAGATGCCCACATAGTCTCTGCAGATGCCATTAAAGGGATGGCTGTGTTATCTGTGAATGGTGTAGAAATCCTGACCTCATTCAGCTTTGTTTGGTACCATCACAGTGGGATGAAGAAGAAAATTCTTTCCCCCCCCCCTTGATAGAGCTTTTGCATTTTATTGACTCGCCTCACTTATTGGAAATCCATTCATTTATTATTTATTATAGATATTAATAAAAATACTATTTTTTTCTACCTACATAATTACTCCTTCTGTGACCTATCTTGGCTCCTCTATCTTCCACACACCAAATGTGGATCCCTCTGAACACTCTTCTCCTGAGGCAGCCTGTTCTTCCACAAGCAGCTCACGGATTCCAGCCCTCTGGGTCAATCCCTCATCATTTTGCTGCTGCTACTTCTTCTCTCCCACAATCTCCCCTTTCCTTGAAGCTTAAATCCCAGTGGTCTCTGTCCTTGAAAAGCAGTGCTGGCTCTTCTTCTGCCCTCTTTCTGGACTTAATAACTACAGCCAGACATACATTTGCTTTTCTGCCTTCTGTTTCTTCCCAATTCTGTTCTTTTACCAGTTTTCCAACCTCTATCCATAAAAACATTATTCCTGTAAGCCCAAGGGCCTTCAATTGCCTGGTCCCTTCGGGTCTCCTCTCCATTTGATCCTCAGCATGCCTTACCTAAGGCTATAGTTAGAGCCCTGAGGAGGGCAAGTTAGATCTAGTTCTGCTACTTGTAAGTTGCAGGACCTTGACGACTCAACTTAATTTCACTACATCTCAGTTTACCCATCAATTAAATGGTGATCATAGCAACCGCAGAGGCTTGATGCAAGGATGGAATGAGATCATTTATGTGTAATGCACAAGCTTTCCTGAGACTTTGTAACGACTCAATAATTGTAGCTTTGGGCCTTCTATTAATAGAAAACAGTATTTTCTGTCCCTATTGCTCAATTTTAAACTCTGGAATTCCTCTGGTTAGTTTTCTAGGGAGTTTCATTGTCTTTTCTCTTTTTTTCTTTGTGCTGGTACTGGGGCTTGAACTTAGGGTCTGGGTGCAGCTCCTTAGCTTTTATTTGCTCAAGGCTTGTGTTATACCACTTGAGGCACCATTTTACTTCCTGCTTTTTGATGGTTTAATGGGAGACGGAAGTTACGAACTTTCTTGCTCAGGCTGTGAACTGTGCTCCTCAGATCTCAGCCTCCTCAGTAGCTAGGATGGCAGGTGTGGGCCAATGACACTCAGCCTCATTGTCTTTTTCTACCCTAACTATCCAATTCTGTTTCTAAGCATCTTATTTTTCCCCCTTTTTCACCTGCTGTTCTTTCCTCTAGTTAGCCTCTTAACTTTATTTCTCTTAAGTATATTTTGTCTCTCACACCTTTCCTCCTTTTAGAATGACATTTCTCTCCTCTTTTCCTTCATAATCTGGGCATTGGTTAGGCTTCAGCCTGAGCGTTCAGTGGGTCCTTCCTGATGTCTTGAACTTTTCTTCCTGAACTTCCTTTGAACATGGGACAATGTCATAATATCAGTCATTGCCATAGACTGTGGTGATTTGGGTCCCCTGAAGGTTCTGTATGTCCCCTTATCTGGCCAACGTGATGGGCTTCCATAAGATCATTGCACTTCCTTGCGACTGTGTCAGACGCCCTCTCTGTAACACATGCATGCTCTCTGAATTTAGTAGACCCTCATGCATCATTCACTGTGGCGTTCACAAAAGTCAGCATGCTGGCGAAAGATGGGTAAGGACTCAGTTCACGCCCTTTCCCTTGAGAGTGAGTGTCAATTTATGGTTTGGGCCCTGGGTGCCTCACTTTGCTTTGCCCTGATCCCATTTCTAGTAAGACTTTGCTTGTCCCTGGAACTCATAACTGAGGAAAGGGAAGAAAGAGGAGGGCTCTGGATACTCTCAAAACCAAGGAAAGCATGATGGCCATCCTAGGAAGTCAAACAGCAACGAGGAAACCGTGATTGACTGGGACAGGGGTCAAAGGATGTAGCATTTGAGCTGGAATTTGCAGGACCCAAGTTCCCAAGTGAGAAGTACACATGCTAGAAAGAGTGACAAATCATGGAATGTGAGTTCCTTGGTAAAACTGAGGTGTGTGTGTGCCTGTGTGTGTGTGTGTGTGCATGCGTGCATGTGTGTGTGTGTTTAGTGTGTGATTCTTGGGACATTGGAGGAGTGGTGACAGAGAGAATGAACAAAACTCAGATTTATTTTTAGCTGAAACATTTGTAGTCTTCTATTATCACATTCTACTTTTATATTAAAGGTCTTAGTAGAGCCGGTCCGAAGCTATTTTTAGAGAATCTAATCTGCTAGGTTTGTCTTTCTTACCATTGGCCTATAATTTGGTTACTTTTCTGTTTTTTTTTTCTCCCTTTCTCCCCTCCATCTCTGTGGTTAGCCATATTGTGAATGGAGAGGTTGAACATGGCTGTGAGGTTTTATGGTACCTCACTGGAGCTTTCTGGATACAGCCAAGTGTTCTGTTGGTTCTGGTTGATTTCTTTGGCTTTGAGAATAATTTCTGCATCACTGAAAGGATTTGTGTGTGTGTGTGTGTGTGTGTGTGTGTGTGTGTGCATAAGAAGTTACAACAATTGTAAACGTGATTTAGGCAAGAAAAGAACCCATTGAAAGAAGCAAGGGCTGGGAAGGTGGCTTAGAAGTAGACTGCTTGCCTAGCATGCATGAAAGCCCTGGGTTCAACTTCTCAGTACCACATACACAGAAAAAGCCAGAAGTGGTACTGTTGCTCAAGTAGTAAGGTGTTTTCCTTGAGCAAAAAGAAGCTCAGGGGCAGTCTGCAGGCCCTGAGTTCAAGCCCTAGGACTTGCAAAAGGAAAGAGAGTGGGGGAAGAAAGAAAAAAAGTAAGGAGGGAAGAAAGTAAAAAGAAAGAAAAAAAGAAAAGAAGGAAGGGAGAAAGAAAGAAGAAAGAAAGAAGGAAGAAAGGAAGAGAGAAAGAAGGAGAGAAAAAGAAGGAAAGAAAGAGTTGAGGCCAGTACAATTTAGAGGGTCAGAAAGTTTGATTCAGCGGCGATGGAGCTAAGGATTTCCCAAATACAGGAGACTGAGATATCAAGTATACATAACCCTTGTTCACTGCAGTCTCCAAACTGCTTACCACCATCTTTGCCTTACTGGAGTCTCATGAGAAACCCAAAGTGCACCAGGAAAAGCTTTGGCCAACTTTCTGAGACAGAGGAAGGAAAGTGGACTCAGGGAAGTGCAGTGGAGAGAAAACTCGCGAGTCTTAGATTACTTACTGACCTCAAAAGTAAAAGGGCTGGCTCAGCCTTCACTAGGTCTGTCAGAGAGCTGATTCTGGTGTACTACACAAAGAGTGAAAATTTAAGTGTGGACATTTAACAAATTTTAAATGTGCCCTGATTTGTGAATGAGTTTCAGAAATCATAGATGAAACTATATACATATACATACATACACTTTTTTGTTTGGCTTGTGTTAAGAACTTGATGAAATAGAGCAAGTATTTTCTTCTTGTTTTGTAGAAAACTGTTGTATGTTGAAATGAAGTAGCTTGTGAGGGAGTTATATAACTTCCAGGTGGTAAAAACATCTCTAGGAGGCATTAGTCTTTCTATTTCATTTTAGACACTCTAACAGCATTATGAGTATTTCTCTGTAAGATTTCCTCTTTGTATATATGATAAATGAATTATGCCCGAAGTCTGAATCCTAAGGAGGGTGAAGAAGAGCCTCTGATTTTTATTATGTATAATGATTATGCTGACAGGGCATAAACACTGGCTTTATTTCATCGGCATCGTTATTTAGATGGGAGCGATGCGACGTGTCTCTGCTGTGGCTTGGAAAAGGAAACCTTCTGATGAGCTCTCTGCTTTGTTTTGAGTATTCACATTATCAACTTGATTTCAAATGTATAGATATTAGGCTTAGTTTGAAGTGTCTTTCATGTCATTAAAATAAAGATGTCATCTTGCAGAAGAAATTGCATAGGTGCTATACACCTTAGGACTTAGAGTCTAAGCAAGAAAAAGAAAAAGTTGATTTCTTTTTAAGATCCTATGACAAAGGTATTTTGGGTAGGTAGCATTTGTTTTACCAGCTGCTACTTACCTCTTGTAGCTTTGGGTTTGCTTACTGTTTTAGACTCTTCTGATCTGGAGTGAAGGGGAGAGGGTGGATCTATCACTTTTTTAACCTAAGAATATCATATGCATATATGATCAAGCCAGTAATTGACAGTGTGCTCATTAAGCAATGGAGACTAGCATTCCCTTAGGGAATAGGGCGCCCCATACAAAAAGACAGCCTGGATTTGTTTATTTACATTCGTCAACAAGATTTTGTTTTGGTTTTTTTTTGAGAGAGATGCCAGGAAGCCTCAGTGAACACTAAGCATGGAAAGAGGAAAGATTGAATTGCTGGATGAAGACTCCTATTACATGGGGCTAAATCAGTAGACATAGGGTGAGGCTGGGCTGTCACATTCTCTACCTCAGTTTCTGATAGGTGTGGGCTGTTTTTTTTTTTTCTTAACCTTTTACACAGGTGAGAAAACCAAAGCACAGAGAGGTCAAGACATTTTCCTGGGGTCACAGAGCAGAGTCAGGCTACACATTGGCAGCAGCAATACCCTAGAGACGTTTGGCATCATTGTGTCTGTCTACCCATCCATGGCTTTCTGGCATCATTTTAGAGGTCCCTCCCCAGATGACCTTGTGAGCACCCCACCCATTCTTTCCTAGTTGCTCTGTGTGGAGCTTTTTGGGGGTAAAGAGTACTGGAGAAAAACAAATGAAATGAATAAAACCCACAGCACCCCGAAACACCACAACTGCTAGACTGAACAATGACTTTCATTTTTTGAAATATTGAATTATGTAATCTGTGAGGTATCGTTCATTTGATACTTGTAACAGATGCGGGTGCTGGATGATAACGTCATATTTTATTGTGCTCTTAATTTGCTGAATGCAGCACAGGAGTCTTGGGGATTCCTGGGCTTGGGAATTGGAAGGCAGTTTGGTGAAGAGCTGACTGTCAGGAGAGGGAGGAGATGGAGACAGGAGAAATGGAGGCATGGGGTTCATTTGGGACTGTAAGTGGGGTTTGGGAGGTGGAAAGTTAGTAGACAGGGAAGTGGTACAGGGGAGCCAGCAAGGGCTGAGGGACCCCTTTCTAGAAAAGAAGGCGCACTGAGATCAGAGAATCACAAAGCTCACAGAGTGTTGAGGTCACATGACAGGCAGTCTCAAACCCAACATTGAGAGGCTAAATCTGGAAGGGGGACAGGTGATTTTATGGTAGGCTTGAAGGGAACTGAGCCATGAGAAACTCACCTAAATATTACAGTGTACCTATCATTTGTTTTGTTCTTTCTAAATTATATCCCCAAGACTCTTTAGCCCACCTTTAAGTCAAGTTACAGCTCAATAATAAGGGAAGAAATATCCTCTCTTGTTTGTTTGTTTATTTTCATACCAGAACTGGGGCGTCTCACTGTCATTTGACTTTTTCACTCAAGGCTGGCATTCTACCCTTTGAGCCACACCTCTCGCTTCTGACTTGTTAGTGGTTAATTGGAGATGAGTGTCTCATGGACTTTTGGCCCTTGGCTGGCTTTGAACCACAATCTTCAGAGGTTAGCCTCCTGAGTTTTCAAACTCAAGGTTAGCCCCCCTCTCAATGCCAAGGCTTAATGTACCTTTTTTTTTTTTTCATGAAACTTGCTGAAAGGAACTTTTATAAGTCATTTCGCTGGTGTGTACTCCAAAGAGAGTCTGTTAGAGGTTGGTAAGGGGTGGGCCATTCTGTTCCCAGCCTGGGGCCGGAGGAGGGGGCAGCAGAGGTGCTGTGGTCTCCCCACAGCCATTACCAGTGGCTCCCACTCCCCACCCCGGCCCTGCTCCCAACCATGGCTGCTCTGTTTTCCCTCTGCTGCTTTCCCCAGCTACATCTCTACCATGCATGAACTGAGGATAACGGATAACTTTTGCAGCAGTCTCTAGCTAACGGGAAGGCTCCTTCCTCTTGGTCAGGGAGCTTGGATTGTCTGCAGAGCCCCATGTCCTGGGGGAGAGGGCTTTACTTCTTGCTGGCTCTTAGCCATGTTGCTCAGAGTCCCCTCTAGGAGGAGGAGGTGCCCTCCTTCCTGCTCGTTCTGCTTTCTTTGGACTTCATGGCTTTCCCCCTGCACAAATGAGACATGGTTGGCGTTGAAGGCCTGGCTAGGCATAGCTTCTGAAGGTCATCAGCCCAGGTGTGTTATGCTAAAGTCAGGGTCAAAGGCCAGCTCTCCCAAGATACAGTCTTGGAAAGGGACACCATTCTTCCTTTGATGGCGGCGGTAAGTTAGAAGAGAGACTGCTTTTCATTTTCTGTCAGTATTATTATTTTCTTGCTGGTCTTGGTGTTTAAACTCAGGGCCTGGTTACTCTTCCTGAGCTGTTGTTTTTTCTTTTCTAAAAGTTAATACAAGCATTTGAACCATACTTCCATTTTTGGCTTTTTGGTGGTTCATTGGATTCATTGGAGATAGGAATCTTGCAGACTTTCCTATCTGGCTGGCTTCAAACCAGGATCCTTAGCTCTCAGCCCCCTGGGTAGTTAGGATGGCAGGCATGAGTCACTAGTGCCTGGCTTCTGTCAGTAATATTAAGAGCAGGAACCAACTACCCTCAGAGGTAAGGTTGAACTCAGACTTCCTGGGTTCAAATCCTTTCATTCCACTTCCTATTTATCTAGCTTTTCTTGTCACTTCTATCTTAAATCTATACGATGTGGCTAATACTTGCCAGGGGCTGATGGCTCACACCTGTAATCCTAGCTATTCAGGAGGCTGAGATCTGAGGGGAATTCTAAAGTTTATATTTATGATAAAGTATGCTGGGAGGTAAAGCCAGTGTTTTTAGTCTATTCGAAGGTGCATTTTGTAAGCACACTCTCTCTTCTGGGCACTAAAAACAGAAATAAGACCCTGGCCAGCAAGTGCTTACGGTTTAGACAATAGAGTTTTGTAAACATATATAAATAATAAAATGTATGAAACATGGCACCTGGTTTTGCAGAGGATTGTTCTATTTAACCTTTCAGGGAAGATGGATGGAAGGAAGTGAATCTTGAAATTTTTGTGGAGAATTTTTTTCTTGTTTTTCTTCTCTGTCTGTCTTCCTCCCTCCCTCCCTCCCTCCCTCCCTCCCTCCCTCCCTCCCTCCCTTCCTCCCTCCCTCCCTTTCTCATGAGAGGAATTAAACTCAGGGCTTTGTGCTTACTAGGCAAATGCTTTACCACTTGGACTATGCTCTCAAACCTTTTGTTTTGATTTTTTTTTTTGGTGCCAGTAGTGGGGCTTGAACTCGGGGCCTGGGTACTATTCCTTAGCTTTTTTGTTCAAGGCTGGCACTCTACCACTTAAGCCATAACTCCACTTCTGAATTTTTCTGGTTAATTGGAGATAAAGAGTCTCATGGATTTTCTGTCCAGGCTGGCTTTGACCTCCAGTCTTTCATATCTCAGCCTCCTGAGAAGCTAGAATTATAGATGTGAGTTACTGGCACATGACTTTTTAAAAAAAAAAATCATTTTGATTTTTTTGAGGTAGAGTCTGAAAAAATAGCCTTTGCCAGGGCTAGCCTGGCATTTACAGCCATCCTGCCTCTGCCTCCTTATAATTGGAGATTGATTGGTTGCCTGCCTTGTGTTGAGTTTTTATTTGAGCTGAATCCAGAGCATTGAGTAGATATTCATGAGTCAGACAGGGAAAGGAAGCGTAACTGAGACAGAGAAAAAAGCATTAATGAGGGCACAGAACCTGAAAGCTCTCTGGCAGTGTAACCAGTGCAAGGATTTGTTCTGGTAGGAGTGTGCAAAGAAAAATGGTGACCGGCTCCGGAAGGCCTGCTGGAGCTGGCTTGTGGTTGGCTCTCAAAGGTGGTTATTAAACAGCTAGTAATTTTGCAAACTGGCATTGGATCATTGGCAGTGTGAAATCTTTGGTAGAGGGAATATTTTACACCATGGCAATTAGCAAGTATCTCCTCCTCTTCCCATTGGCATACCAGTGACTCTAATATCCCCCCAACTTTCTGTCCTTCCTGCCCTTCCTTCCCTCCTCCCCACTCCCTCCCTTCCTTCCTTATTTCTTATTTATTTGTACAAGTACTGGGACTTGAACTCAATCAAGACTGGTGCTCTACCACTTGAACCATTCCTCCACCTGTGGCTTTTTGGTAGTTAATTGGAGATAGAATCACACAGATTTTTCTATCCAGGCTAGCTTGGAGCTGTGATCCTCAGATTTACAGGCATGACCACTGGAGCCTGGCTCCAAAAATTATTCTTCAGAGCTTTTCTGTGGAAGCAGTGGGGACTCAGTGTAGAAGGTTGGCTGGGGAGCCACACAGTCAGATTTGTAACTTAGTAGAATATGGCAGTGTTTTGGACCTTGTCCTTCAGAAAAAAGGATCCAAAGAGGAAGATTTTCCCGGACCACTTTGAATGGGGAGTACTTTGGGAGTCTGCTAAGGAAGGAGGTCTGAGCAGCAGGCGTTGTTGAAGGGTGGTGTAAAGTTAGTCTTTCCTGGGTCCCTCTAGTAAGCTTTGCAGTGGCCCACTGATGGCCTTCTCTGGATATAGTCTCCTCTTGAGGCGGGCTTAGAACTATGGTGAAATGCTTCTCTCCTACTAGGGGCAGCCCTTGGAGGAGCCTCAGTAACTGACAGAGACTGGTCAGGTTGAAAGTGACGCTGGGTGGTGTAGCCCAGCCTCCACTGGGTTCCAGTTCCAGTTAAGAGGATGTGGGAGACCCGTGGGAGGTGGAGGGTGAAGAGGCTGCTCCCGAGTGTTTCTTACAGTGCCTGCTAGACAGGATGCAGGCCCTGGCTATTGGAGAAGCTTGGAGACCAGGCAGGAAGTGAGGGTGGAGCCATGAGGGGGATGGGCGTGGTTTAAGGGAGGGCTAGTTTTCCTAAGGCAGTGTTTCTCAACAGAGGGTGAGAGGGGGATATTTTGGAAATGTCTGTCAAGATTATAATGGAATCTCATTTCCATTTAAAGACACAAAGATGGAAGTAGGTGAAAGCAAACCAAATGCTAAGGGGGGGGGGCGGGGAGAATCACTTGTTCTTTTGCTGTCGAGGTAAAAGCTTTGCAAAGAAAGACAATTCTGAGCATAACTTTAAAATGCATTTTGGTGCTGGAGGTGTAGCTGAGTAGTAGAGTGCATACTTAGCTGAAGCTAAAAAAAAAAAAAAAACACCCCCAAACCCACCCCAAATTGTTTAGGTTTTAGCAAAGTAGCAAAGCAAATGGTGAGGATTCCGTTGGGTTATGTAATATCTAAGGCTGATGTGGGAGGTTAGAATTTCGATTATGGAGAGGGCACCATATAAAATAACATTACAAATTTATCATAGGCTCATGCATTTAGAGTCATTGGTGAGACGTTGGTGCTGTTTCTCCTTGGCTGGAAGCTGGTGATTGCAGAGTGCACAGGTGCGCTGTGATAACCCCTGGAGACATTGAGACATACTTTGCTGGCACTGCGAAAGTGGAGTGAAGGCATGTGACTCTGCAGAGGTGCTGATTTCTGGAGTAGACGTCAGTGGGAGGGGAATAAAAGGGAAATGCAGTCCTTGCCGGGCTAGAAACTAGATTAGAGACTAGAGGAGGGATCTACAAAGGGACAAATAGGAAATCGTTTAGCTTCTATAGGCCATAAGGGGCTTGGTTGTAATTCTACGGCTGTCATAGGAAAAGCAGGCAGATGACATACAACTGAATTTGAGTGTTGCATTCTGATTAAGCTTTACCTAAAGAGGTGGCGTGCCCATTTTCGCCATTGGATGGTAGTTGGCTGGCCCCTGGGTTAAAGTCTTGAAGGACAGAAGGCACTTTAAAAAAAATGGTATGCTACACTGAGGATGGCGAGTGCAGGCCCCCAATTCCAGCCCTTCGAAAGCTGAGGCAGGACAATAGGGAGTTCAGGGCCAGCTCTGGCTGCCTATAGATTATCCCTAGGAAGTGGGGAGAGATTTGGTGCACTAAGGAAGGTGTGGGGATGGGGATAGAGCTTTGACTGGAAGATTTATTACGACTGAGAGGTCAAACACATTATTTTAGTCTTGTTCTCCTCCCCATCTCTGTCCTTTCTTTAGTTTGAAATGCAAATATATATATATATATATACATATATATGTAGTTCTTATGGATTGATAATACTTGATTTTTCTCTTAGAGTATGCAAATGTTTAAATAGTAGGAGGAACATTTTCTAGTTCTCTCAGCCCTTTGTAAATGCAGTTAGGTCTTTCTCGTGTTTTGCTCTTAGTCATGTCTTCTTGTTCTTGCCATTGATCTTGGGTCAGCTTTCAACCTTGACTGTATGTTTGGATCACCTGGGGAACTTTTTGGGCTCTCGAAGTTCCCAGGCTATGTGTGCAATAATGAGTGAGAGGGCTAGGCATCATTCTGTGTTAAAATTCTCTGGAGATCTGGGTGTGCAGCTTAGTTTCAGTGAGACTCACTTCCTGGGATATAAAGAAGATAATGATGACTTTGATAGTTGTAGATACTGAAAAAAAGAGGGCGATTCACCTGTGTGGGTAACCATTATGGCTGACAGGTTATAAATATGAAAATAGGAATATTCCAATTTTAAGACCTACTTTTTTCCTCATGACATAATTGAAACTCTCTCTCTCTCTCTCTCTCTGTCAATAAAATATATCGGGATGCTACTCTGACTTGGCTGATATCTGTATTTCTAGCCAGAAGCTTCCATCAGTGAGATAGTTCAGTGACAAACCTTTGAAGAGGTTGAAAGCTTACAGGTTCCAGTAATTAAGTCATTACTCAGGACAGATGTGCTGTGTCCAGAGGGAATCATAGCCTTCTACGACTGACAAGCCTGTGTGCATGCATATTTTGGAATATTTTTTAACTTCACTGACCAAGCTGAAAGAGATTTGTTGTTGTTGAATGTAAAGAGACAGGACAATTTGATAAGTAAACGGAATGATATCTTATAAAGATGTTTGGAAATGGGTTTGATTATGTTGATGGATTGTATGGGCTTCTCCATAACATTTTACTCACCTAGTTCTTCCTCTTCCTGTTCCAAAATAGAAGGTTTTAGACAGATGACACCGGGTGACTTCAGCGTTGAGTAGGCCCGGTTGCAAAGGACAAAGTGCTTGCTTTCTTGAGCGAGAGTTAAGTCATGACTTGCTTGGATGGTTAGGAAGAGATTTTTCAGCTGGGAGCAAACTGTTTCTGGCTCTTTCTCAGGGTCCATTCTAGTAGAGATGTGAGAGTTGCTTCTTTTAGTGAGGGTTGATGGAAAGAAGATGGGATTCTTTCTACTATACGTCACCAAACATTCCACCAAAGGGGTTGTAGTGGGCACAGTTTAGTACTTTTTTTTTTTTTTCTCTGTAAAGGTAGCTGGAGCTGTGTCATTCCAGGGTTGGTGAATTTCACATTTCGTATGATGTCTCTGAAATTCATGATTCATGTGACTTTTTCCTCTCTGGTCTTAGGATGGCCGCTGTCAACCTTAGATATTATAACATCTTATGACAATAACAAAAAGCAGAAGAGATAGAGGGCATTTCTCTTCTGGGTCTCATTATTTATTACTATTTTAATCAGGAAGGAAAAACCTTTCCAGAGGTACCTGGCAGACTTCCTCTGAGGTTTCAAACCTAGAACCCAAATGACAAGGCCTGTGGACTCTGAAGCCTGATTGGCTAATGCTGTTGGTCTGGGGATGAACAAATTTCCTGCTTGGTGGATCTTATATGGTCCTTGTTGCACTGTCTCTTTTTTCCCTTCCACCCTGCAAAGATGTAGAAACAATTATTAACTCATTATTAATGCCAGGATACAAATTATGTTTCCTCTCCTGAGGCTAGAGGGCTCTACCATTCCTGTAGACATTGCCAATCTCGTTTTTGAACAAAACTGCGCCTTTTTGTGGACACAAATGGGACACAAGTGGTGTTTGCCTTAACATCTAATTTTTAAAATTACAATAATTATTAAGTGAGACAATCAAACAAGAAATGTGGCAGTGGGTACACCATCAGCCCTCATTAAATAGTAGCAGCGTACTATTGTTCTGTTCTTTTTAATATTCCTACATTATGCCTGGGACGTTCTGTCATCCAAACTCCTCTCATGTGTGCATGGCATTCAGATTGAGTTTGTAATAAAACATTATTTTGTTATTTTTGACTTCAGTTTCCCTCCACTGTGGAAAAGCAATCTCTTAATTCTGTGTCTTGTCCATTGACATACCAATTTAACTTTTCAGCGGATAATGTGCTAGGGAAAAATTGAGCTGTGAATTTAATTTAGCATTAATTTTATTGGAATGGGGGATACTATTCTGACAATGTTAGTTAGACTAGGGGAACAAGTAAACCTCAGAAGCTCCACGGCTTACTACAAGAAAAACTGTTATTTCTCACCTGCTCTCCACCAATCATCTGGGAACCTTGCTCCATGTGGTGACTCAGAGGCCCTGTGTAAATGAGGCTCGACCCTCAAGCCTTCCATTCTTCCCTCTGGGGCATGTGGTCTCCTCTGTCACCATGGCCAAGGGAAGGAGATTGGAGAATCTAGCACTTGAAGTTCTGGCTGCCTCAGCCTGGAAGTGACATTTTTCATTTCTTTCTGTTCATATTTCTGTACGCAGAATTAAGCACATGGGTCAACCCAACTACAAGGAAAAATAGGAAATATTGAGAACATATAGGTATTGGATGAGTAGTATTTCGCAACCCCACCTTGTTAGAAATATTCATTCAGATGAAAGAACTGATGACGTTGTACCATTGTAAACACCAGTAGTTTCTAGTCCTTCATGTCTTGTTTAAACTTTTCTTTCTTTCTTTCTTTTTTTGTTGGCCATGGGGCTTGAACTCAGGGTCTGGGCACTGTCCTTGAGCTCTTTTGCTCAATGCTAGTGCTCTACCACTTTGAGCCACAGCTCCTCTTCTGGCTTTCTGGTGGTGCTGATGATCAGATCTCAGTTCCTGAGTAGCTAGGATTACAGATGTGAGCCACCAGCACCCAGCTAGCTTTTTCTTTTTGTTAGTCTATTTTATTACTTGTTTGTCAAGTTGAATGAATAAATTAGAAAATGAGAGCGGTGACTTCAAAATGAAAATTTCATGAGAGAGTTGACTTTAATATAGAAATTCAATAAGATTTAAAATTACAATTTCAAAAGTATCTCCTATTGCTCATCCAGTACTTCTAACCCAATCCACTGGATTATGTCCCATGGACCCCAGAAATCAGTGTCTAAGAACGTTTTGTTTGTCCTAACGGAGTCACTAGCAGTCTGTAGTGGTTGGAGGCCTGCATGCCTCCATGAACATGGTATCCCGTGCAGGTCAGCCTCTGACAGTAACAACCAGGCTCAATTGTCACAAGTACAGAGACGGGAAATATTGTTCCATTCTCTTGCTAATTCTTCTTTAGGTCTTCATATCTTGTAGGGTAAATCCAGTCAGCAAGATAGAGAAGCCACCTTTTGAGAGGTCAAACTGGGAGTCTTGATTGGAGAGGTGGTATCTATAGGTGGGCTATTTTCACAAAGACCTGCAGCCCCCTGAATATACTTAACACTGTTTGAAAACTGAGCCGTGAAAGCAGAAGGGGAAAGAAAGAGCAGAAAAACGATACCAACGACCTAGATCAATCCCAATGGAGAGCTGAAGTGGAATGCCATGGTGACTGGCGCAGGGCCAGGAGACAGCACAGGGGGCCTAGCATAGTGATGTCAGGTCAGAGGCAGGGTCACAGGAAACCTGAGAGTCTCCCAAGTTCAAGGCACAGAACTGACAGGTCCAGTAACCTATCATCCAAGTCCCCACTCCTGCTTCTAGGAATTCAGGCACACCCATCACCTGGGACTTCACCTTCCTCCACCATGAAGACAAGATGGCACCAGTTAAACCCAATTCCCTATTCACCACATGGCCAAGATGGTACTGTTTAGAGCCAGCATCCCCAGTTCACATATTCTTGCACAAACTTTTAATTTTTCACTATCCTGACTTTCAATCTTTGTGGAATGTATACAATGAAAAAATGTAACCCCCAGACTCTATCTTATGTTAATTCTTCAGCAAGTATTATGATTTTCAAGTAGGACTTTCTCAGGGTTTTTGAGTCCAAAGCAAGTTTTCATCACTTTACTTTGCCCATTGGGAATATGAACTATATCCATGCTAAAAGGTTTCCCATTCATTCTCCATGTCAACATTATCAACATACTGTTTCCAAAAAGATAAAAATGTGAGTCACAAATGGAAGCCCCTTTGCACAACTATTTAACGACAATAAAAAAATGTTAATAAAAACTAAAAAAATATGTGAGTTACAGCTGAGTGCTGGTGGTTTATACCTGTAATTTTTGCTACCCAGGAAACTGAGATCTGAGGATCTCAGAGTTTAAAGCCATCCTGGGCAGAGAAGTCTGTGATACTCTTATTTTCAATTAACCACCAGGAAGCCAGAAATGGAGGTGTGGCTCAAATGGTAGAGCTCCAGCCTTGAATAAAAAAGTCAAGTGAGAACACACACAAGGCCCTGAGCTCAAGCCATAAGACCAGAACACACAGACAGACACAGACACAGACAGACAGACAGACAGACACACACACACACACGACTCCCATAAATGTGATGTGATCATACATCAGAGGCTTATATAATTCCTTAATGGAAATAACAACACTGGATCATGGGAGGATTTGAGAGACCAAGGGTTTATTTTTCTCTTGAGAAAAATAAAACATGGGTCTGAGATATTTCTTGTACTGTCATAAAGAAGGTGTTGGTTGAGTCTAACTTTAAGGTTAGGCAGCTTTATATCTTTAGGACTTTTGAAAACCTTTTGATTTTAGAAATTGACTTGAATTACTCTTCCTTGTAATAATCAGGTTTGGAAACTCGTAACAGTTTGGTCTTCTTATTGCCTATCTGTGACTTTTATAAGGTAGTTCTGGGAATTGGAGGGTGAATGTTGCTACATACAAAGATATCTTTGATGGGACCAATAATTTTCCAAGTGCATGAAGGAATCTTGGGTTGTCTTTTTTCTAAATGATTTTTACCCAGTGGTTTCTTGCTACTAAACTTTGTTATTTCTGTCCAGATGTTTCCCTTGGCTTCTGTCTTTTTCTAAAAGTACTGATCAATACTGAGTACTGATTATTCCTAGTATTCTTATATAATCTGCCGTTACGTTTGTACTTTATCAATCTTTTATGTCCATTTTCTGCCTTGCTGTTGAATAGCACCAATTTTCTGCTGTTGAATTTTCTCACTGCTCTTTTTTTTTTTTTTTTTTTCTGTTATCAAAGTCAAAGCTCACTTCTTTGCTTGGAATTTCTGTGGAACCTCATCCTTTGGGACTACTCACAATCCTGTCCTGATCTACATGATTACATATGTTAATCCCTTCTAGAACCTCCTTTTCCTTCAGCATACAGAAATTATAACACTCTCTCTTTTTCTGACCATTCTGGGTGCTCTTTCCCATGAGATTTCCTTTGTGTGAGTTCTCATTTCTCTTGGGCTGTGGGCTTGACTCAAGTAATAGAAGTTGTGCCTTCTTGAAGCCTGGAGTTCAAACCCAAGGACCATAAAAAAAAAAAGTTCTTTAGCTCTTTTTAGGGATGCTTCTTCTGTTGAAAAAAATATCATTTGAGGATTTAGAAGACGAGGTTATGCCTCTCATTTCTTTTGACGACCAGCAAGGGGCATGTGTGGAGGGACTGCCATGAGAACATGATCACAACACTTTCCTATTTCACTCAGAGCCTATTGTCATATCTGTCTGCCACACTGAGAGATGTTCATCTGGAAATCTTCAGTGCTTCATTCATCGCAGGTTATATTTATTTTTATCTGAGTTCACTAGGCTGGCACTGTACTGTTGAGTCATGCCTCCAGTTGGGTTTGGCACTGGTTATTTATAGGGTAGAGTCTCACTTCCTGCCTGGGTACATATCCAAACCTCCATCTGCCTATTTTTAGGCTTCTTCATTCTAGTCGGGTCCACAGGCAGGTGCCATTGTGTCAAGTACCCTTGATGGAATTATAGTCTTGTCAGCTTTTCTGTCTAGACTGGCCTGAACCTCCATTCTCCCATTGTTAGCTCCCCGAATACTTTGGATTGCAGTTGTGAGTCACCAGTGCTGGGCATAGTAGGTATTCATACGAATACTTGAATGAATGAATGATTTGTCTGTCTGTCTGTATGAGCACACAAGGAAGGCACAGATCTAATGAGAGGGCAGACAAGTTGAAGACAGGGTGAGTGGAGAATTGGGTGGAGGGGCATTGGAGAAGCAACAGTGTTGGACCTGACAGTTCCCAAGTTGTCTCTGGGTACAGCATTGCAGGTACGTCAGACACCACAGCTGTTGGAGCATAATCCAGAGGTGTGAGCTGACCTGTGGGAGTGAAGGAGCACCTCGTGATGATAGCGATGAGTGTGGGGAAGTGACATGAGCAGGGGGACCTCAAGTTGGAACAAAAGCAGAGTGACCATGTCTGTGCGTCAGCGAAGAGAACTATCGAGCAGAAAAGTGCAACCCTGAAAGGAAGTTGCTTGGGGTTCTAGACCCTCTGAGAAGCGATGAGAGGTGAGAGGCACAGGCAAAGTATGGTTGAGGATGGGATCTTAGATCAGAACAACCTCTGAAGGCAAGGAGCGAGGAAAGAGCTACTTGGAGAAGAAGGAAGATTTCACACATTAACTCTGACCCTTTCTGACTGGCCATTATGAGAAAGCACGTTTTTATGGTCATGGGAGGGGTGGTCCCCTCTTCCTTTGCCTTTTATAGTAACTCAGAACAGAGCTAGTTGCTTTCCTCTTTGACAGCTCTTGAGATGCCTGGAAGAAAACTCTGCTGATTTCTCTTCTTTTTCCAAGGTGTGTTATCTACTCTGACTTCCCCACTTGTCTGTGTGTGTTATGGTTTTCAAAACCCCTTATCTTCATTGGCCAGCACAGCCAGCCACACATGTTCCAGATAAAAAGGGGAAGAACGGGGGCTGGGAATGTGGCTTAGCGGTAGAGTGCTTGCCTAGCATGCATGAAGCCCTGAGTTCGATTCCTCAATATCACATCAACAGAAAAAGCCAGAAGTGGTGCTGTGGCTCGAGTGGTAGAGTGCTAGCCTTGAGAAAAAGAAGCTCAGAGACAGTCCCCAGGCCCTGAGTTCAAGCCCCAGGACTTGCAACCAAAAAAAAGGGAGTGGGGGGGAAGAACAAAGGCAGTAGCTCCACTTCGCTTCCATCTCCCATCCTTTTCTCCTTCAGCAGAGATTTCCTCCTGCCAGTTATGACAGCAGACTCTGAGTTGCTAGGTCAATGAGTCTGAAGGGGAGGAATAAGACAGTTGTGGGACCACTGAATAGGCTTGCTTTGTCTGGTGACATGTTTTCCGGACTGCTTATGGTGTATGACAGAGTTGTTTTTGTTCTAGGGAAGGGGCAGTTTGAGAAAGCAGGCCGCTGAGAAAACTGTAGGGTTCTACTTCCCTTTGGGCCAAGTTTTTCTCATTCCCCTCCTCCTCCACAAGAGCTATGATTTCACATCTCGGAGGCACCCCTTACTCACGAGGGTCATCTGAGGCCTCTGTATCCTTGTCCAAGCCTCACGCGGACAATGAGAGGAGAGAGAGAGATGGTCGCCAACTTCACAGGAAGTAGTGACAGGAGCCCAGGGCAGCAGAATTCCATATTAATCATCAATCACCCATTCCCTCACCCCTGACCTGCCCTCCTGGTCTCCCCACCCCCCATCTCCAAGAGAAAAACCAAAGATGAAGAAGAAGGAAAAAAAAAAGAAAAAGGTAGTAGCTGTGTATCGTGTTTTGATAACTTTTCCCTCCCTAGTTTGCAGTCACATTGCTTTCTTTCATAGAAAACCCCATGTCAGTTTTACTCAGAATTTATGTATGGAGATTTGAAAGGAGGCAATTTGGAAGGGAAGGTGAATGAATGAGGTTTTCACTTCGCATGTGGAATGAATTACACACGCTGGGGGTTGAGTGCTGAGTTCTCTATCGCAGGTCCTCTGGCTTTTTAGCAGAGCCTGGGCTGCTTACAGATCTTTCACAGGCAAGCTTTGTAGGTAGCAAGATGGGGAAGGGGATGCCAGGACCAGCTCGGCAGGCCCCAGAGTGCAGCCAGCCTCTTTTCTTTCCCGGGAATGGACTCTGGTCAGCTGACCAGTGTGGCCAGAACATTCTGGCAGTGAAGGGATCCTGAGCTGGTCTCTGTGGCTTCCAGCACATGCAGTCCCTCCATAAAATGACAACACACCATGCTCCCGAATGCCGCACAGTTTGTACTGTCATCAGCTCCCGTTCTGCTGCAAGTGAACTCTGGACCAGCAATCTCAAGAATTCTGTCCTACTGTGGTTTGATAACTATGGGTAAAGTTCTGAAGTCACTCAGAACCATAGTTTCATTTTCTGTCTAAATTGGATGGATATTTTGCTCTGTGTGTGTGTGTGTGTGTGTGTGTGTGTGTGTGTGTGTGTGTGTCCCTATGTGGTGTCTCAACCCCATTTCTGAGGCTACTCTTCCTTGTCTTCCTCTGTTATTGTTCTGCCCTTCATCTAGACTTTCTCCTCAAGTCCTGCCAACCTTCCCTCCTTTCCACTTTCTGCTTGCTGCATGCCATCCTTTAGGAGTCATGGTTTTAAGACTTAGTTCAAATGGAATCTCCTGCATAGTTTCCCAAAGATTCCTTACCACTTAGGAATGCATGCTGGGAAAATGATGAAGTAATATTAATGATGATATGTGGTATTGGTTTAAAGAACTCTAGTAGGAGTAGGGTGTACATGAAACATCACTGGTCAAGGTAATTCCTTGATGGGAATTGTAATCAGTCCCTCCCTCCCTCCCTTCCATTTTTGCGCTGGTCCTGGGGCTTGAATTCAGGGCCTGGGCATTTTCCCTTTTTTCACTCAAAGCTGGTGCTTGACCACTTGAACCATGCCTCCACTTGTAGCGTTTTGGTGGTTAATTGGAGATGAGTATCTCTCACAGACTTTCCTGCCCAGGCTGGCTTTGGACTGCAATCCTCAGTTCTCAACTTTATGAGCAGCTAGGATTGCAGGTATGTGCCACTCTCGTCCTGCTGCTTTGTTTGCAATTTCTTAGAATGAAAGGCCAAGCATCAGTAAAATAAAATTAAAAGTCTTCTTCATTAACCGAGCCTGGGTGATCTCCCCCATACATGTCTGAAGCTTCCTGGGAGAAGGTTTTTTAGACATCTGCTTCCTGTTATGGCTGTTAACAAGCAAGTAGAGGTCCGTCTTTAGGAGACTGAGCACCTTGACTAAGCCTGGCCGGTCTGATCTCCTGTGTTCTGCATTCTAGATGGCTTAGCATTTACCCCAGCTTTTCTTTTTTTTTAAACAAAATATCATTATTTAATTTGCTTTACAGCAAGCAGGGCTTTACAGATTTACTAGTTTTTTTTTTTTTTTTTTTTTTGGCCAGTCCTGGGCCTTGGACTCAGGGCCTGAGCACTGTCCCTGGCTTCCTTTTTGCTCAAGGCTAGCACTCTGCCACTTGAGCCACAGCGCCATTTCTGGCCGTTTTCTGTATATGTGGTGCTGGGGAATCGAACCCAGGGCCTCATGTATACAAGGCAAGCTCTCTTGCCACTAGGCCATATCCCCAGCCCCAGATTTACTAGTTTTTGCTTCTAACTTCTGTGTTAAGGTATGAGATACAAGAGCATTAACTACAATTAGTTTAAAGAAGAAATCTTTAAGTAGTTGTTCAAAAACCATTTCAATTCAACTTGTTAATTCATGAGTTAATTCATGCATCTTGATTAAGGTCATCCCTTCCATCCTTCTCCCTCCTCTCTCCCAGCCCCGCCCATCCCTTCCAGTGACCTGGCTCCATTTTCACATGTGTACATTGAATATTATGACTGCATTCACCCACCCTTCCTCTCTCTATTTGTCTGCCCCCCTGTCCTTGGTCCTTCCCTATCCTGGCAATACATGCATCAGCTTCCTAGTATATATATATACATGGATATATCCACAAAAGACTCAGAATTGACTTGTGAGACTTTCTTGCCTTTTATGTCAGCATGCTGAGCACTTGCTGGCTGGTGAATCTGAGTGGATAGGATTGGCTTTTTCATGGCTTTGGTAGGCCAAGCTATTCCTGCCGATTCCCAGGTGTACCGGCCATTGGGCAGAGTTCCAAGCTGAGTTCTATGAGGCCCAGTGTTCAGAAGCTTTATGACTAAGAAAATGATTTAAAGTATGGAAACATGTGCCAAGAAAAATTACTCTGCTTGTGTTATTTTATCGTGTTTGGATAACCAATAGAAAGTTATTTCCCCTGCATTTTGCTTTCGTGTGCATATGTCCGTGTGTATGTTACATATGTGTTTATTTTTGTTTCTTTATTTAGAAAGGGTGTCATACAGGCTTGAATCACCACTATAATGAAACTGTTCTGATCATTGTTGAATATTTAAATCTCATGTAATTTCTGATTTTTTTTTACATCACCCTTCCCTTATACAAATGTTCTGTGTGTGTGTGTGTGTGTGTGTGTGTGTGTGTGTGTGCGTGTGCGTGCTGAACTCAGGTCCTCACACTATGGCACTTTTTATTGGAGATAAGAGTCTTTTAGACTTTTCCTTCCCCAGGCTGTCCTCGAACTTGGACCCTCAGAGCTCAGCCTCTTGAGTAGTTAGAAATGCAGACATGAGTCACTAGGGCCCAGTTTACGAGCTTCTTGTTTTAAGGATAAAGTACATGATTTCCCTACTTAATAATAATGAAGAACATAGATTTTGAAGCTAAACTTGTCAGTCATTTCCTAATTCTGGGACATCTGCTTTCCTCCTTGGCTTTTCCTCTTTGGGTACCAATTTTTTCAATGGTGTAATGGACACAGCAATAATAGATTAAAACTTCCATGAAGATTAAACTCCTTATTGAATATAATGATGTTTAGCATAGTGTTTTGCCTTTATTATTATTATTTTTTGCCATCCTGGGGCTTGAACTCTGTGTCTGGACTCTGTCCCTGAGCTTCTTTTGCTCAAGGCTAGCGTTCTACCTCTTGAGCCACAGTGCCACTTTTGGCCCTTTTTGAGTAGTTTATTGGAGATAAGAGTCTCATGGACTTTCCTGCCCTGTCTGGCTTTGATCCTCAGATCTCAGCCTCCTGAGTAGCTGGGATTACAGGTGTGAGCCACTGGCATTTGGCAATGCACTTCATTCTATAGACCTGTCCAGAGCCAGAAACATTAGAGCTCCCCGGATATATTTGTTTATCAAGTGATTGACTGAATGAGTGATAGACAAGTCTTGTAATGGCTGATGCCCTCCAGAATGACTCAGGTTGCAGTCAGAGATGGGGCCTTGTCCATGCATGAATGTCAGACTCATTGTGTCCTTCCATTATCCTACTGAGTTAGTGGAAATGGCGGATGTCTTAAATAAAATAATGTTCCTACCCTTTATGGATCTCTAAGCTATTGCCTGCCTACCTATCTTGTCTTGTATTTTCACTGCCCTCTGAATGTTTATCTTAAACACAACTGAGTTTGATCTTAAAGCTCAATACAAGCCAGGTGGTTCACACCTGTAATCCTAGCTACTTGGAAAGCTGAGATCTGAGGATCATAGTTTGAAGCCAGCCAAGACAGGAGACTCCAGTTAACCTCCCCTCCTCAAAAAAAGAAAAGAAAAGAAAAAAAGCCAGAATTCAAGTGGCTCACGTGATAATGTGCTCACCTTGAACAAAAATACTTAGAGACAGTGCTTAGGTCCCAGGACAAGTACACACACACACACACACACACACACACACACACACACACACCCCACATACACACACCGCACAAGCTCAACACAGGCAAAACATTTACTCATTCAAGACCCCCAGTGTATGTGATGTAGATTCAAATGTTCCTTTGTGAAGGAAGGAAGTGAAAAATACAAGAGGATCCTCTGTCTTAGGATTTCAGCTTTCTCAGGAAGAGTCTGGATCTCCTACCCATCTCCCACCTCTATGATTGCGATTCCTTTCTGGAATCCATTTCTCTGGGCCACTCCATTGGCACCACCAACCTTCTCCCCTGTGGTTTGAAACTGGAAAAGACCTTGAGTCTAATGTCACAAAAAAGAGGGGAGCTTTTGCATAGCATTTCCAGTCAAAATCCCATGGGCATTTTCTCATAGAAGTGTTTGGTTGTACTTGGTGGGTATGGTGGGGACGTTAGTCACAGGACTAATGGGATGACCTAGCTCAGCTGAGGTCATGACTAGGTCAATGACTTCCACTCACTCATAGAAGACTTATCCCAGCCTGGAAGAACTGTGATTTGTTTTTGTTATCTGGTGAGTGGGTTTGTATATCCGGGATATTGCCTATCTGTGAAAATGTATTCTGAGTTTTTAAATAATCTCATTAGCAAGGTGTCTTCTGATACACAATCTGTTTTTGCTAAGGGTTTCGGTTCTGGGTTCTCCTGCAGAGTGCTGGTCACAGAGCCAAAGAAGGCATTGTTGTATTTACATGGATGACAATAAAATGCAATAATGACTCATGGGTGGCTATGTATCCTGTCCTTCTTGTTAGTAGTTGTTTGAAGCTAAATATTGCTCTGCCAATTATGTCTTCATCCTTGTATCCTAGGCACGAATACAGGGGCTTCTACAATAAAGGGAAGCATAGGAGATTAGAGTATTGCCCTAGATCATAAACATGATAGAGGAAGAGAACAGAATATGTTAAGAGTCTGTGTATGATACTTCCCAGGGTGAAATCCTATTCTCTTCTATTTAAAGAGATCAGAGTGGTGGGCTCTGTAGGGATCAGAGCCAGGGGAACTCACGGTGCTGAGCTGGGCTGGTGTTTGTGTGGAAGTGGGCCATCTGTAGCCAGGAGATTTGAGATTGTCTGGGGGGAAAAGTGGGAGGGGACTGGGTTGTCAGCAGCAGTGAAATGCCATTGTAGTGAGTTTCCTTCCATTGTGTATTGATTGGCCCTTTGAGAGGAGGGCTCTGTTGCTAGGGCAACTACTGAACAATGCTTTTAGGTTTAGACTTTTTGACCAGGCAACTGGGAATACCATAAAAATGTAAAAATGTTAAGCTATCTGTCTGTCTGCCTGCCTGCCTATCTGTCTATCTATCCATCCATCCCTTTCCTTAAAGCTTTACACTGAAACACATAGTTGTTTTCTAGATATTAATAAGCAAAAAAATAAATATTATTATTGTTATGATGATTTTTTTTTGCTGGTCCTGGGGTTTGAACTCAGGGCTTGAGTATTGTCCTTGAGCTTTTTTGCTCAAAATGAGCACTCTACCACTCGAGCCACAGCTCTGCTTCCAGCCCTTTTTATTTTATTTTTCTGTGGTTGAATATAAGAGTCTCTCTAACTTTTCTGTCCTGGCTGGCTTTGTATCTTGATCCTCAAATCTCAGCCTTCTGAGTACCTAAGATTATAGGTGTGAGCCATTGGCTTCTTTGCTGGATTAACAAAAAATCTGATTCACTCTACTTCATCCTGAATTCATCCCTTTTTATCTTCCTGGATTTTTTTTTTCTTAGAAAGACTTAAAAAAAAATTCAGTGTTCATCTTGTCCTTGTCTACTGGACTGTCTAGTTTACATTTTTTAACTTCTCTCCTTTGGATTTCTTTCATAATTTCCCACTACTTTTCCCTTTTCAGATAGGTTTGATTCTCCTTCCCATGGCAGATAGTCCAGGGGTTTTTCTAGGGGTGTCTTCTTCTGGCCTACTATGTAAGAGTCAATAGACATCTTAATTAAAGACTTAAAAAACCAAAGTTTGTGCTGGAGGCTCACGCTGTAATCCTAGCTCCTCAGACGGCTGAAGTCTAGAAGACTACAGTTTGAATAAAAGCGGTAATGCCTTAATTCAGAGTAAACAAGTTAATTTCCATTTCAAGGTGAGCCAAATTATTATATAGCTGAAATCAGCCAGATTGATGTTGGAGTGAAGAAAGATATTTTTATGGGCAAGGACAACATGTTATAATGTGCTTTTAGTATAATGCATTATGGCCTTATTGTATGCTATTTTGTTTGTAATTGCTTTTTTTCCTCCACTTTACATATTTGATGCAAGTATTCTTACATATTTATTTGCAAAATATTAGATGAAGGAGATACCAGAGAATTGTGAAGTATGTATTGATGAGTAGTTTATGTTTCCATGGAGAGCTCTACTTCACAACTCTTGACTTGGTTTAATCCTTAAAGATCAGTGTCTGTCTATCTGGCTTTCTCTCTGCCTCTGTTTCTGTGTCTGTCTGTCTCTTGTTCTGCTTCTCTCTCTGATATGCTAGAGATTAAACCTAGGGTCTCCTATGTTGGGCAACTGCTCTGCCAATAAGTTACAACCCCAGTCCTACCAGTCCAGTAGTGTCCTTTTTTTTTTTTTTTTGTAAAACTAACCCATGTTGGATAATCATTTCACCCAGCCACCCTTCGCCTCAAGTGGCTGCTTCAAGTCTTCTAAATTTCTGATTTTGTGTCTGTCTGCGTAGCAGTTGTCAGCCTGGCAAAAATGTAAGCAGCCCACCCTAGGGCACAGAGTTTACAGAGCCCCATCCCCCCCTTCCTCCTCTACATAATGGCTGCTGCGGAGGCCTTTGTGTGAGCCTTTTCAGAGAGATAAATAGAACTGTTGGAGGAGCCCTTATGGATTAGAGCTTGGGACAAGTTGATCTCTTTCTACTGTCACAGCTGTTTCAGATGGTGGCAAAACTTCTAGTGTTCTGAAACACTGCATTTGGGACCAATGGGAGCAAGAAGTAAAAAAAAACCCAAAAAACAACCCCCCCCCCCCCAAAAAAAAAACAAAACTTAAGAACTCCCAGAAATTGACAAGCTGCCTTGCTGGACGTTTGCTCTTTGGCTTCTGAGCCTTGGATTTATTTCTTCTTTATGGCAGTTTGCACAACCGTTTCCTTTATTCCTCCAGGGACTCCTGCTCTGTCTCCCTTTCTTTAGAAGAATGGGAGTTTGGAAGGCAGCGTGTGTAATCCAGGGAGGATTTAGTGCTCCTTCATTGCTTTAGAAACCTGAAAAGTCAGACTCTAGGAACAAGCTGAAGAGGGACTCAAATGGAGACAAGCATTTAACTTGTTGACAAAAGGCCTGGTATCTTCTGCCTTAGGAGCTGAAATACCAGCAGTGAGATGGAGAGAACACTTACGTGTGTTTGGAGAGTTGGAAGTTCCTGGAAGCCTCCTTAGGTGCTGTACATTGCGGCTGGAAGGCTATGTGAATTTGAAAGGAAAATAGTTCTAAGTGTTTGTGGGCTTCCAGAGTGCTGTGAGCGCTCGTGTACACACAAAAGAAAGGTTCCCATAGAATTTCAGAAATTGGATGTAGCTCGCTCCTCTCTGTGGACTATTGGCTGATGGGGTAGGTAATGTTGTTTCCCCATTACCTGTGCTTCTTTTCTGTGCTAGAACCCTGTTTTCCTCAGGTATTCCCCCGCTCTTTTATGTGATGGTAAACCTGTATGGTTGCTTTAGACACGGTTGCTATAAGGCATAGTTCTGGCCAATAAAACAATACTCCTGGGTAGTGATGAGGCAAAGTTTCATTCTTCTTAAAATGAGATTCAGGTCAGGTGCCTGTGGCTCTTACCTGTAACTGTACACAGGAGGTTATGCTACAGACGATCTCAGTTCAAGACCAGCCTGGCTACAAAGGTTTGCTAGACTCTTTCTCCAAAATAACCAGCAAAAAGCAGAGCTAGGAGCATGGTTCAAGCGTTTGAGTATCAGCTGAGCAAGCAAGTCAAGCCAGCCCAAGGCCCTGAGTTCAAACCCTAGCATTGCCCAAAATAAAAAGAGAAACATATTGCTATTTTGAAACTCTCTTAGTTGAATCACATAGGATTCAGCAAATGAGGGAAAGGAAAACGAAACCTGAAACATGAAGCACCTAACTAAAACTAACAACACCCTGTGATGTGGATTGGACTTGCATCTTGAGGTGCGATGGAAATACTTGACATCTAGGTCCTGACTCCTTTTCTTCCTGCAAGGAAACAAGCCTCTTGCAGAAATTCAACAGCTAGGGCTGGGAATGTGGCTTAGTGGTAGAGCACTTGCCAAGCATGCATGAAACCCTGGGTTTGATTCCTCAGTACCACATAAATAGAAAAGGCTGGAAGTGGCTCTGTGGCTCAAGTGGTAGAGTGGTAGCCTTGAGCAAAAGAAGCTCAGGGGCAGTGCCTAGGCTCTGAGTTCAAGCCCAGGACCTGCAAAAAAAAAAAAATTCTATAGCTAAAGCATAAATCAGTGATATGGTTGTTTTGGAAGCAGGTCTTCTTCCCCTCATTGCCCTTACCCTTCCCTTCCTTCTTTCCCCTTCACTCCCCTCCTATTTCCTATTTCCTATTTCCTTCCTTCCTTCCTTCCTTCCTTCCTTCCTTCCTTCCTTTCTTTCTTTCTTTCTTTCTTTCTTTCTTTCTTTCTTTCTTTCTTTTTTTCTTTCTTTCTCTCTCTCTTTCTTTTTTAAATAAATTCTGATATTGAGGTTTGAACTCAAGGCCTCTCGCTCTTTGATTAACTTTTTGGCTCCAGGATAGTGCTCTACCACTTGAACCATATACCCACTTCCAGCTTTTTGGTGGTTACCTAGGGATAAGAGTTTCATGGCTTTATCTGCTAGTGCTGGCTTTGTCCTGGGATCCTGAGATCTCAGCCTCCTGTTGTAGCTGGGATTATAGGCTTGCACCACCAGCACTGAGCTGTAGGTTGTTTTCTTTAAACCAGCACTCTGCCTGTCCATGTCGCTCTTCTGGTCAGCTGGCTGTTTTTGAATGATGATGTACCTTGTTCAAACCACAGATAGTCCTCTATGTATGAGCCAACTCATGACTTTTTATTTTTTTTGGACTTTTTGATGGTGTGAAACCAACATGTGCTTGGTGGAAATAGAATAGCACTTTGGATTTGGCTCTTTTCTTAGACAGTATGCTGAGAGGTGCTCGCTCCTTAAGTTGGAGGCCAGCTGCAAGCCCTGCCCCTCGTGAGGGCGAACAACCTACTTCTGCTGTTGTGCTGCTAAGTTATACGGCTTGGCAGGTCAGGTGTATGAAATGTATTTCCCAGGTAGGCTATTTTTCAATCAGCGGGGGGGGGGGGGGTGTTGCTTATGAGAACATAATGATATGTTAAATCAGAGCATCTGTAATGGAATCCCTTTATATCCCTTTGATGCAATGCTGTCCTTTGATCTGAGGTAAGGAGGTAGAGGAAGCATTCTATGTCCTCTAAGTGAGGTGTACCCCATGCAGAGAAGACACAGCTTGAGGTGGAGGAGAAGGTGTCCATTCCACCAACTGCTGCTGTAATATGGGAACTCAAGCACCAGATACCAAGAAGCCACGTTTTGAGAGGTAGAATTGGGAGTCTTTATAGAAAGCCTGAGACTGCAAGCACACACATGGCTCCCCACCCCCACCCCCAACTTGCATCCTTGAATACACTTAATACTGTTAGGAAACTGAGCCAGGAGGGTAGTAGAGACACAGCAGGAAAACAATAGTAGTAAACCAGATCAACTCGAATGGGGAGTTGAAGAGGGATGCCAAGGTGACCTGAGGGGAGTCACGAGACACCAGGCATGGCACAATGGTGGCCCAGGTAGGGGGTGCAGGGTCACAGGGAGCTCGAGAGTTCAGAGAGTCTCCTGAGTTCATGGTACTAGTCTGGCAGGATCAGTAATTTACTGTCCAAGTCCCTGCACCTGCTTCCAGGAATTCAGGCATGCCTATCACCTGGGGGCAGGGGTGGGGTTTCATGTCTTAAGAAGAGTTTTCGGAAAGTCCCTATCATCTGCCAAGATGCCAAGATGGCACCAGTTAGAACCAGTATCCATATTTCAAAGGACACCACAGTGTTGGGCCCAGCCTCTGTCTCTATCCCTGCGCCTTGAGCCATTCCCTTGGGGGCAGGGGTCCAGTGTGTCAGCCTTGGGGACACTGAAGAGAGGAAGCTGGCTGATAGCCATGGTGGGGGGGGAGGGCAGGCTTTCCACCAGGCACTGTGGGATCTGTGGATGCATGGCTGCATCTCACCTCCAGTGTCACAGATTGCACCATGGTAGATTGCAGCTGAGTTCCCTTGCTTTGGATCACATTTCTACTACAGGTACCTCTGATGGCATAGCTTGTGGTGTGTAAGTGGTTCACTGTGATCATAAGAGGCAGGAAGGACATGAGGATGAATCAGAGAAGGAGGGAAGGCCGGACTGTGGCACAGCTTGCACGTATAAGCTACTCTAAGAGCTACAGGACTAAAGGGCTTGTTTATTAGCTTCTTCTCTCTCCCTTTCTCTTTCCCTCCCTCCCTTCCTCCTTCCCTTCTTTCCTTCCTACCTTTTGTTCATGCCAGTTCTGGGGCTTGAACTCAGGGCCTGAACATTGTCCTTTAGCTTTGTTGCTCAAGGCTGGTGCTCTACCACTTGAGCCATAGCTCTACTTGCAGCTTTTTGCTGGTTAATGAGTTAATGAGTGATAAAAATCTCACAAACTTTCCTGGTTGGGCTGGCTCTGAACTATGACCCTCATATCTCAGCCTCCTGAGTAACTAAGATGACAGGTGTGCCCACTTCAAATGACTTCTTTGCAGATGTAAGCACGGGCTTCATCCTTGTCAGTTGATCACAAGTGTCTTTACAGGCTGTAGCTCCCAGGCCATGCCTGTGAGCAGACCTTGCAGCCTCTGGCAGATGTCAGCGAATTCTTCCAGTAGGAATTCAGCATGGAAGAAGACATCTGGTGTGACCAAAGATGAGCTAAGACCATGTCAAACTGCATCTGTTTGGAAGCTGATCAAAAACCTAGGCTGGATTGGAAAGCCCCATTGGGGACTGAAGTAAAAGATAGAAATGGAGAAGTTTGCATAGATGATGTCCCCTACACATGCTAAACTTATGATCCTCTGGTGAGGAAAATGCAGGCCCTGAGCAAGACACACCCGCTGCTCTTATCGAAGAGTAACAACCCAGTTTATTTACCTGCTGGTTCTAAAGTTCAATTTCTCCTCTGCACCATGAGGACAACTCATTGTGCAACTGAGAGCTTAGTGGAGGTTTTATCTGTGAAGTTCCTGGCTGCTGGTCCCAACCGCCCTCTCCCCACAATGCAAAACAGCAGATGTACAGATAACCTTCTAGCCTCCCAGGTATAGAGCTAAGGAAGGAGATTGAAAAAGAAATGTATACGCATATATCACCCGATCTGGAAGGAATTGTGTTATTGTTAATAATCATAGAGGTCATAAGCATTGTAGACTAGAATGACAATGTCCATCAATGGGAAGATTTATTTTTTTTAAATGGAGAAAGCATGGGGGGGAGTGTGTGCTTCAGGGGAGGGACCAGGTAAAGAAAGGAATTCCAGCAGGCCAGGGTAGTGTTGTCTGAATAGAGCCCAGACTCGTTAGGTGTGTTCAGGGAAACAGAAATAACTTGTGTTAGACTTCAGCTTTGTGATTTCTGAAGGGTGGAAGAGGAGGTAGAAATTGATACAGCTTGGGTGGGTTTTTTCCCTTATTTTTCCTGTGGTGCTTGCTACCCTGCTACCAGCCTGGCTTTTCATCAGTTATTTTTGGGTTGCTTTCCCTCCCGTGCACCTGTGTTGCCAACTGCTTACATCTATGCATTTATTTCTTTCATTAATTACCCTTCTTGGTGACACTGTTCACTTAGGTGGCTCCACTGGGAAAATATTTGCCTTCTTGGTGCCATGGCTTATTTGGAAAGAACCAGCCAGCCACGATCCTTGGTTTTGCAAGATGGGTTCTCTTCAATCCTGAGGATAAAGACTTTGGGCTTCTTTTGAACTTACATATATGTGCAAAATATGTGTCTCCATTTTTCTTGCTGGGTCAGCTCAAACTGTGTTTTAGCCTGGCGTGTACAATTCCTGGGTTCACTAAAGAATAATGCAGTTGTGTAAATACTCAGAAGGAGGATGGGCGAGGCCAGCGATTACAGCAGCCCTTGTCAGAATATCCAGTGCGGGATGCATTCTCCAATGAAAGAGCCTGCTTCAATAGCCTTCACTATTTATTTTATTTGAAAAATGTGTTAGCCCTAGTGAATGGCCTACTTATTTCAAGGCTTTATTAAGGACAACAGAGTTCCAGTACCCCACAGATTTCCCCCTCCTTTGAGCCATTTCTTCAAGTCTTATGTAACAGATTTTGACTATCCTTGAGAATATTTGAGGAGCTAAACCTGAGAAATGTTCATTTATTTATTTATTTATTTATTTTTAAGATCATATCGCTCTGGTCCATTGAGCTTCTCCAGTCAGGATTTAGAAAATGAATCTGAATAGTTCCAGGTTGGATGTTTTCTTATTTGTGTATAACATTTCAGGGGGAACAAAAAGATAGGTAGCTATAAATCATCCATCCATCCAAGGGCTCTTTTATTCTGGAAAACGAAGCATGACAAAGAGCTTAGCATCACTTTCTAGAATTTTCCAAGTCTACCCTTCCCGCTCCCCTTTCCAGCTCCTGCCTGTGGTTTCTCTTTGGTTCCCAGCACGTGAAGCACTCCACACGCGCTGGCTGGCTGGCTGGCTGGCCCGCTGCCCTTCTTGCTGGGGCCACCTCTGTGCTCCTCCTCTTTTTTTTTTTTTCCACGGGACATTCCGTTCTTCCCACCAGTCCCAACCTGTTTGCAACTTGGCAGGCACAGAAACAAGACTCTTTGCAAACTCTCAACCCCTAGGATGGCAGTAGTTTCAGCTTTTCAAAGAGCCAAAAAGCTCCCGGTCCAATAGCTTTTGGCCATGGAGACCATTGGGAGAGGAGTTTGTCAGTAACACGTTTAGCTTCAGAGAATGTAGTCTTTGGCTCTGGAGAAGGAAGTTGTCTTTTTTTTTTTGCCAGTCCTGGGCCTTGGACTGAGCACTGTCCCTGGCTTTCAGGCTTCCTTTTGCTCAAGGCTAGCACTCTGCCACTTGAGCCACAGCGCCACTTCTGGCCATTTTCTGTATATGTAGTGCTGGGGAATCGAACCCTGGGTTTCATGTATATGAGGCAAGCACTCTTGCCTCTAGGCCATATTCCCTGCCCAAGGAAGTTGTCTTGATATCTCTCACCAGAGTTGCTGGGTAGATGGAAACATTCTACTTGTGTGTGTGTGTGTGTGTGTGTGTGTGTGTGTGTGTGTGTGTGTGTGTGTGTTGTTGGGTTGTTCATGAAATGAGAGGCCTTAGAGATAGGTAGGGGACACAGAGTAGTAATGATTTATTAATCTGACTTATTATAAGTAACTTGTCAAAGAAAGTTTATACCTCCAGAGTTGCTAAACGGGCACAAGGATTGTTGGGAACAGAATATCATCTGAAAACAACCTGAATTTGGAAGTTTTTTTTATTAGTGCCAACACAGAAAAGTACTTCTTATAGCTTGGGCTTTGTATTCAGATCGAAATGGGAATGCTGAGTGTTAGGCCTAAATGCACATAAAAGATTTAGTGCATATGGCAAATGTTGCCTTTGACTAATACATACATATAACATATTTATATATTATAGATATATTAATATATAATATATAAAGATTGTATAAATATACCTGAATATATAATACATAGGAATATAATTATATATTGAGTATACATATGAAAATACAATATATATTCAACTGGGCCAGTCTGATGTCTGGAAATTCAGGCAAAGAAACAGAGTTAAAAAAGTTAAACAGCTGAATTCCTCAAGTTTCTAGGTAATATCAGATTTAGATAAAACACTTTGGCTCTTGTTCTCACTGAATATCGCTGTCTTTTCTGTCCTCTGTATTTGTTTTAGAATTTGCTTACTATTTGGCTTTTTTCTTTTCTTTTTTTTTTTTTTCTGAGACCAGGACTCAAATTTGCTGTCTGTTGCTTTTCACTCATTGGTAGGTTTTCTACCACCTGAGCCACGCCTCCAACACCTTTTCCTTTTTGGCTTTTCTGGCACTTCAACCTGTTCATTTAAAAAAAATTAGTAGAGAAAATGTAACTTTTTTCACTTCTGGTGGGAATGTGAAATGACAAAGCTACTTTGAGAAATAGTTGGACAGTTTCATGTAAGGTTAACTATTTGTTACTATTTCTAACATATATATGTATACATATATATATCCAAAAGAATTTCTAAAAATCCAACATATGCACCTAAAAAGTTATAAATGAATGTACATAGCAGGAGCATTGGTAACAGCCAACAAGTAGTTACAACACAGATGTCCATAAACCCATGAATGGATAAGTATAATGTTAGATTTGCATACAATGGAATATTATCACCCACAGACACACTGATTTATGCCAAGCTATGGATCAACGTGGGCAACCTGGTACTAAGTCAAAGGAATGACAGAAAAAGCACATGCACTGTGTGATTCTGTTTATGAAATGTCCACAGTGGGTAAATCTAGAGAGGCAGAAAGCTGACCAGTTGTTTCCTGGGCCTGGGAATGGGAAGGAAGATAAAGTAGGATGGAGTGAGAAATAACTACTAAACAAGTATGGTGTTCCCTTTTAGGTTTGTTGAAAATGTTCTCTGATTATTTGTCACATTTTAAAAGGATTGAATCTTATAATTTAAATACTACAAGTTTAGATTAAATAGGTGAATAAATGGATTATAATTGAATAAAGGTCCTATCATAAAAGGAGAAGTATAGATAATATAGATCATCCTTTGGGCTGGGGGCATCTATCATTCTGATTAAAACTGTCTGGTAGCTGACCACTGGTGGCTCGGGCCTGTAATTCTAGCTACTCTGGAGGCTGAGATCTGGAGAATCACAATTCAAAGCCAGCCAGCCAAGTCAAACCAAAAAGCTGAAGTGGAGGCCTGGCTCACATGGTGTAGCGGAGCACTAGCAAGCCCAGCTAGTGTGTGGCTCCAAGTTCAAACTCCCTGTAGTGGTCAAAGAACACAACACAACACTGTAATAAAAAATCACAGATGAATGGAGAGAAGAAAAGTGGACGAATGAAGAGCTCATAATAACATTCAGTGTACATATGTGAAAAAGGGAACCGTGTTAATAGAGAGGATGGGGCGGGGATGGGGACGGGGTTGGGATAGGTGGGGGAGAATGATGAAAGAGGTGACACTGATCAAGATGCATTGTTCTCATAAACAGACATGTGGAATTACACAACTTTGTACCACTATTTAAAGACAACTAAAAAT
Source organism: Perognathus longimembris pacificus (assembly GCF_023159225.1). Lineage (NCBI taxonomy): Eukaryota > Metazoa > Chordata > Mammalia > Rodentia > Heteromyidae > Perognathus > Perognathus longimembris. The sequence continues at coordinate 48,085,554 of NC_063177.1, forward strand.
GCAACAAGGACAAAAATATACAAAAAATTTCTTTAGTAACAGACTCATTAACGTTTCTAGGAGAGTGAGACGTGTCTTTTAGTGTCTCTGATGCGAGGAGCAAGCGTCCGGTCTGAGTCCTTTGTCTCGAGATCTTTCTGAGGATCCACTTGGGTCCGGAGGAGCCTGTACCTTAGGAGAAATAGCAGTCCTCCCATCCTGCCTACTTTCCATCTCTGCCTCATTTGGGTTGCCTGGTTGAGTTTCCTCTTGATGTTACTCATCTACTTCCTCAGAAGCTTGACTATGGTAAGAGCACTGGGTAACATTTCATTCGAAACGGCAGGGACTCCTATTCTGGCTCTTTCTAATATTTCTTGGCTTCCTGCTTTCGGGACCCCCCGTGGGAAATCTTGGCAGAACACCGTGTTTTACATCAGTACCCAGTGCCTTCTCAACTTCCCTTCACAGTGGATTTTCTGCTTGTTGTCACTTTTTTTTTTTTTTGCTCTTTTTTTCCCCCCTACTTGTGTGAAGATTGCTTTCCTGGAGAGTCTGTGGCTCTGCACTGTACATTCGGTCTCAAGGAGTTTGTGAAGACTCTACCCCGTTATTTCTGTGGACCTTTCAGGCTCTTTGGACCATTTCTCCCATCTGGTTTCTTTTCTTGGTTGGATTTGTTTTTGTTGCCAGTCCTGGGGCTTGAACTCAGGGCCTGAGCACTGTCCCCGGCTTCTTTTTGCTCAAGGCTAGCACTCTGCCACTTGTGCCACAGCGCCACTTCCGGCCTTTTCTATATATGTGGTGCTGAGGAATCGAACCCAGGGCTTCATGTATACCAGGCGAGCGCTTTACCACAAGGCCAAATTCCCAACCCCCCCCCCCCCAACCCCATCTGGTTTCTTTTCTTGGCTGGAATATTTCTCAAATTTCCCGCCACTTAAAAAAATGCATCATACTTTCTTAGATTCCTCATTTGTTCCTCAATTCTCTCTCTCTCTCTCTCTCTCTCTCTCTCTCTCTCTCTCTCTCTCTCTCTCTATTTTGTGTCAGTACTGGGGCTTGAACTCAGGGTCTTGAGCTCTGACTTGGCTTGTTCTGCTCAAAGCTGGTGCTCTACCACTTGAGCCACAGCTCTACTTCTGGCTGTTTGCTGATTACTTGGAGATGGGAGTTCCTTGACTTTATCTGTCTGGGCTGCCTCTAAACTGAGATTCTTAGATCTCAGCCTCCGAGTAGTGAGGATTCCAGGTGTGAGCCACCAGCGCCTGGCTGTTATTTCTCATATTGTAGAGTTTTCTGGTTTTATTTATGGGATTATTGATGAAAAAAAAAATCTTATGTGACAATTGAATTCTCGAAGGTATGTATCCCACTTAGAAGCAGTGTGTGAAGGAAGTGATGGGAGGAGAGAGAACCTATTTCTCCATTGTTTGTCCCAGGCATTGACGAGGAGCCCAAGAACCCCCAGCAGACTGGAAACTGGGCTGCATGCATTGAGGATGCCATTTACTGAGAAGCCACCTTGTTTGTTTTTTTAGTTATATCATTTATGCTCTATAGAATGGGGCAATTTCTTTGGGGGAGAAACTGCTATCTTTGATATGAAGAGATAGGAGTTCTTTGTATTTAGGAGACAGAATTAGACAGTCAGTGAGATGTATTTGATTTTGAATATTCCCTTAGTTTTGAGTGATAAGGTCTCTGTCAGGATGCCCGATTTTAGAAACTCAGTGTAGGTCTGTGTTGAGTACAGGCTGGGTGGTTGAATCCTCTAACAGGATAAAGAGAACCAGAAGCTGGTTGCTCACAACTTTAATCCTAGCTGCGGAGGAGGTGGCCATCTGAAACCACCCTTATCTCCAGTTAACCAATAAAATGCCAGGAATGGAGCTGTGGCTCCCATGGTATGGGGCCAGCCTTGAGCAGAAAAAGCCAAGAGAGAGCACAGACCCTGAGTTCAAGCCCCAGTACCACTGTGCAAGTGTATAGGCACATGCACCCCCCCCCCCATATACTACCAGTTCTTTGGTACTGAGAGTGACAGTACTACACATAAGAAAAACATCCATAATTAATCGCATCTTTTACACAGGGATCAGAGCCCCAACTCTGCAACTAGTCAGAGTATTTATGTCAGGTAAGGAATAGACCTCAATTTCATCAGCATTGCTGTTAGGGAAGGGATGTTAGTTTGTAAACACACTAAGAATTAAAAAAAAGCCTTTACAAGCTCATCTATGAAGCTGATGTAGTGCCCTTCTCAAATACCAGAGCATCATTTAGTGAGAAAATTAGCTGGCTGACAGAGCAAAACAGTTTCCCTTTTTGCATGAAGGGAACAGAAGTCCAGAAGGGTCACAGTATTTTGAGGCAAGGTCATGGTAATACGTAGCGTTTGGACTGCATGACCAAGGCTTAGGTCATGTTCCAGCCATCCCTGGTAAACATCGTAATAACCTGCACGTGTTATTTAGAGAAGCCCGGTCATTGGAGAGGAAAGTCTGCACAGTGGATTGAGTCCAAGACATTTTCCTTTGAGTCCCAGAATTTATATATAGCCCTGACACAGTTCGGCAACAATCCTTCCACACAAGCTAGTAGAAGTAGGCTTGTGATGCAGATCCATTCCAGCAAAGGACTAAACGGAATGATAATATATGCTAAAGCTGGCGGCTCTCACAGGAGGGACTCTATATCTGCACAAGGTCCTTGAAATATTGGGAGTAACACTTACCCCATGCTGATCTTAAAGTAAGTCATGTGAAATGTTGAAGGCTATGTCTTGTGGACAACAAATAATAAATTCTAGCTTATTATGATTTTTCTTATGATCAAGCACTTGCCAATGTTAAAAAGTGGTAGTGTAGCTGACTTGCTAACTCCCAGCATTCATTGATCAAACATATTTATCAAGTGTCAGGACATACATTGCTTTGCTACTTAAAAGCTCATCAAGGTAGGTATTAGCATTCTTATTTCAGGGCTAGGGCTTAGGTTAATAGCTTTTCAAGGTCACACAGCTGTGGGTCCTTTTCCATTAGGCCTCTTTTTTACAGGGTCACATTGAGATGCTTTCTAATTTACCATATATAATTTTGTCAGAGGCTTATTTATATATTCATTCATTCATTCATTCGTTTATTTGTGTGTGTGTGTGTGTGTGTACACACGTGTACGGGAACCTGGGGCTTGAACTCAGGCCCTCATGCTCTTATTTGGCTTTCTCACTTAAGGCTGGTGCTCTATCACTTGAGCCACAGCTCTGGTCTTTTTGCTGCTTAATTAAAGGGTCTTATGGATTTGTGTGCCTGGGCTAGCTTTGAACTGCAATCCTCAGATCTCAGCCTTCTGAGTAACAAGCGCTCCTGCTGTTGAGTTGCAGGTATTAGGCTTGTTGGAGACTTTTAAATCATTAGAAAACACACACACACACACACACACACACACACACACACACACACACACACACACCCCTTTTATCTTGCTCCCCAGTAATAAAGACTTATGAGAATTTCCATTAGTAACACCCATTTAAAATCAATCCAATAGAAACCTATAAGTGAAAAATCTTAATATTAGTGTATCTAGGCCTCATTATAATTGATCTCTTCTTAGCTACTAAAACCATTTTGGAACATTGTTTAGTTAAAGGCATGTATGAGACCCTGTCGAGCGTCTGTAAACCTACACTTTTCTCTCACAGCCCTGTGATCACATAGGGAGGCAGAATGTGCTTCTGCTTTAATAGAAAATTGCTGCGTGTTTTTCTTGTGCTCAGCCTTGGAGATGAACTAATTTACATGTTTCCAGCTGATCGCCTGAAACAATCTATAGACTTATTTCCTAAGACTCCAGAATTCCAGTTCTTTTGACACCCTGAGTTATAGCATTGCCTGAAGCACTATTTGTTAACTATAGCAATGGTGGTTTATTCAGGAGCAAAAAAACCTGGACATTTCAGCTTTTCTGTCAGACCATGGAACTTTCCAGTTAAGAGGTTACATAAGATCTATGGTACTATTGATTATGAGTCCCTTGGCATACAGCAAACTACTTTGAAAACATCTTGCTTGCATGTACAGGTTAGCTTTCTCATTTTCAGGAATATCTCATTTTTTACATTTTGTGGTTTCCTTGGAGTTATCTCTTAGTCTTTGCTTTTTATTCTCATTTTGTTTTTCCTGGTGCTGGGGCTTGAACTCAGGGCCTGGGCATTGTCATTCAGCCTCAGCTTCTTGGGGCTCCAAGCTAGTACCCTACCACTTGAGCCACAAACCCCTTCTGGCTTTTTCTGAGTAATTTATTGGAGTTAAGAATCTCCTGGACTTTTCTGCTTGGACTGGCTTTGAACTATGATGATCTCAGCCTCTGGAGTAGCTTGGATTACAGGTGTGAGCCACTGGTGCCTGGCAGTCTTTGCTTTTTAATTGACCATTGTGGACCTCTAAATAGAAGAGTCAGCAGAGAGGGAGGCACTCAGCCAGGAAGACATGTAACAGAGCAAAAGGCAAAGGCCATTGTGATCTTCTGCCAAGCTATGCTTTGCAAAACATGACTCCCACGGACGTGCAAAACATGACTCCCACGGACGTGCAGCCTTTTGGTAGAAGATGGGGACCAGATATGGTAGAAACAACACTGGGGCACATGACTAGGTTGAACTTTACTAGGTAGAGAGCATGAGTGACAGCTAAAGAATCCTTTCGTATTCTTTTTTTTTTTTTTTTTTTTTGCTTCCCTTGTGGCAGGGAACACGAGCCATTTTGGAATGTGCCAAAGGGCCTGGAGAAAGGGCTAGATTTTTGTTTTATGATTTTTTTCCCCCCTCCAACTTGGCATTGAATTAGAAAGACCTAGAAAGAGGTCAATAGCAATTCTTTTGCTTTAGCACAGATGAACACAAGTCACAGTGATAGTGAGTGTTCACGTGTGTGTGTTTACTTGTGTGTACATGTGTTTATTCATTATTAAACTGACTACAGGGTGGGCAATGTCCTGCCTTACAAATAAGCCAGTAAGAATGTCAACCTGTAGAGAGAGGAGGGTTGGTAAATGCAGTCATAATATTCCATGTATATAGGTGGAAACGGAGTGAGGACAGTTTAAGGGATAAGGGGGCTGGGAGAGATGATGAGGAAAGGAAGGAAGGAGGAGCGACAAAGATCAAAATACATTATACTCATAAATGGACACGATGAATTGAAACAACTTTGTACAACTACTCAAGGACAATAATACTAATAAATACATACATAAACCTAATGGAAACAAGGGCAAGTGACTCAAAAAATAAGCAGTTCACAGGAAAAAGGATACAGGTATCAGTAAACCTAAAAAGTACTCTGCTGCATTAAATATTTGAAAAACATGCCTAAAAACTATCATATTGACAGGTGAGAATATTTATTCATTATTAAGTGTTCTTAATGGATGGTTTCCTTCTTTTAATCTCCCCTTCCTCCTCTTCTTCTTTTTCCTCCTTATTTTCTTCTTACCAACAATGCACTTGCATCTATATTTCTTTTTATAGAGAGGGCCTGGTGAAAGGTAATGAAAACATATCCCTTACCAAGATGAAATCCAGGAGTTTCATTCTTCAGACACTCCTCATTGTGGTAGAAAGTATCTGAATAAAATAAATTAGATGACTTCATTATGGTAGAGTGTAGCTCAATAAAATAAAGTTGATGGTGCTGTGTGTTTGTCAGTTCCCCTGATACCATGATGGTGTTTGAGATAACCAACCTACAGAGAGGAAACGTTCATTCTGGCACATTGTTGCTGAGGTTTCAGTCCATATAATTGTTGGCTCAGTTGCACTTGGTCACATGGTGAGCAGAGCTCCGTGGCAGAGAGAGTGTGGTGGCCTTGAATAAGAGAGAGAGAATCAGCACATTGTAACAAGAGGGACAGAATGGATGACACTAGCTTCTTCTAAGAAGGGTCACGGATGAACTTTCCTGTGCATGTCCTCGTAGCCTCTTGTCTTGAAGTAGCGGATTGAATCAAAGTTGTGACCCTATTGTTTTACATGGTTAGAAAGGACTGGATCACAATGCCATTAACATTTCTAGTTTAACATTCACTGGTGGAGAATGTCCCCAGCACGCACTGAACAGCAACAGTGTTCTTGGATCTGAAGGGAAAAAAGAATCCCTTGAACTCATGAAAAAAGTTCAACTTTCTTACCATTTTCTAGAATTCCATTGTACTTAAAAACATTTTTCTTCCTTTTTTTTGGGGGGAGGGGTGCTGTTCCTGAGGTTTGAATTTAGGGCTTGGGCACTGTCCCTGAGCTTTTTATCTTGCTCTACCACCATAGCCACAGTTTCACTTTCAGCTTTTTGCTGATTAATCAGAGATAAGAGTTTCACAGCCTTTCTTGTGTGGGCTGGATGAAAAACTGCAATCCCTAAATCATCTCAGCCTCCTGAGTAGCTAAGATTACAGGTGTGAGCCATTGGCGCCTGGTAAAATCCTTACGTTTTGAAAAGTCTCAAGTACGTTGAGGGCTGGGGATATGGCCTAGTGCCAAGAGTGCCTCCTACACATGAAGCTCGGTTCGATTCCCCAGCACCACATATATAGAAAATGGCCAGAAGGGGCGCTGTGGCTCAGGCGGCAGAGTGCTGGCCTTGAGCGGGAAGAAGCCAGGGACAGTGCTCAGGCCCTGAGTCCAAGGCCCAGGACTGGCCAAAAAAAAAAAAAAGTACGTTGAAAAGTAGACACCCTAGTGAACTGCGTCATCTGCTCATCACTGTGTTTTGATATTCCTGATGACCCATCTTAATTCATATATAGCCTGTCTTTCCATTCTCCCGTCTTCCTGATGATGTTGAAGCAAATTGTGGAATCATAGGATTTCATTGGTATACATTCCAATATTTTTCCATAAAAAATTCAATTCTGTGTTTACTTGGTGACCATTTCTGAGAAAGGTCAGCTGCACGCCTAAATTCCTTTGCAATCTGGTTCCACATTTTTTTTTTTAAGTGCTCTCTTTATCACTCACGACTCCATTTCCTGTTGATGGAGACTCCTGAATGGAGAGCACAGGAAGAAGGAGATGTGTGCAGACAGTGGGGATTCCCTGCTGAGCCACCCTGGCCTCCGACCCCGCCTCACAGTTAGACCACAGCCACCAGACCTGGGCTGTGATTTGTTTTTGGATCCCTCAAGACCACAGAAGTCGGCCCCTCATTGTTAACGTGATAAAACATACTTCATCTCCAGACCAGGTCTAAAAAAACAAAAAAGAGTTGAAGTCACAGGAAGTGGAAAGAAAACCCTCTAGCTCATCTTTTGATAGGACCAGCAGACCTTCATGTCCAACTCTTCCTTGTGACCTCATTCACTCCATATGCTCCCAACTCAGCGGCATCTGAACGGAGCCTCACGATGAATCCTTTCCTCTCTGCCCACTACACTGGCCTGGCTTTCCTCTTGCTTAATTTCATGTGGGTCTGGAAAGGCCAGGTGACTAATAGTGATGATGACGACAGTGAGGATGATGATGAAGGTGGGAATGGTGATATTTGAAAACTGTCATTTTAGCATAGGCACACAAAAGAAGAACAGATGATGGTATTGAAGATATAAGATGCTCATACTTAGAGACAAATCTGCTTAGTTCATGTTTTAAAAGTATAAGCACAGTCAGTTTACTGGTGACTGTAATCCTAGCGACTCAGGAGGCTGAGATCTAAGATCACAGTCCTAAGCCAGCTAGACAGGAAAGTCTGTAAGACTCTTAGTCTCCAATTAACCACCAAAATGCCAGAAATGGAGGTGGTAGGATTCTAGCTTTGAGCACAAAAACTCAGTAACAGTGCCTAGGCCCTGAGTTCAAGCCTCAGGACCGCACGCATATATATATATATATATATATATGTATATATGTATATATATATATACATACATATATACAAATGTATACAAATATACACATACTTATATACATACATATATACATGTGTGCGCACACACATACATATATACATACATATATGCACGTGCACACACACACACACACAAACACACACACACACACATTGAGGCCAGGGCCTCAGGCTTGCTAGGCGAATGTAAACCCTCTATCACTTGAGCAACACAGGTCAGCTCCTATGAGATTCATTCTGTCACTTTGAAACCAAAGCCCCTGCAGGTTTCCAAATAAGCTTTTCAGTTTTACTTCCTCAAACTCTATGTGATTTGAAAAGAAATGTGTTCTGCACAGTGTCTCCAAGGTAAATGAGACCCAGGGGTTGGGGGAGGGAGGGGGTGTGCAGAAGAGGCCTGGCCACATTCACATGGCGGATGTAAAGCCAGCTTTCTCCCTGACTTCCTCGGCCCTGCCCCATGAGTTGCTTTGCCCACGATCATTGCAATTTAATAACATCTAATGACACTTTGGTGCCAACTACACTTGGAACTCAGGCCCAGCTGCAAGTAGGAAAGCGAGGGCAGCCAAGGCCCTCTGGGTTGCCAGTTCCTTGGCTTGAAAGCCCATTCATGTTGGAAAACAGACTTTGCAAATACATTTGGCATCGGCGAGAGCAGCGTCCTTTTGTGAAGTGGTCTCCATCATCATCAATCGGGAGGGTGACCCTCTGCAACCCTGGCTGGAGCTGGCAGATCCGGGGACGTGTCCGCAGCTCCACACCCTCTGCTGAGCCGGTGGGGATTTCACGCTGTTTGGCTTGGCGCTGGGGCACAGCCTTCTGTTTTATGTAAGACGATGTATTAGAGAAGGCCTTTGTGCTCCCCCTCTCTGAGGAGATGCTGGGTAACGCCTCTGCGAACCCCACCATTTTCCGTACTGCTCAAGTCGCGGACATTTCTGTGGTCTGCTTTTCTTACTGTCGGCACAGGAATTTTTTCTTTTTCTTTCTTTTTTCTTTTCCTCGTGCCATTTTGCTTCAGGCCAGAATAATATAATGATCCAGCTTTGGCGTAAGATGGATTTTGCAAATCTAGGGCTATGTTGGGATAACATTATTTGCAAAGCCAACAGGACCTGGCTGAGACACGGAGTGATATAATAATCGGTTCCATGTTCCCGGGCTGGCTGTGGGTAGCCTCTTTTGAAGGATGTACCAGGGAAAGGATTGCAAGGACACGGAACCATTTTTCCCATATGGCTTGTTACTTGCATCGGACATGATATAGAACCCACTGTCTGGCTTTCGCATTTTCACTTGAGAATATCCATGCAAAAGATGCTTTGGCATGTCTGACCACTTAGCTTGATTGTTCATGTTTCTCCCTCCTCATATTTAATTTCTCTGTGTCACACCCAGTTCTGTGTTAGTGTCAGGTGTTAGGGGAACAAAGTGCTCTGAAATAAACATAGCTAGAAACTCACCCCATATTGTTTTATGATAGTTTTCTTCTTCCTTTTCTTTTTCTTTTTCTTTTTTCTTTTTTTTGCCAGTCCTGGGGCTTGAACTCAGGGCCTGGGCACTGTCCCTGAGCTTCTTTTTGCTCAAGGCTAGCACTCTACCACTTGAGCCACAGTGCCACTTATGGCTTTTTCTGTTGATGTGGAGCTGAGGAATCGAACCCAGAGCTTCATGCATGCTAGGCAAGCACTCTACCAGGAAGCCACATTCCCAGTCCCCCACCCCCCCATATTGTTTTTTTTTTTTTTTTTTTTTTATTTTATTTTATTTTATTTTATTTTTTTTCTCAAATTTTTATTTTCAAACTGACGTACAGAGAGGTTACAGTATCATACGTTGGGCGTTGGATACATTTCTTGTACTGTTTGTTGCCTCCCATATTGTTTTAAAAGGCATGCATAGGAAGGTGGGACACCATTGTCTAGTCGAGAATGACTTTACAGACTCATTTCTCCACATCTGGTTAATGATTCATGTCACCCCCCTGGGTGTCCAAGGGACCCATTTCCTTTCTCCCACCCCTGGTCTGCTGGTTTCCCAGGAACAATGAGCTGGCAGAGTAGCTGCAGGCCTGACTCGAGCTGGAGGTGGAGTCTGCGTGGTACCCCCCCCCCCTCCCCCAAGCTCGAGCTTATGCTCTCTGCCGTTAAGGAAAGAATGATTTCTCTGTTTCATTTTTTTCTTCTTCCTGGTAACCCTGTAAAGAACCTCTCCAGAGTCACTGACTCTTTGAAAGATGGAAAAGTAAATGGAATCTGAACTATGATTGTGTGTGGAGGCTGGAGGAGCTTTGTTTTGGTTGCTCCCCCTCTTGAAATGAGGGCCAAGCATTTTCGAGCAGCCTAAAGTGACTTGATTTTTCGTGTCTCCTGGAACTGTTCCTGCCTTGCTGCAGTCAGGAGGTGGGCTGCTTTGAAAGAGTGGCTGAAAACTTGGGAAACGATGCCTGTCTCTGACATCTGTGTAAGTGTGGAGACACGGGAACCGGTCCCCTGTCTCTCAGGAGGTCCCACTGGCTGGGCATCCAGGTAAAATGGAGGGAGGGAGGAAGGGCAGGAAGAGCCAGGGACGTTCTTCTTCTTTCACTGGAAGACCCTTCCTTCCTTCCTTCCTTCCTTCCTTCCTTCCTTCCTTCCTTCCTTCCTTCCTTCCTTCCTTCCTTCCTTCCTTCCTTCCTTTCTTTTCTGTTGGTTCTTTAATTCTTTGGTTTCTGTGCCAAAAGTTTTCATTCTCTCTGTCGGTCTTTCCCCACTTCTCTCTCAGCTATCTATTCGAACAGATGTTTTGAGGATTTATTGAGTTTGTAGCAAATTGCCATTGAGAATTGTTCCATATGAATTGCTCTGTGTAAAGTCTTCTGGGGAGGTTTGTTCAGGACATAGCTCCTATCGCTTTTCATATCTATCCCATAAAAACGGAGTGGGAAGGAAAGCAGATAGAGGGAGGGAAAGAGGGAGAATGAGTAAGAGAGAGAAAGAACAAGAGAGAGGGGAAAAGAGAGAGAGGTTAGAATTTAAGGGTAACCCACTGTTGTATTGCTTAAATGACCATTGGGAAGCCTTTTGTCATAGGAAAAAAAATCTATTTTATCTTCCTTTGTGTTTCATTTGAAAGTGGTATAGGATCATATTTGTGGAAGCTACATGGGTTACCTACCACCCTTGTGGAAACTGTAAGTGGTTAAACCAACTGTAGTTGTCATTCATTCCTCTGTGGACTGTCTCATGTCAAGGCGTGTTCTCTGTCTGTGGAAAGGGGCCGTGTATCTCTCTGGGTTGTCACAAAGCTCCAGCACCTCCCAGCCTTCCTGGTACATAGTCAAGCTCTAGGTCTTTGTGCTGTGTTGATATAATGTAGGAAAATTGACTAAATGACTACCTGAGCTTTCATAGGAAAACATGTGAGTTTTGAATATTACAAAAATGTATAGGGAGAGAGGAGGAGAGAATGGAGAAAATGAATTGTTTGGCTAAAGATGCTGCTGAAAGGCTTTTTACCATGTTCTTTCCTGATAAGCATTTTCCCCCTTCATTTTATGCATTATGGAAGAATGGATCTAGATGTTGGATTTTGAAGGCATAAAAAGAAAATAATTCAGCCGGGTAAAGGTGGCTCACACTTATTACCCTAGCTGAGACCTAGAGAATTGTGGTTCAAAGCTAGCCTGGGTAGAAAAGTCTGTAAGACTCCATTATAAATGAATGAGCAAAATGCCCAGGTGGAGGTGTGGCTCAAGTGGTCGAGTGCCGGCTGAGAGCAAGCAAGCAAGCCATGTGAGAGTATGACATGTGTGGGTTTGAGCTCTGGTGTTGGTACCATATAAAAGAAAAGGGTCTTGAAAGAGCTCCATTTTACTTTTGTACTGGGTCCTGATAACAAGACTAGTTTTGTCATAAGTTTCTTTTTTTTTTTTTTTTTTTTTTTTTTTGGCCAGTCCTGGGCCTTGGACTCAGGGCCTGAGCACTGTCCCTGGCTTCTTCCCGCTCAAGGCTAGCACTCTGCCACTTGAGCCACAGCGCCGCTTCTGGCCGTTTTCTGTATATGTGGTGCTGGGGAATCGAACCTAGGGCCTCGTGTATATGAGGCAGGCACTCTTGCCACTAGGCTATATCCCCAGCCCATAAGTTTCTTAAATGAAGTAATTTTCCTTGTCTTCTTTGGTTTTTGTTTGCTGGTCCTGATGTTTGAACTCAGAGCTTTCTCTACTCCTTGAGCCACGTGTGGACTTTGGCTTTTCATTTCCTTTTCAGATCTCTTGTGTTTGCTTTAATTTTCTGCCTAGGCTGGATGCAAACCAGGGTGCTTTTTATCTCTGCCTCCTCAGTAGGTGGGATTATAGGGGTGTATCACCACAAAGAGCCCTTTCTTGAGTTAAGCAGTAGAGCATCTTCTATATGGCTATAACTAAAAGCTACTATGGGATTTTGGTATTGTCTAATTAGACCCACATATCCGTCCATTGAGGTCAATACTGACGTTCCTTCCCTATTTTACAAGTGAGGAAATTGGTAATCAGATGGAAAGTCAGCCAGAGATCAGCTGGAATAGAAGAACCAGAGAGCTTCTGGTTCTTTCCAAACATTCCCCTGCCCTTCTCTCTCTGGCCATGCCTGTGAATCTACCATGGAAGAATAATGGGAGGAACTCTGACTTGGGTGTTAGGAGACTTGGATTCTAATTCTGAGGAGGTCATTGCTGGCTCCATGATGTTGAACGGGTCACCAAATCTTTGGCAGCCATGTGTGTGGAAGGCATTTACGTTCTCTTGTGTGTGAAGTTGCTTTGCAGACTCGGGATGTGACCCAGGACTATTCAAAGGCTCACGGGAGTTCTGCAGTGCTCACTTGCAATGTAGACAAATGAGAAGGGATTTAGAATGGCCTCGTGCAGCTCTGATGGTTTCTTTCCCTGCTTAAGTGCAAAGAGACACAGGGGTCTCTATCCACGATGAAATTATAGCTTCTTGAATGATTTGCTTCCATCTGCTTCCTGAGCTGGTATTGTTCAGTCCATGAGTCTTTCTGACTCACCAGCAAATGCACTTGAGACAAGCTCTCTGGTAGTTTGAGCCCAAGAATGAATGACCTCAGATTACACTCCTATCAGCCTTCCAAAGAAGTGATAACCTCATTGTATGAGTCCATCTGTGAACATAATTCTTTTTGGAACAAAGCAAATGTAAATAAATATTACTGTGGTTACTCAGGGTTTTAAAGCTGTCTCTTAGCCAACTCAGTACTAGTGGCTCATACCTGTAATCCTAACTGCTCAGGAGGTTGAGATCTGAGGATCATGGTTAGAAGCCAGCCTGAGCAGAAAGTTTGTGAGACTTGTATCTAATTAACCAGCAAAAAGCCAGAAGTGGAGGTGAGGTGTGGCTCAGGTGGTAGAGCACCAGCCTTGAAAAGCTAGGGGTTCAGTACTGAGTTCAAGCCGCAGTACTAGTATGTGCATGTGTGCATTTGTACACACACACAGACACACAGAAACATCCACATCCACCAAACCCCCAAACAGTCCCTCCTTTTTGTTTTTTTGGTTTGTCAGTCATGGGGCTTGAACTCAGGGCCTGGGCACTGTCTCTTTTTACTTTTTCACACAAGGCTAGCGCTCTACCCCTTTGACCCACAATGCCACTTCTGGGTTTCTGGTAGGTAATTGGAGATAAGAGTCTCATAGACTTTCCTGCCAGAGCTGGCTTTGAACCGTGATCCTTAGTTCTCAGCCTCTCCTGAGTAGCTAGCTTTACAGGCATGAGCCACCAGTGCCCAGCTTGAAACAATCTCTTAGGTTTTCAAACTTGTGGCTTGTGGCTGAGGAATGGGCAGGACAGTGCGGAAAGTGTTTAGATTCAGTTTCCATCACTAATTCTACAACTATTCAACTTAGAAAGTGCTAGGATACTGGATAATGGTGAGTGTGTAGTATCGACTTTAGTAAGAAACAAAGTAACAGTAACTGCCATCTGCCATTGTGGTTATTGTAGAAAAGAACAAGGAGAGAAGTTGACATGGCAGACCCTGAGCACAGAGAAAGTCTTGTCTTCAGAGCGTGGCCCTGACCTCAAGTGTCATTCCTGACCCCGCCCTATGTCTGGGAAGTGCTGGGCACACTGGTGCTTTGGTTCTGGTCCCTCATGATTCTGGGTTCCTATGGCAACCCTTTCCCTCTGGAAGCATTCTCTGCCCCTGTTCTCTTCATTCGATGAAGACTTCAATTTGTCCCTGTGTCTTTTCCCATAGGCAAGAAGCGAAATCCTGGCCTTAAAATTCCGAAAGAAGCATTTGAGCAACCTCAGACCAGTTCCACGTAAGTTGGCAAGGTTCTCGTTTGAATCCGAACACGTGTACTGTGTACTTTGGGTCCAGCGGGTGTTTGTTTTTGGACTGGTGAGCCTTTGATTTGGGGCAACATTATTAGAAGAAGAGCAGGCCTGTGAAGAGAGAAGTCATTGCTTGCTGTCCTGAATCCAGAACCAATCAGCCTGGCAGTCAGGCGACTTTGAATGGGAAGCTTTGAAGTTGGTGTCTCAGATTATTGGTTGAGTAAGAGTTAGGCTTCGCATACTAGCTTGGGTAGCTGAGGTCATATATAGAATCAGAAAAGTCCCTGGAGATGGACTGTCTTACCTTTCCCCTGTAGATTTGAAATGAGTAAACCAATCCCTGTGAGAGCCATTGCTATAAAACTTGGGTTGAGCTGGAAAGATGGCACTGGATGAGTTACCACATCCTCCTGCCTAAATCCTGACCCATAAAAGTAGAAGGAACGATGAGGTAAAGGAATACTTCTTTATGACTTGAGACTTTGGCCCATGTCCCTAAGTGAACTCCAGTCCCAGTTCAACAGGAGGCCCTCTCTCTGAGCCTCCTATAGGGTTCTTTGTCTCCGCCGGGGAGAGAGGGTACCTCGCATACACCTGGAGCTCTGAACACCTGTCAAAGCCTCTGCATGTGAGGAATAGAATTTCCAAGGCAACAAACCACCACAGAGCTACAGGAAAGGCAGAAAAATTGCCCAAAGGGCATCTTAGTGGAATTTTTAAGATTTTCACTTATGTCTCTAAGAGTGCCTCACCCTTTGTAAATGTTTTTTTGACCTTAAGTGTGGTCCATCTTACCAGAACGTGCACCCTCTAGTGTTGAGAAATGCTCATTACAACGGTCCCGCGTTTGTTGCTAGACAGCTGGAGACATTGGTCTTGGTTGGCATTGCATGCAACAAGATAAAGACATTTTCTACCCACGAAAGAGAAAGCTGGGCACCTGTGGTTCACGCCTGTCATCCTTGCTACTCAGGAGACTGAGAGCTGAGGATCGTGGCTTGAAGCCAGCCCAGGAAGGAAATTTCTGGGGTCGAGATATTTTTCTGGAACTTCTAAGTTACAAATTCAATTTTTGAAATACACAGGGGTCTATTCAGATACAGTGTTTCTGCATGGCTGACCTTTGGTAGTATGCGGTTTTTGAAGAGTGGGTTCATTTCTTCTAAGAAGTCAATTTATGAGAATAAAGCTGTCACAATATTTTCTCTAATGGCTGCAAGAGATCTACATACATCCTGTATTTTCCCTGATGTTAGTAAGATGTCCTTTCCTTCTTGTTATTGTTGTCAATTTTTTGCTGGAGGCTTTGTCAATTTTATTGAGTTTTTTTTTTTTTGGAATCAGCTTTTTGTGTTGTTTTCCTCTTTTTAGTTTCATTGCTTTATTCCTTGATTGTCAACATTTCTGGGCATATATTCTTACATTGGGCTGGGCCTATAGCTTGGTTTCTAGAATATTTTCCTAGCATAAATGAGGCCCTAGGTTCAGTCCTCAGCCCTGTTAATCTACATAGTTGTCTTATATTCCCTCTCTTCTTTAAAATTTTCGTTCATGGTATATGTGAACTTAATGTATTCTACAAAAACATTTCTTGGTATAAGCAAATGAGTAAGCACCCAGGCCAGGGTGAAGGGGTTTCTATGTAGTTTTCTCTTCTGTGGCGGGGCGTGCTCTGCACGCACGTTTGGGCTTCAGCTTGGGAATCATTCATTTCATGATTGTGGACTTCCCCACCATCCCTCACGAAGCCTTCTTCTTCATGCTATTATTTCCATACACAGGCTTACTTCGTACTGCTATTTTCAGACTGAGGCTTAAATGTGTACCTCTGAGGAAGTACGTTCTACATTTTGTATCTTCTTTGGCAAATTTTCAGGGCTGGCTTGGTGATTCTTGCCACTTCTGCCCTGCTGCTGTGCTGTACACAAGTCGGTAGCCTGGGAGAGGGCAGCATTCGTTCTCTAGTTCAGTGGGTGTGTGGTCCACCAGCTCGAGCTCTTTCTTGGAGTTGCCAGGTCCAGCGTGTGTTTGTCCCAGCTTGCTGAGCTCTCCCACCCCGGGACTGGAAGTAGTTAGTTCTAAGCCAGTTCTGTGAGGATCAATAACATTTCACTTCACCCTCACAAGAGACTCAAGACACAGTTTCTAGCCCTCTCACCTGATAGGTGAAATAGCAGCGAGGGCGGGAGGGAACGAATGCTTCATGCACTTGACCCTGCAAGCGCCATGAGTAAGTGCTCAGGCTTCAGAGCCCAAATGCTAGGTTTGTAAGTGAGATCGAAATGTCACCAATTGAATACTTAAGGCAAGATGCATAATTGTTGTCAGCCTTCGTTTTCCCCTTCTAAAAACCAGGAATAACCTAAATAGCACGATGGTTATGAAGACTAAGTGTCACCAATTGAATCTAGCCTATCTAGCCTGGTCCCTTGGTTCATTATCATCAGTGAAAGGTAGCGCTGACTTGTTTATCATTCTGGCACAACTTCTGGGTAGAAGAGCTGGCACATAAACCCAGTGATGTGTCTGCCCTTAGCTTGGACTGGGTGAAGCTGTAGGGGAGGGTGGGGGGATTGTAGGATTTTTCACTTGCCAAGTTAAAAAGTCATCTTGGTGCAGCACTGGATCAAAATATCATCTCATTGAATAAGCTGCAACTATTTAATGTCCTAATGTCCATTTCTTGCATTGAAATAAATACCACTGAGAGCTGTAAAAATTAAAGAGGTTATTATATATAATATATTATCTATTATATAACATATCATATATAATGCATATTTATATGACATAATATTTATACAGGATATAATGTTCATTCTATATAAATATATTACATTATATACATTGCATACATATATAATGTACGCATATAATATTTAGAATATGTAATCATTTATAATATATGATAATTATATACTATTTATAATATATCTGTGGTATATTATGTTTTTGTATAAGAATATATATGCCCAAGCACAATATCTGACCCAAACAGATCCTTCATAAAACTTGTTAATGTCATGAATAATAATTATGATAGCAATCAATGAAGTGATTATACATATAGAATTATATGTAAACAATTACTATAATAAACCACACTGGTTGCTCCTATGAAGCACCAGTACTCCTGGGACGCCTGTGGTCTTTCAGGGAAGTAATTTTGTCATAAGCTTGATTCTTTGCCCTGAGGACTAAAATGATCAAATCATTGACAGAGAATGCCCACCTATAGTTTAAACCCACTGCTGAGTCTCAATGTCCCGGGCAAACAAATAGGTCCCATCCCTGGACAGAAAGAACACCCTGTCAACAAATCCACTGTGCATGGTCAGTCTTGACCCCATCCTTTGCTGTGTTTGGCAGACTTGATGAGCCCCAAGGCCTGAGACCCATGTGGCCGCATCATTTCACTGAGAGGAGGCCTGAGTATTGGGAGCGGGTTCCCTTGATTCAGTTCAGGCTTGGATGGGAACCATGGGAACTGGTCAAGCACTTTGTCCAGGGTTTTCCTTTCCTTCTTCTCTTCCTGTTTCCCCCTTCTTAGGTCAAGGCTGAGATTTAGGTGATTTAGGACAACTGCCTATAGCTTCAGAAAACCACTCAGCTTTCCTGGATTTTATTTTCCTTCATCTGGAAAGCAATGACATGGCCTCCTGAGCTAGCAGGTTCAGGTACAGTGCAAGAGTATGGAGTATGTTGAGTTAGGACCAGCAAATTTTTTGCAGAAGGCCATATAATAAATATTTTAGGCTTATGTAAGCTACAATAGCATTGGTTGCATATCCTTTATTTCATTTATTTAATTTTGGTTTGTTGGTTTTATTACAATAACTTCTACGATAGATTATATAGACTGGGATTTGCTAAGTATTGATAGAGAATAAAATGTATTAGTCCTGAAAGTTTTTTCCCCCCACTGCTCTTGCTAGTTGGAAAGAAAATCGTTGTAGTTTCAAATAATCAATGTTCTCTTCCCAGATAGTTTTATAAAAGCATGGTGATGAATAATTGCAAAAGCTGGGCATCAGGGGTTCATGGCTATAATCCCAGCTACTTAGAAGGCAAAGATCTGAGGATTGTGGTTCAAAGCCAGCCTAGCCAGGAAAGTCTATGAAACTCTCTTATCTCTAATTAACCAGAAAAAAGCCAGAAGTAGAGGTGTGGCTCAAGTGGTTGAGCATCAGCCTTGAACAAAAACATTAAGGGACACACACACACACACACACACACACACACACACACACACACACTATAGTAGTTACAAGTTTCCAGTTCTTCTTGCCTGTTTCAAAGTGCTGTTGCATTTAGTGTAACTATTGAAACAAGTTAAGAAAAATAGCTTTGGACATTATAAGAACGAGAAATTAGATTTTGAGAAATTTGATTTCTTTTAGAAATCTTTTCTGAAGAATTTCCCTCTGAGAAACACTAGATACACATTTATGTGTATGTGTGTTGTTTTTACTCTTTGACCCCTCTTAGACACTAGTCTGAAATTAGTACAGAAAGCCCTTATGTGTTCGTTATCTATGAATGAGATTTCAAAGTGAGGGAAAGAGGAAAGTCTTGCCATTAAAAATCTTAGATTCATATTTATATCTGTGTTTATATTTCTACTTTGGCCCTAGCCCTAGAGGGGTTACACAGTTACCAAAATCAGATATTGAGTACATCTTAGACCTTTAAAAAAAATCTTATGTGTGTGTGTGTGTGTGTGTGTGTGTGTGTGTGTGTGTGTGTGTGTGTATGCATGCTCACTCTAGCCCTGGACTTGAACTCAGGGACTGGGGTTGTGTTCTTGAGCTTTACCCCCCCCCCCCCCAAGTCTAGTGCTCTTAGTGCTCTATCTCTTGAACCATGGTTCCACTCCCTGATTTTTGGTGGCTAATTGGAGATAAGAGTCTCACAGGGGCTGGGGATATGGCCTAGTGTCAAGAGTCTCACAGACTGTCTTGCCAGGGCTGGCTTCCGACCACAGTCCTCAGATCTCAGCCTCCCAAGGAGCTAGGATTACAGGTGTGAGCCATTGGCACTCAGTTTTATTCTTATTGTTTTATTTGTATGTTTTGTTTTGTCAGAAGTGATAGAATTGCCGTTTAGCCAAAGATCCTTTTCTTTCTTCCTCTCATCATCCCCTTGCTTCCCTCCATTTTCTTTTGTTTCTCTCAAGACAGTTCTGGCCTGAAAATATCTCCAGAGAGCCCCGGGTTCCTAGGCAGATCCCCCTTTGTAAAAGCAGAACCAGATTTCTTCGCTTTAGCCTTTAGTTGTTTGTTTGGTCATGTTCACAGCATGCTTCTCTGTTTCTTACTTTTGTCACAACAATTTGGGTGCATGGAGTTCAAGAAAATGTCCTTCTAGGCTCCCAGTTAGGTACATGGGCATAACCAAAAACAGTTTTTTCCCCTCTTAAGTCATTTGTTAGCACGAGAGAGCACTGAGGTATAGAAATAAATGCACATGAGGGGGAGACTTGGGAATACAAGTCAGCAAGCCTCTGCCTCCTGCGCCAGTGGACCCGCGAATGTTATGTCGACTATGTACAGAAAGAATATCACTGGATTCGGTTCATCACCTGGTAGAAGAGAAAGCTGCTGTGAATGAAATCAGGAGATGGGGGGGCGGGCATCATTTCACTTCTGCAGATCTTCTGTCCAGATCTGTGTAGAATGGAAAGAGATTTCGAATTATCATCCTGTGGATTTTGTGAGTTACAAGGACTCATCACTCGCTTCTCCTTTCCTTTCCTTTCCTTCCTCCCTCTCTTTCCCCCTCTCTCTTCCCTCCCTCCCTCCCTCCCTCCCTCCCTCCCTCCCTCCCTCCCTCCCTCCCTCCCTTTCCCCCCCTCTCTCTTTCATTTTCCTTTCTTAATCTGGAAGGATTGGTGGAATGATTGGGGTATATTTTGGTTGGGATTCTTAGGTGACAGAAAAAGCTTGCTGCTAACCACAATAAGATAATTTTGGCTTTGAATTACTGGATATTCACTGTGTTCTAGGCACTTCACTAAGCATTTTATTTGACTTGGGATACCTACTCCACAAGGTAGATTAATAACCTCATGGTAAGGAAGGAATGTGAGCTCAAAGAGATGAGGTGTTTTAAACCCAAATGTATATTATTCTAAATCCTATTGTGTTCACACTGCTGTATGGTTTTATACGACCCATGAATTCTCACCTGCTTCCTAAGGGAAATCCTTGAGTCACACGTGATTTGGGAAGAACTTGAGTGAAGAACTCACATTTCCTTTTCTCCCTTATGTTTCTTAGGCCTCCTCGAGACTTAGACTCCAAGGCTTGCATTTCTATTGGAAACCAGGTGAGGAAAGTCATGCTTATCCATCTCCTTCCCTCCTTCCCTCCCTCCCTCCCTCCTTCCCTCCCTCCCTCTCTCCCTCCCTCCCTCCCTCCCTCCCTCCCTCCCTCCCTCCCTCTCTCCCTCCCTCCTTTTCTCCTTACCTGTTTCCAGAGTTTGAACTCAGGGCCTTGTGGTTTGCTAGGTGAGTGCTTTTGGCTTAACTTTGTTTCTGATAGCCTCTTGCACTTTTGCTTAGGGCTAGCCTCAGACTCTGATCCTCTTTTCTCCATCTCCTGCAGAGCTGGGATTGCAGGCAGCGGGTACCACCACCGTGCCTAATTGTTTTCTATAATGTGTTGTGAGGAGATAGATTTTTAAAAAAAGGGAAATGGCACGTGGTGCCTTTGCTGTTTTGAACTGTGAATTGAAATCAAGGCCGTTATCATTCTGAGAAGATGACTTTAGTCGAGTCCCTTGGGAGGACACTTCTAAAAATACTACACAACGTATAGTTGCGACCACTCGCTCATAGATTATCAGGAACTGTGGTGTAGGGGTTTCAACCGAGTCACTACAAAGCTGAGATGGATGGAGCTTGTCTGTGTGTGGCCTGTGGCTCACAGATGGCTCGCTGGGTGGCCGTTGGTTTTTTCACTGGTGTTCTCTGTGTGCGGTGGCACCTTGACATTCTAGAAAGCTCACAACATAGACATAACCCTTAGAATATGGGGAGAGGCTGGTGTGGTGGTGCAAGCATGTGGTTCCAGCTACTTCGGGGGGTGGGGCAGAGATACAGAGGATGGTGGGGAGACTACAAAAAAGTTAGCGAGGACCCCATCTCCACAAACATTAGCTGGTCACAGTAGTGGCACCTGTTTGTGGGAGATGTGATTGGAGGATTGTGGAGTGAGTGTAGACCCGGACAACATGGGTGACCCTACCTGAAAAATAACGGAAACATCAAAGGGCTATGAGTTTGCCTCAAGTGGTAGAGCACCTGTCTAGCCAGTGAGGTTGAGGGTTCAAATCCCTGTACAGCCAAAAGAAGGGGAGACACCAGAGAGAGCGCAACCACGTCACTGTCCAGCGTCATGCTCTCTCTCTTCTGCTGCCACTAAGCTGCTGTTCCCTCTTGCAGAATTTTGAGGTGAAGGCAGATGACCTGGAGCCCATTATGGAGCTGGGGCGAGGGGCCTACGGCGTGGTGGAGAAGATGCGGCATGTGCCCAGCGAGCAGATCATGGCGGTGAAGGTAGAGCTGATGTTCGAAAGGGTTTCTGTCTGTCTGGGGTCTCTATAGAGGTTGCCATCTCTTCTGTAAACCGTCCCACTTCAGGAAAGGAAAAAGATCTTCGACAGGGTGGAAGGGAAAGATGACTTTCGGGGAATCGATTTCCTGTCTCAGTGTGTATGAAATGCCTTTTTTGGAATTCATTGGACTTACTTTCTATTTAGTTTTAAACCAAGTCCCCCTTGCTCCACCATTTAAAATGTTATATAACAAGGCACTGGTGGCTCACACCTGTAACCCTAGCTACTCAGGAGGCCGAGATGTGAGGATCACAGTTCAAAACCAGCCCAGCAGGAAAGTCTGTAAGACTCTTACCTCCAATTACCCACCAGAAAACCAGAAGTGGCACTGTGGCTCAAAGTGTTAGTGCTCTAGACTGGAGCTGAAGAGCTCAGGGACAGCACCAAGGCCCAGAGTTCAAGCCCCACAACTGATAATAAATAAATAAAGATAAATTATATATATCATATACGTATATATGTGTATATACGTGAGATATATATATATATATATATATACACACACACACACACACATATATATATATATGCACCACTGTGCCGGGCTAAGCTCTACACCTCCTTCCGTTTAGAGGTCCTGGGCCTGTCTGCCCCCACGTGTGGTCCCCTATCGCCCTCAACGCATACCCTCTGGCCAGTAGGAATTAACTGCGGAGGCGAGGTCCATGTGCAACCTCGGTCAGCGTGTGGTTGCAAGAATGCCCTCCCCCCTCCCTATACTCGCCTAGGAAGCCAGGTTAGCAGGGACACCTCGGAGAAGCTTCAAAGAGTGTTCTGTTTATTCAAGGGAGGGGCTAACAGACTTATAGCAGTAGTGATGAGCGAAGGGTAGGGACTAGCTAGGTGCTAGCCATAGGCTAATGAGCATGTCCATCACGGTGATGTCACAGAACTTCCTGCAGAGGTCCGGCCTCTTGGCTCGGCCTGGTGCCATCACACGTGATGGCCGCTGGGGGGGGGCGGGGGCTGGTTTGGCATAGCCATCCCCTACACCACTGTGTTATTAATCACATTGAAAAGAATTGGCAATTCTCTTTCTTTCTTTTTTTGGGCTGGTCCCGAGGCCTGAACTTAGGGCCTGGGCAGTGTTGTTGATTTTTATTTTCTCCTCAAGATAGCACTCTACCACTTGAGCCATGGCTTTATTTTATTTTATTTTTTGTGGTTTGTTGGAGATAAGAGTCCCCCTGACTTTCCTACATGGGCTGGCTTCAAACCACAATCCTCAGATTTCAGTTTCTTGAGTTGCTAGAACTTTATAGGCATGAGTAACCAGCGCCTGGCAATTCTTTCTTAACTGAGTACCTTTTCCAAATTAAGATTTCATTTATCTCAGTGTGTCATTATTGTTCTTTTGGTTTCATACAGCAGCATTCTCCCTGGGGCTCACACGTTGCCCATGGTTGTTAAGATGCACAGATCTCTTTTATTCTGTGTTCTATTGCACTTATAATTAATTAATTAACATGGTGTCAGTACTGGGGCTTGAACGCAGGGCCTGCTGCTTTTTTCTTTCTGTTTTCTTTTCTTTCTTATGGATGAAGCTCTTCCACTTGAACCACAGCTCCATTTCCAGCTTTTTGAAGGTTAAGTGGAGATAACCAGTTCAGCAATGATACTCACTATGTTGGAAATTAAGTATGCAACTTTGGGGGCAGTGGGTCAGGAGGGGAAAAACTGGGAGAAAATCAGGGAGGGGGTGATAGTGTTCAAAAAGAAATGCACTCATTACCTGTCTTCTGTAATGGTAACCCCTGTCTACATCACTTTTACAATAAAATTTTAAAAAGAAAAAAAAAAGAAGAGTTTTATAGACTATTCCCTGGGCTGGCTTTGAATGAACTAGGATTGCAGGTGTGAGCTACCAGCACCTGGTCTACTTTGAATATCCAGAAATCAGAAATGAGAGAGATAGGAAAAAAAATCTGTATTCATGGAAAGGGGGTAAGGTGTATCTAGAGTAAATCTGCATTGTTTTTGATGCAGAATCAGTTCATATTTCTTAGGCAGACCCAGGAAGGATTTTAAACAGCGAGCTTGTCTAGAAAACTTACTAGACCCTGGGCCTTGCTTAGGAATGGCTGCAGGCTTGGATTCCTTTGCTTTTAGAGAGTGGAGATCTCTTCTCTGGCTTGTACATTTTCTAATTCATTCTGTTCCCTGCTCAGTAGGCAAAACCCGTGAAGATCTAGTGCTACTGTACCTTCCCTGCCAGCTTATGACATCATAATTACATCCCTGGAAGGCTGCGCTGTCCCAGCTGGTTGGACAGGTTTTTCTTCTTTTCCCAGCTCTGACTAAGGAATGATCATTTTCTCCATTTCTTTGGATCCTTCTTGTATTGTCTACAGCTGGACATTTCCTATTTATTCCAGACCCAGTCAGTCCTTTGTCCTTCTGGGTTCTTCCTCTGTACATTCAAATACTTGAAATAAGACTGACTACATACAGACTCTATCTTGTCATGATTCCCTGGACAATACAGTACAGCACCGATTTGCATGGCATTTACATTGCATTTGCAGTCATAAGGAATCTAGAGGTGATGGAAAGCTTAGGGAAAGCTGTGTGCAGGTAGCATGTGCAGACGACAACAGATTACAGAACACCATTTTAATCACCAAAGATTTTGGTTTCTGAAGTGGGTCCTGGAACCAATCGCCCCAGGGACATAGATGACCTGCTCTACTTATTGTTCTCCTATGTGTGCCTAGAGAAGAAATTACATGGCCTCTTTGTACTCTCTAGGCATAATTCAGTAAGCTAGAATGTTTTTGCAATTTGGAAATGCATTCCCCAACTTTTCCCCAGTCTCAAACATACTATCAGTTTAGTTCTTTCTTTATTGTACTCTACTGGGGCTTGAACTCAGAGCCTGGGTGCTGTCCTTGGTTTTTTTTCTTTTTTCCAAGGCTGGTGCTGTACCACTTTGAGTAAAAGCTCTACTTCTGGCTTTGGATGGTTCCTTGGAGGTAAGCGTCTCACAGACTTTCTTGCCCAGGCTGGTTTTGAACTGTGATCCTCAGAGCTCAACCTCCTGAGTAGTTTAGAATTACAGGTGTGAGTTGTTGGTAGCCCCCTCCGTTTACCTCTTTCCAGGGACTGGTCTGGAAAAATGAATGGTTTTGCCTTATAAAGGGTCTCATCTTCAAAACAGTTAGCCTCCATCTTCCCTGTGTTTCTGTTCAGCGGATCCGGGCCACTGTGAACAGCCAGGAGCAGAAAAGGCTCTTGATGGATTTGGACGTCTCCATGAGGACAGTGGACTGTCCCTTCACTGTCACCTTTTATGGCGCACTCTTCCGCGAGGTAGGTGGCCTTTCCATCCAAACTCTAAGGAGAATGATCACTTCCGTTTCTTGGAATGCATAACTTGTCTGCTGGGTTACTTTTTGGAGAAAGTCTTGCTCATTGCTAAATTCCTTTGTGATCTTAAAGGGATACTGTCCCTTTCCTCCAAAAAGCTCAAGTTAGGGAGGAAGAATGCTTCAGGACAACTGTTAACTTGGTTCTCCCGAATCCATTTCCATCCTCTTTAACAATCCCCGACTGTACTGGTTTCCAGGGTGATGTTTGGATTTGCATGGAGCTCATGGATACATCGCTAGATAAATTCTACAAGCAAGTTATTGATAAAGGGCAGACAATCCCAGAGGACATTTTGGGGAAGATAGCAGTATCGGTGAGTACTCCTGCAATCCCACTACAAGGAGAATAGGAGGGGTCTAGGCCAGGCCAAGCATGACTTTTTTTGTGTGTGCTAGTACTTTAGTTTGACCTCAAGGCCTGGGTGCTGTCCCTTAACTTTTCTGCTGTTGCTCTATCACTTGAGCCAAGTTGCACAGCTGGCTTTTTGGTGATTAACTGGCCGTAAGAGTCTCATGGAATTTCCTGCCTGGACTGGATTCAAAGTGTGAGCCTCAGAATCTCAGCCTACCTGAGTAGCTGGGATTCTAGGTGTGAGGCGCTGGTGCAGAGCTTGGGTGTGTGAAGACACACTACCTATAGCCTAACCCCCATCTGGACCATGTTTGTTGATTGCGTAAGTGCATCAGTTGGTGGATAAGTAAGTGCTTATCCACTTTCTTTCTGTATAGCAATGCTGCCATGGACTTGGTTTGGCTAATGACATTAAATGACTTATCTGGCCATTCCCAAAGTCTATTTTGATGGAAAATATACATTAGTTCAGTTTGATTCTGCAGAGTGTTAAAGATTTGCCTAAACTGGTAGTAAGAGAAGAAATCAAAAGATTTGGCTGCTGAGGAGCGAGCGAGGGAGCGAGAGAGAGATGGACAGACAGAGACAGAGACAGAGAGACACAGAGAGAGTTTGAGGCCAAATGGAAAGAAGATAGATGGGAATGAGATGCTGTCTCTGCTGTCTGATGAGTGAGATCCAACTTGTATCACTTCCTGTTTATTTTCTTGGCCAGAGTTGCTGCTCTTTGAGAAAAGAGTTCACCCTTAAAACCAGACATAATAAACCTGGATATACTTAACGTCCAGTTTCTTTCCATAAATCGACTTTGTGTTTCTCTTGCAGATTGTAAAAGCATTAGAACATTTGCACAGCAAGCTCTCTGTCATTCATCGAGGTAAGTGTTCGCGTGGATAAGCAGATCATTTTGTTGCGCTGGAGCCCCCTTCCCCTCTCCCCTCCAGCCCCTTCCGTGGCAGGTGGAATAGAGCCAGGCTGTGGATTAAGGAGCTTTCCTTTGGGATTCCATTGAAATTCATCTGAGTAGCTGTGTTAGCTTTCTGTGATTGTAACAAAACACCCAAGGTAATCAGTTTATAAAGAGAGAAGGATTATTGTAGCTCCCAGCGTTGTAGGTTTTAGCCTGTGTTGGGTTGATACTGTTACTTTTGGGTCTGTGGGGAAGGTAACATATCATGGTGAGAGCAAGAAGAATGTCCAGTCAAAAGAAGCCCGTGCACCTCAAAGCTGGCAATGAAAGAGGGATGAAGAAATCAGGACCCCTTAGTCTGCTCTGAGAGTGCCCCCTCTCCCTGTGACCTAAAACTTCTTGCTGGGCTTCAACTCTTAAAGGTTTTCAAAGTTTTCAGTAGCACCACGCTGAGGATTAAACCTGACACACATAGGGTTCTAGGGGACAACGAAGATTCAAACTATAGCAGCAGATTATTATTATTATTATTATTATTATTATTAATTATGTCAGTACTAGGAACTCAAGCCTTCTTAGATGGCACTGGACCAATGGAGCTACAGCTCCACTTCTGAATTTTTGCTAGCTAATTGGAGATAAGAGTCTCACAGACTTTCCTTCTCAGGCTGGCTTTGAGCCATGGTCCTCAGATTTCATCCTCCAGAGTAGCTAGGATCACAGGTGTATGTGAGCTACCAGCACCTGGGCCTTAGGCAGTTTTTGTACATAGCCAAGTGTGGAAAGTTCTGGAATAAAGCAGAACACTTATCGGCTGCAGGAGGCAGGAGAAGATGGTTTATCTCTTCCTTCTTTCTCTCCTTCCCTTCCTTCCTGCTGCTTTGTTAGCTTTTTATCCATCCGTTCCTGCAGCCATAGGGCCATTCTTCATGTATCTATCCACACATCTATCTGTTTATCTCATCATCACTTTAAAAGCTTCTTTAAAGGCAGCGCTGTAAATTGATGCTCTGAGCGGTATCTAAGGAGAAGTATTCTTATTAAAACTCCACCTAATGATCCTTAATAAGGAATCCTAGAAATAGAAAAGAACCAAACAGAACTTGAAGTAGAGAATTATTGTTGGAAGACCATAGTCAGAGAAGTCTTACCAGATCTTTGGGAAAATTATTAGGAAAACACTGGTAGCTGATAGGAGATTATATGATTTGGGTAATTCTTAACCTTTATGAGCTAGAGATAATGGAGATGTTTTGCACAGTATGCCTGTTATTGTTATTATTAATACCATTATTAATTGGTAGTGTTAAAATTGAAAAAAAAAGGAGGCCAGGGGAAGAAAGTGGGAAGGAATCTGAGCAGGAAAAATAATGAAATTCTCAGAGAACATGAAAATGATTTTGAAAATGTTTATTTCAAAGTTATGAGCTATTTAATTCTTACCAGAGAATTGATTCAAGGTTCAATGTCAATAGAATGGCATTTGTTATACGAATCATTTTCAGAGAAAAATGAGAAAGGGTAGTTTGTAGAACTTTTAGAATTAGTTTTTCTTCTTATTCTCTGTGTTTTGAAGTGCTGAAAAAATGAACTGTAATTGCTGATTTCATTATCCAGCGATGACAGTGGCTCATCTTTTGGGTCTGTGAGTATATTTTTCTATTAGGAAGGCTTCATTTGAAATCTCTTCAATAAGGCCCCATGTTCATGACCAGCTGTGGTCTGACACGTATGAGTTTATAACCTGTTACTCTGTGGTGGCCTTTTTGCCATCTCTCATGTGAATTTGAATCAAGGCCGGCTGCTTTGACCATATGTGATGCGTTATTATTATTATTTTGTGCTGGCAACTGAAGCTTGGACTCAGGGCCTGGGTGTCCTTTAGCTTTTTCACTCAAGGCCAGCACTCTACCACTTAAACCTTCACTCCACATCCATCCCTCCACTCCCCTTTCAAAAATCAAATATGCCTCTTTTTCTTAGTTTGGAGGCAAAGCTTTGATATAGTCAGTCCTCTTTCTCTCCCGTATTGTCCTATACTATTTCAGTAAAGAGTAGACATTTATTATTTAATAAATATCTGTTGAAAGAAAGAATAGTTAAGAGTTGACTATGAAAGTAACTTACCGATATTAGAGTTGATGCTGATGTTTTGTCTAAGTGTTCTATGATTATAGGGTTATATGCTGTATATGATGTATATAGAAACAGTGGCTGGGCATGTTGGTGTACACCTATATTCTCAGAATTCTTGAGGCTGGTGCAGGGAAGATTGCAAGTTGTGTTTTTTTAAAACTGATTAATTGGAGACAAAAAAAAAATCTCAATAGCTTTCATGTTTGGTTTGGCTTTGAATCATGATGTCAGACTCCTGAGTAGCTAAGACTATAGGCGTGAGCTGTAGGATATTATTGTGTTAGTCCTTTCTTTTCATTCCTGGACCTTTTATTCTCTCACTAAATACACACTACATATCATTTCCAACTGAATATTCAATGAAGCCAATCGTAATCCATCTTTTAAGTTGTTATGTATGAGGGTGGGAGAAAAAAACAAGCTAGACCAAGTAGAAGAAAAGATCTTTCCATTTGGTGAATCCTAAGCCTGTATGACACTGACAAAACACGAAGAAAGAGGTACCCAACAATTAGAAACAGTATGTAGTTAGACCCCTGGGGACAATAAGTACATTTGTAGGGGGGGGGGAGGGGCGGGACGGGCAGGTGAAGGACAGATGGAGACTTGACGCCCTCTGCTGGTAGAGAAGTGAATCTGCAAAGCAAGCTGATGTAATGGAATCCCGCTTGGGCTTGCTTTCAGACGTCAAGCCTTCAAATGTGCTGATTAACACTTTGGGCCAAGTGAAGATGTGTGATTTTGGAATCAGTGGCTACTTGGTCGACTCCGTTGCAAAAACAATTGATGCAGGTTGCAAACCATACATGGCCGTAAGTACAATGGGGGTAGGGAGGGGAGGGGAGGCGGGGAATAGTGGTAAACTGGAAGTGACTCTACCTTAAAAAACGATGCTGGAAACTAGGAAGTGAATGGCAGCAGAGGGAAAAATGAAATGTGTTCGCGACCTAATATATTCTGCATCATTTTGTTTCCTCGAATATTTCTGATAAGAAATACTAGAAAAAAAAGTTTGCTTTACATATTGTCTCCATTGTTTAGGACTGCTCAAAGTAAAATATTATAAAATAGATAGCAGATGAATAACAAAAATTTATTGCTCAGATAAAACTAGGAATTCCAGGATGAAGGCCCTGGTAGGTTCAATGTCTGACAAGGGCTTGCTTCTCTGGTTCAGAAGTGGCACTTTTTATTTTTTCATTTAATTTATTTTTATTATTATAAATTTAACTGCCGTTTAACAAAGCAGTTTATGAATATAATGTATCCTGATCAGTGGCACCCTTTTCAACTGTCTCACCCATACCCTTTCCCTCACTCTTATTAATTTTTTAGGATATACATTAGATTCTTGTCTGCATTCCCCCTCCCCTTCTCTTTGCCTCTCCCTTCCCCCTTAACCCACCTCACCCCTTTAGAGTACCCACTTCCTGGCATTTTATTTTGCTGAACTTTGATTTGGGCATTCTAGGGAATTCCATAATTGATACCTCCCTTGAATCTACAGTATTTCAGTTAATGCATTCATATACACTTGCATATCTCACAAGGTATTTACTTATAAGTTTGTAAGCTAAGTCTTGCTTCCACATATAAGGGTAAACACATAATCTTTGTCTCTCTGAGCCTGACTTACTTCACTTAGCATACTTTTTTCTAAGTCTTTCCATTTATTTACAAATGGTACAATACCATTCTTCATAATGGATGAGTAAAATTCCATTGTGTGTATGTATACATATATACCACATTTTCTTGATCTCTTTGTCCATTGAGGGGCATCTGGGCTGATTCCATACCTTGGCTATGGTGAATGGTGCTGCACCGAACATGGTTGTGCCAATGGCTTTACTGTATCTGGTTTGTAATCTTCTGAGTAAATGCCCGGGGGTAGAATTGCTGGATCATAGGGTGGTTCTGTGTTTAATTGTTTGAGGAACCTCCACACTGCTTTCCAGTGTCCTGACATGGTAGAAGGGACAAGGGACTCCTATAGCTTCTTTAAAAAAAAAGGCTGTACTCTGATGGCCTCGTTAGTACTTCCTGTTAACATCACAAAGGTGAGATGATTGAGACTGTTTGATTTTGATGAGATATAAACATTCAGATGTTAGCTTATATATTACTCTCAATAATAAGACAAATGGGGAACATTGTTTGAAATACATGTAAGAAATACTCACTGCATGATTTTCCACACTGAGTTGCAGGTTGAGAACACAGTAGCAGAGAGAATTTAACTTCCCTGCATAAGACAATTGGCTTCATCAGGAGAAAACTTCATAGCTGTGAAGATTCATTGCCATCAGCATAGGCACTGGGATTCTCTTTAGCTAAGAGATCATGTACTGTGCTCTGTTTGGAAATAGAATTGTGTTTGGAACTGAAAAGCTCCTTAAAAATTGATTAGATCTGTTGAACTCCAGATGGTAGCCTAAGAATTCTTACAGGTTCTTTCTACTGAGTTATGGGCTTTTGGTGTTTTTAGCTAGTTCACATTTTGTAGTGTGCACCTGTTTCTTCTAAAGCAAAATTAAAATTAAAATTTGAAAGGCCTTTGATCAATTGCTGTCTCTTAAGAAAAAAAACAACAATGAATAAAAAGGAAAGGAAACCCGACAGAAACATTGCAGGATCTGAGATGCATTCTAACAACTTAAAAGAACTCATTGGGCAGTTGAATCTATCTGCCCCGCTCCGAGGTGTTATGGAGCTACAAATGTCAATTGGCTTTCCCATTTCTCAATTGTTTATCTTCTTTCCAGCCTGAAAGAATAAATCCAGAGCTCAACCAGAAGGGATACAGTGTGAAGTCTGACATTTGGAGTCTAGGCATCACCATGGTAGCGTATGAGACTCATTGTGGGGAGATTTCTGAGCATGAACCTGGAATGGGGTGGGTTTGGGAGCTGAGGCTAGATGCCCGCAGTGTTGGTCTTGGGCATCCTTCTTTGCGTCAAGTGGGAGGTGATTTTTGAGTACTAATGTTCTTTGGGGTTTTGAACTCAGAGCCTTGCATTTGCTGTGCAATCACTCTTTCACTTCAGCATGTCTCCAGCCCTTCTTTGCTTGTAGTTATATTTCTTATTTTTTTGTCTATGGCTCATCTCATGACTTGATTATCCTTCCACTATGTCTTGGCTTAAGTGTTAGATGGGAGGCGGAGGGGGGCTCTTACTACCTTTTCTGCTTGGGCCTTGAATTGTGATCCTTTGCCTGCAGAGTACCCAGGATTCCTTGAGTATTAATTGTTTGCATATGAATTAGTAGCAATTCTTGAGTGGGTTGGGTAAGCTAATTTCCCTTTATTCTGCCTTTTACCAGTGGTATGCCCTTGAGTAACATGGGCTTCCTCTTTCTTTCCCTCCTCTGTAAAGCAAGAAGGTCCAACTAGATTTCAACTACAAGAGTCTAATCAAGGCAAGAAGTGTAAGCTACGCCAAGGGAACTCATGTGTGCGTGCAGACTCTGGCGTGACCATGTTGTATGGGACCTAGCTGTGATTCTAAGATACTTTTATTATAAAAGTCCTGGCTGGCCAGGCACCAGTGGCTCATGCCTGTAATCCTAGCTACTCAGGAGGCTGAGATCTGAGGATCATGGCTTGAGCCTGTGCAGAAAAGTCCCCTGAGATGACTCTTATCTCCAATTAGCCACTCTGCTAGCCTTGAGCACAAAGAGGCTCAGGGACAGTGCCCAGGCCCTGAGTTTAAGCCCCACAACTGGCCCCAAAAATGTCTTGGCTGTTTAGGTTAGATATAGTTCTGTTACAATAGCCAATAGAGTAATTTCCTTATCCTAGTCCTACAGTTGCGCCACTAGTGCCTTATTTGTAGTTTTGTAGATCAATTTTCAGTGTGTCTCCAAGGTCTGGAATGATCCATGTGGTCTTGGCTCCTTGCCAGACACAGCAGCTGATTAATCCCAGGAGTTATTCCTGCCCAGAAAACACATGATCCTATGACAGCAAGGTGGCCTTTACTCACGTCCAAAAAAATATTAGTCATTTGGTCCTAGGCTACTTTTTAAATTGTTTATTTAACGTTTCCATTTCACCAAGTGAGCTGCAGGT
Organism: Perognathus longimembris pacificus; assembly: GCF_023159225.1. Lineage (NCBI taxonomy): Eukaryota > Metazoa > Chordata > Mammalia > Rodentia > Heteromyidae > Perognathus > Perognathus longimembris. The sequence continues at coordinate 48,118,217 of NC_063177.1, forward strand.
GGCAGTAAAGGAATAGTTCTGCAGAAGTCAGAGCCTTCCTTTTTGGACCAAATGTTTGAAAACTCAGTTCTTGTATGTCTTTAAGCTTATTGATATATCTTATTATATATGTAGAATATCACTGTATATATCTATATATCATTATATATATTTGGTTTGGTTGGTGTTGGGCCTCGTGCTCTCATTTAGTTTTTGTTTATGCCCCTGGCTGGTGCCCTATTTCTGTTTTGTGCTGATTAAGATAAGATTCTTATAGGTTTGTCTGCCCAGGCTGGCTTTAAACCTTGATCCTCAGGTCTCAGCTTTCTGAGTAGCTTGGGCTATAGAGATGAGTACCTGGCTGACATAATTTTTATGTGTCATTATAATATGCTGGAGAAACATTTTAGAAATAAATGCCTCTAGTAAGATATTAAAAAATGATCTCTAGCATTAGGACTTTGGGAGAAAATAGCTACAAAATGTTTTCTTTTTTTTTTTTTTTGGCCTGAGCACGGTCTCTGGCTTCTTTTTGCACTCTGCCACTTGAGCCACAGCGCCACTTCGGGCCATTTTCTGTATATGTGGTGCTGGGGAATCGAACCCAGGGCTTCATGTATAGGAGGCAAGCTCTCTTGCCACTAGGCCATATTCCCAGCCCTTAACCTTTATTATTATTATTATTTTTTGCCAGTCCTGGGGCTTGGACTCAGGGCCTGAGCACTGTCCCTGGCTTCTTTTTGCTCAAGGCTAGCACTCTGCCACTTGAGACACAGCGCCACTTCTGGCCGTTTTCTATATATGTGGTGCTGGGGAATCGAACCCAGGGCTTCATGTATGTGAGTCAAGCACTCTTGCCACTAGGCCATATTCCCAGCCCCAGCTACAGAATGTTTTTAGATTACTTTTTATTTCCTTCCCTAATTGTACTTGAATTTCACCCTTGGCTTCCTCTGGTTCTTCTCGAATGGAACACAGCTGATTTTCGAAGGAGCTCGCTCTCCACTGGTGCTTACCTGTTTCTTCTCCCTTCTAGATCGAGCTGGCTATTCTTCGGTTTCCCTATGATTCATGGGGAACTCCCTTTCAGCAGCTCAAACAAGTGGTTGAAGAGCCATCACCGCAACTCCCAGCTGACAAGTTCTCCGCAGAGTTTGTTGACTTTACCTCACAGTGGTAAGGGAGCCCCACGTGCCAGGCACCAAGATGGTGCTTGCTCTGACATTCCCTCCATTGGGTGTGCTCCATCACACACACTCATTTCAAAAGCATCTGTTATTTATACGCCTTCCATTCTGGAGAACACAGTGGCTACATCCCAATCTTTGCCAGCTCTGAGCTCCAAGTCTACCAGCAATCAGTAGGGAGAGTGGTACATCATTACAAGTGTGAAGATCCAAAGCTGTAGATACTTTGTAGGGTATTTGGGGGAAACTCAGAGGAAAGGCATTGAGAGAGTTTTGTTTTGTTTTCCGGAAGGAGATGAATCCTGAGCTGAAGATTCAGGAGAGATTTTCCAAATGAATGGAAAGTAGAGAAGGAAAGATAATCTAAACCAAAGGAGAATTCGTTACCCATAGTGACACGAAAGTAGGAAACTGCTATCTGTAAGCTGTCAGTAGTCTGAGGTTGATTAGAGTTGATTAGAGTTCAAGACCTACTGAAAGTATAGGATGGGGAAATTGATGCAAAGAATGGCTTCCTGGGAGAAGACAGTGGGTACCACAACAGTACTAGAAATCTTGTAGAACAGTACTATCTACACACACTCGATAACTATGGATCAGATGGCCCAGTAGTGTCTAGTAGGCAGTGTTAGGTGTCTGGAAAGAGAACCTGGAAGCAAGTTGGAGTGAGAAGAGCCACATGACTGTTGTAAACTTTTTGTTTCCATGGAAATGACCAGTACATTCAAGGAAAGTTAGGGAGGGGCTAGCATTTTCTAGCTATTCACATGATTTCTGTCTACGTGGTAGCCAGGTGGGGGGGGGTTGAATAGGATTTGACAGTAATGACATGCTCGGTGCAGCTGAAAGGAAGGATCTCAACGATAAAACACAGAATGAGATTGAGTTAGCGTATCTGGGAATCCTCTCACAGCAGAAGAGAATTGGGAGGAAGGGAGGGAAGGAGAGGCGTAGTGGTCTTGGGAGAGGAGCCGGGTCGGCCACTTGCTGATCTAGAAGGACCTGGGAAGGTGAGAGCTCTTTGAGGTAACCTTTTCAGGGCCTCCTTCGTGGGCTTTATCTTTGGCTCTTTGGGAAAAGTGCCTTGGATGCAGCTTAGAGTGACTGGGTGTTGCGGTGGGAGGAAATCCCTCTTGGGCTTTTAGTTTATTTGTGTCTTAAGTCCCCTTTCACCCATGTACCTTTTCCTGAATGATTTATGAGGCGGCCTGTAGGGGTTTGCTTTGGTTTGGGCTGAATGCCCACAGAGCATGCTTTAAGGCAATAAGATTGGGTATCTTAAACCCTTCTCAGGTGTGCCTTCCGGTCTGTCTTCCCTTGTGGATGTGGTGAAACATCTACCAAGTTGAAACAGGATCATGGTGGTCCTTCTTGGTATAAGGACTTGTTTTTTTTTGTTGTTCTGCTTTACTCCTCTGCCGCCGCCCCCCCCCCCCCGCCCCCGCTTAATCCTCAAGTTGGTAAAGGGGTGAGGCATGGACACCCATGTTCTCAGCAGGGGCAGTAAGATGGAGAGGGCCTTCCTGGGGAGAACTCTCCAAGCAGTCCCTCCTCATGTCCTCGCCTTATCGTTTGGAAGATTTTAGGAAGCTTGGTAAGAATATGGTGTGTGTACTGAGTTTCAGAAAGCAGTCATTCCTTATCAACTGCCAGTTTAATCCAGTGATTTTCAGCTCTGGCATTTCTTTTTTTTGTCTGTCATGGGGCTTGAACTCGGGGCCTGGGTGCTGTCCCTGAGCTCTTCACCTCAAGGCTAGTGCTCTACCACAGTGCCACTTCTGGTTTTCTAGTGGCTAACTGGAGATAAGAGGCTCATGGACTTTCTTACATGGGCTGGCTTTGAACCTCAGTCCTCAGATCTCAGCCTCCTGAGTAGCGTGGATTATAGGCATGAGCTACCGGTGTTAGGAAAATGGAGGAGAAAGGAAGGAAACAGGCCAGACTGGGTCTTCCACAAGCGAAGACTGTTTATTGAGATAAAGTAGCGAGGGACACTGCCTTCCCACAGGCTTGGAGACTGTGTGTAGAGCTGGGACAGGAGCTGGGTTTTTGTGAGGTGTGAGCAAGGAGGCGGAGGTTAATGAAAAAGCCATTGGGTCAAGGGCAGTGGGGGGCTTTTCAGTTGGGCCCACAATGGAATATTTACAGGCAGGCTTAGACAGATTGCCCTGCCAGAGTCAAGCAGTCTGCACTTACCTTTGGTGGCTTGCCTGCTATCTGTGTGGGCCTGGAAAAACAGGGTGGGGATTAATTCTCCAACTGGCATCTGGCTGCCCCTGCCCCCCTACAAACAGATATTGAAAACATGAAGACCTTGGGGTTAGGAATATAATTCAGAAGTAGAGGCCACTGTGTACAGTCTCTAGCACATTCTCTCTCTCTCTCTCTCTCTCTCTCTCTCTCTCTTCCTCTCTCTCTCCCTCGCTCTCTCTCACACACACACATACACACAAACCCAACAAAACACAAAGCCAAACCTTGTCATGTATGGAGCTCCCAGAAGCCTGCCTTATTGCTTTCCTGTAGCCATTCTCATGAAGCCTTCCCCTACTGGTGTACCTACAGAGTCTCCATGGTGGCAATCCCTCCAAGATCTAGCTTTATTTCTCTTTTATCCCTCTCAGCTACCATAATCTAGTCATTTAACTATTTTGAGCTATCGTTGTGTTCCTGCCTTCGGGGACCCTCCTCACTTCTGTGAACCCTGTTGATTCTGTGCTATTTTATCCCATGTCAAGGCTTGGCTTCTTTATGGGGTTTATTGATCACTATAACAATAGAAACAAAACACAAATCACTTGAGAAGTTGCTGATGGGCAGATTTTTTTTTCCTTTGGGCAACTTTGCAGTTGACAGGTCTGGTAGAATCCGATACTCAGGAACAGCAGCTTGGTTAGCTGGTGAGTCACTCTTGTTGAGACGGGAGTTTGGAAATGGCAGGAGAGCTTTCATTCTGACTTTTATGAGCATTCTTACTTCTCCTCAGCTGGGCTTCAGGGCAGCCTCTAGTTCCCAGGTCAGTAATGTTTTTGCTTGCCATAAACCACCAAAGTATTTTTCTTTGTGACCCCCTAAGGATGAGCATTAAATTATTTTGAAACCAACGGAGTTGAAAATTGCACTGATATTTTTCTTTTATAGATCTTATGACTGGCTTTATAGACTGACTTCTTTGTGGAAGAAATATCTTTTCCCCCCTCATAAATATTAACATATGGGCATATACCTCCACTCAGCAACAATCTAGTTATTGCACTTGTTTTACTCTTTCTTGCTCGTTAACAAAGACCACCTATTTCTTGTTAAAGAGAAAGATATAGCCTATGAATGTAACTGCTGCTGTGGGCTAGTCTTCCCTTTTCCTGATTATAATCTGTACAGTTTAATAGCTTGGTGCTAGTGGTTCATGCCTATAACCCTAGCTCGTCAGGAGGTCGAGGTAGGAGAATCACTGTTATAAGACAAGCCATACAGATCAATCTGAGGGACCCTTATCTCTGATAAAGGAGCAAAATGATGGAAGTGGAAGTGTTGCTCAAGTGGTAGAATGACAGCCTTGAGAAGAAAAACTAAGCAAGTCAGAGAGGCCCTGAGTTTAACCCCAATTCTGGCACATGCACACACATAAAATAAAGCTGGACTATAGAAGCATTCTTCCTTCCTCCCTCCCTTCTTTCTCTTTGCCTTTACTGGGGCTTGAACTCAGGACTTCTTGTTCTTGTTTAGCACCATAATAGACGGTGTCCTACCACTTGAGCCACACCTCCACCACAAAAACTTGTCTTTATAATGTGGCTGCTGCATCGCCTTGTACAACACAGTCCAGTTTGGAGCTTCACAATTTCCCACGGTGCCTCACATCTTTGTGAGAAGCATGGAAAAGGGATGACAGGTTTAGAAAGAATGACCTTGAATCTCAAATTTCAGGATGGCTACATCGATGTGTTGAGGTCTGATGTCTGTATCTGGACTGAAGGTAGAGCAAGGACACATCCCTCATTGCCTGGGGAATCTGCCCTAGAGTTTGGGGCCTCCTTTGAGGTATACTTGGCTTAGGCGTGGGCACACATGAAGTCAGCATGGTAGCCGCTATCTCCAGGCCTATCTTCATGTCAGGTGATGGCAAATCCAAGCGTATGGGCTGGCATAGGTAGCACTTACAGGTAGCCCTATTTGTAGGGGATGGTTATACCTTTAAGACCTGGGACCGCCTGGCTGCTAGCCACTCCCATCCCCTTCTGGGTTCTACCTGAAGAGATGCCAAACCAGCCCCGCCTCTCGTCTAAGAACACATGTGCCACCATGGCGCCAGCTGAGCCAGGAGGCCGAGCCAAGAGGCAGGGCCTCTGCGGGAAGTTCCATGACATCACCTTGATGGACAGTTCATTAGCCAATCGTTAATACCCAGTTAGTCCCTCCTCTTCCTGCCGCCATTACTGTTATATAAACCCCTCCCTTGAATAAAACCCTTTGGAAGCCGGTAGACCATCGCACGGCTCCCCTGGAATCTCCGTGTCCAGTGTCTGCTCTTAAACGTAAGGGGGGCTGGGGATGCGCGGGGGGTTTGGCAGCCCTATCTCTTCTCAGCTTAGCCCGACCGGGACATGCTCTGCCCTCCCGCCGGCGGGAGCAGTGTGCAGAGCCGACGGTCCCCCACAATTAGAGGCTTGGTGTCTCCCCAGGGGGGACATGGAAATTTAGCCCGACAATCATTGAACCCAAAGTTAGCTCTAGAGTCCAGAGTTCTAGAGATTGCATTTCTTTTACAGTAGTAACACCAGAGAAGATAAAGAAGGAAGGAAGACCAGGGATATCACGGCACTGATTCCTTCTGAACTTGAAGACAATGGCGACCTACAAATTCTCCCCTTCAGTACTTGTTTTCAAATAGGACTATGGAATGATGTTTGCTTCTTCCTTTTCCCATATGCATTCTTTTCTCTTCTTAGAGACTAGGAGTTCCTCAGGTGGGTAGTGTCCACCACATCCATAGGCTTTGCTTTGAGTTTCATCATAGAGGAATGGACTGGAAAACCTTATGGTCTAGTCTTGCAGAAGGCTTAGCAAATGGGTTTCTCTGTCTAGTGGAATTGTAGCAGCCTTATGTTCCTAGAGGAAGTCACCGGAAACCAACATCTACTGGGAAAATTGCTAGAATTATTTTTGCTATCTTTCTATGCCTATTTAAGAGACTCAGGGTCCTTCTGACCAGCCCCAAGGCCTATTGAAGTTTGTTAGGGACTCATCCGGCAGGCAATACTGTCTGCCACATGACATTGAGTATAAATGGGACAAATCCAATCATCTCCAACTTGTTCAGAAAGAACAATATAGGGGGGCACTGGACATTCAACTAGCTTTTGACAGATGTATGGCTTGAGAGGCTCGATGTGTTTTTATTCTGTGGACAGACCAAATGATCCTTCTTGGAAATGGTCAGTGGGAATTGAAATGTGCAGAAATCTTCCGGTCAGCACAAACTCTAGGCTAGCAATTCTCAAGACAGCACGAAGCTGTTTCAGTGTCAGCTATGGTTAGAAGCGTGTTTTGTGGCTTTTGGAGAGGAATTAGGGCAGTTAGCTAATTGTGTGCTGGAAAAATGACAAACTACTGGAAAATTCAGAAGTCTGAACTTAAATCCCAAAAGAAATTAGTGTAGCTTTGAACTTTGAAGTTGTTATTTTATACTGAATTTTGAGCTCTTCCTATTAAAACATTTGCCTTCCCTCTTTCCTCACAATTTTATCTTGGGTATTTTGTAATTGTTAGTGAATGTTTTGAAGTGTTGTTAAGTTAAAAGGTGGAGAATATGAGTTTAACAAACAGCCTTGCCTTGCTCTGTTTTTTTTCTTTCCTGTAGTAGAGATTTGGATAAACTTTCCTTTTTTTTTTTTTTTTTTTTTTTTTTTGGCCAGTCCTGGGCCTTGGACTCAGGGCCTGAGCACTGTCCCTGGCTTCTTCCCGCTCAAGGCTAGCACTCTACCACTTGAGCCACAGCGCCGCTTCTGGCCGTTTTCTGTATATGTGGTGCTGGGGAATCGAACCTAGGGCCTCGTGTATCCGAGGCAGGCACTCTTGCCACTAGGCTATATCCCCAGCCCCTAAACTTTCCTTTTTAATCAAGGGTATAAATCTCTGGGTGCTGGTGGCTAATACTTGAAATCCTGGCACCTCTGGACACTGAGATCTGAGGATCACAATTCAAAGCCAGACAAGGCAGGATAGTCCAAGAAACTCATCTCCTATTAACCACCAAAAAGCCCAAAGTGGAAGAGTTCCAGCCTTGAGCAAAAAAAAAGCTAAGAGACAGCACCCAGGCCGAGTTCAAGCCCCAGTATTACCACATGCACAAAAGAAGGGTATAAATAAAAAAGTAGTCCCTTGACTAGCAAACTCTGAGTTTTCAGATATATCAAACACATTATGATCAACTTGGGCTGCTTTTAAAAAAAATTAATGCAGATTTTTAAGTGAAAGAAAATTCCTGGATAAATTTTCCTTGACCATTAATGGCAGTTAAATGATAAGATATCTTGGCTCAAATTACTGTAAATTAAAAGTGGAAGAGTTTACACCCATTACCTCCATTGGGAAGAGAGATGCTTTTCATTATGTACTTACATAGAGGGTCAAAAGTAAGCTTACTACAAAGATCCTTGGTGAAGAAGCTCTTGTTGGAACATTTAAGAAACAGCATTGGTCTTAGATGATTATTCCTTTTTGATATTGATGAATGAATGATGGCTCACGCCTGTAATCATGGCTACTCAGGAGGCTCAGATCTGAGGATCACGGTTCCAAGCCAGGCCAGGCAGGGAAGTCCATGAAAAAGCTGGAAGTGGCACTGTGGCTCAAGGGGTAGAGTGCTAGCCTGAGCAAAAGGAGCTCAGGGACAGCACCTAGGCCCAGAGTTCAAGCCCCAGGACCAGCAGAAAAAGAAAAGAACATAGAGCTCAGTGAAAACATATCAATTTCAATATACAATTAAGCTCTAAATAGAAACACTGGAAGCAAATCCCTTGACTATTAATGCGGATTTTATGTTGTGTTTATGCATCTTGCTATTGATATGGCAAGCTAAATTGTTCAACCGATAGAGAAGAGTTTCTGGCTTTTGGTTGGCTTTGAATAATATCTAGAAATCCAGAGCTTTTCTACATTATTTTTTACACAGCACCTGTATGCAAATGAACAGAGCTCACAGATCACATTTCCTCTGTGTTTCTTTGAACCAGCTCCTGAACTTAGAAAAACATTGCTTCTAGAAAAGTGGGGGAAAGAGATAGATGATAGGTATTAAATAAGTATTAAGGTAGCAGATAAGTATTAAAAATAAATTGCAAGCTGGTGCAGTTGTTCATGCCTGCAATCCTAGCTACTTAGGAGGCTGAGCTCTGAGGATTGCAGTTTGAAGCCAGCCTAGACAGGAAAGTCGGTGAGACTCTTATGTCCAACCAACCACCAGAAAACCAGAAGTGGTGCTATGGCTCAAAGTGGTGGTGCTAACATTGAACAAAAGAGTTCAAGGACAGCACCCAAGCCCTGAGTTTAAGCCCTATGACCAACCAAAAAAAGAGAAAGTATAAAAGTGAATTGCAACCCAGAGAAGATGATAGGAAGTTAGAGTAAGAAGACATTCCCTAGGACATAATCCAGGGTTTCCCACCCTCTGCACAGATGGCATTTTGGAGTGTATCATTTCTAGGGTGCTCATCAACCACTCCCGCTCTACCTATTGGATGCCACATGATCTAGCCACTAGTTATGACAACCCAAAGTGACTCCAGACATTGCCAAATGTCCCCTGGGGGTCAAATCACCTCTGGGTGAGACCCTCAGACATGGGCTCTCCAGATCCAGGCACATGGCAGGAGGCCACAAATGAAGTTATTCATCCATTTCACACAGGCCTCCGATCCCATGTCAATCCAATGCTGACAGTCACTGGCCTTTCCTCTGTCTGACGCACTCATATTTATATTCTCAGTTGAGATGGACTTTCTTCCCTAGGTTGTGTGACCTCTGGGGTCACGTAGGTCCTAGGTCTGCCCTCGATTCCAGGTTGCAACTTCTGCCTTCACATCTACCTGTACTCTCTCAGGCTCCCTGACATCCGCCTTCAGCATTGCCTGGAATTAATGGGTAGGCTGCTTTTCAGTTGTTTTGGTTCAAAAACAAAACAAAAAAACACCCTTCCTGCTTTTCATTTTGTTTATTAAACCATAATCCTTCCCAGTGCTTCCACAGCTCCATTTTTTCCTCATGTTTCTGTACTTTGCCCTCTCCTGATGAGATCTCTGTTCCTCAAAATGGCCCACTAGCACAAATCCTAGCAACCTAATGACTGGCCACATTTGACTTCCCTTCAGCACCAGGCGCAGTTCCTTTCCATTCCCGTATGATTTTGTGGCTCGCTGGGCACAGGATAACTAGTAAACCATCATTTTTCTTTGTTTTGTAACCTGGGATTATCTTTTTCTTTTTTTTTCTTTTTCATTCCTCCCGCTGCCCCCCCACCCCCGAGTGGGTTGAGGGCAGGGGTGAAGGGCTGGTCTCTTTCATCCTGCAATTTTATTGTTATTGCCTCAAGTATTAAATGTTATTAAATGTCTATGTATACAGAGATCCACCCAAACAACCACTTGTTAGAAGTGCATGACTGCCAAGTATGTCTTAAGAAGAATCATTGCTGAGTGGATGACTAACTGTGCGTTTCTCTTTTATCAGCGAGGATGAAGTAAACAAGTAGTGTTGTCTTAGAAACTTCACAGGTTTATTCCTTCTATAGAGGCAGGTTTGGTTAGGAATATATGGAAACAAAGTATAGTCAGATCTCGGTGGCTATAATCCTAGCTACTCAGGAAGCTGAGCTTTGAAGATCAATGTTCAAATCCAGGCTGGACAGGAAAATCTGGGAGACTTTTATATTCAATGAACCATCAAAAAGGCAGCTGCAGTTTAACTGGTAAAGTGTCAGCATTGAGTGAAAAGCTGAAGGGACAGCACAGCAGGCTCTGAGTTCAAGCCCCAGTACCAACAAATACATACAAAACAAAACAAAAAGAGGACAATATATATATATATTCAAGGGAACTAAAAACAAGGAGAACCCAGTCACTGAAGATGTGGGAGCGATAATGGGTCTGTTATATAGGGAACACTTGCCCATTTCTTTGCTAGTGGGAGTAGGATTGAATGCTATTTAGAAGGAAAGTAAAAGTGTCTTTGTAATGGCTGTAAGTCAGAATGTAATGGCTGTAAGTCTGAATGTCACTAGTAAAGTGTAAAAGAAGGTGAGTACCACATAACACATACACATGCACTTCTATTTTTTTTTTAAATTAAGACATGTTCAAAGTAATTGAAGTGTAAGTACAGCAGCAGCAGAAGGTCAAAATAGGAACCCCTTGTTCCCCACACACTTTTAACTGCTGGTAATGGTCCATTTTCTACTGGTCCTCAGGTTCTAGTTTGCTGAAAGATGGGCTCTAGGTTTTAATGTGAGCCTTATTGTTTTTTTTTCCTTTAAGCTTGAAGAAGAATTCCAAAGAACGGCCTACCTATCCAGAGCTTATGGTGAGTATTAGCCATAACAAATCCCAATTAATAAACATGTAGATCCAAAGTCATAACTAGTGAAGTAGTTTTGTTCTAGTTAAATCATCAGATTGGAAGAGGTTGTCCATTGAGATATGATTAACAGTGATTAGATTCAAGAAAAAGAGCCAGGAGTCCTTTATTCATTACACACCTGTTCACAAACTTTTATTTTCTTTTGAAAACTAATATTATTTGTGTAAGGGGGTTTTATTGCAACATTTAATACAAAGTAGGATCATGTCATTTTTTCCCCCCCAGCAAGCTTTTCCAGGCTGATAAACCTGTCACGATATAGACTGAATTATGTCTATAGAATTTATAGTTTCAAATGTAAAAGACACTTGTCAGAAATTACTAATATAAAAGTAATAAGGTTGGGTGATGGAAGCTCACACCTGTAATGCTAGCTATTCAGGAGGCTGACATCTGAGAATCACAGTTTGAAGCCAGCCTGGGCAGGAAAATCTGTGAGACTCTATCTCCAACTAGCCAGCAAAAAGCTGGATGTAGAAGTGTGATTCAAGTGGCAGAGTGTCCATCTTGAGCTAAACCAAACAAGCAAACAAATATAAGTGACAGTGCCAGGCCCTGAGGTCAAGCCTCAGTATGGGTACAAAAAAGGAAATAAATAAAATCAAGGAAAGCATGACTGAAAGAGAATTAGATAATAAGAGACACTTAAATGTTATATAGATGCTCCATCTTTTGATAAAATATCTAGGATTAATTAGATGAACTTCATTTTAGTGGTGACAGAGTTGAAGGAAAGAGCCACTTATCCCTCTTGGCTTTTACATGAATGGAAAAAGCCTTGATAAATCACTATTAATTTGAATTTCACATTCATTCATTGTCATTTGCTCCATTAGTGAAAAGAGGGATGAAAGTAAAGCCCACTGTTATTTTAAAGTAGTCTCTCTTAGACTGTAGTTGTCGGTGTTTTAAGCTATTGATAAATAATTCTTTGGTACAGAAGACAAGGACTTGAATTTGACCTTCCCTTTGCTCTATCTAAGCACTTGTGGAATGTGGGATAAACATATTTTTGGGAAAGATGACTATTCAGACCATTTATGACTGACTCTGTGTTAACCTCCCAAGTAATTAAGGTTTGGATTTTTAGCACAAGAAGGAGAGAGTTAACATTCATGTCCAATTTCAAAAGAAAGAAGAGAAAGCCTTGAGAATGTCTTTTATGTAAGGAGCAATGGTTAGCAGGCATGGACTGTTGTTTGCTCCCGTTCTTTTCTGGCCACATCTGAGCTGCCTCCATGACCAGCTCGGGCTAGCAGGGATGAGCAGGGTCCTTAACAGATGGCATGGCAAGGTGGTGGGGATGCGTGTCTGTGTGTGTGGTGGGACACTGGTTGGAAGTGTCCAGTCAGAGAGAGTTACACAGAACGTGGTCCAGTGTCAGCTGTGATTGTCGCAGATTGGCAGGCGGACTTTCGGTTCTCAAGGACAGTCTCTGGTTTATTTAAGTCAAGACCATTCTCCAGTTGGATGAATTGGAGCCAGGGCCATCTCCTTGGGCCTCCATGGATCCCTTTCAAAGAATGTAACCCAGTGCTCAATGCTCAACAGCTTTATTCCACTAAGACCTAAAATCAAGAAAGACAAAACAAAGATGAATAACAACTGAGAAAATCTTAGCACTCTACATACTTGCATTGAATATGTTCTCTTTGATTGTTATTATTATTATTATTTTAAAATATGACCATTCAAAAGCCTTTTCAGTTCTGGCTGTCCTTTGTGGAATGCTTGGGTGACCACAAGGGCATTTTAAAATGAATTTCACACCAAGTACGAAAGACATTCCTGGAGGAGTCCACAGAGTTTGGACTCTTACTTTAAAGTCTCCCTGTGTTGTAATTAATTTCAGATAAAATAATGTTTTGCTGTATCGATCCAGCCATTTATTTTTTTAGGGTGGAGATTAGTCCTGGGGCTTGAACTTAGGGCCTCAGGGCCTGGGTGCTGAATTCCAGCCCCCTCTCCCCCCATTTAAAATGGCTTCTTCTCAGAAATGTCATCAGAACACATTTGAAAAAAAAGAAAAATAAGGGCTTGCTATACCTTGGCATGCCGATGTTGAATTTTCTCTTCCTATTACGTTCTAACAAATACTGTGATGTTTTTGGCACACGCATCGATGTTGTCAGATGGTGTGGGTTTGCCTCTTCTGTTCATGGCATTAATCTCTGTGGTCCTGGAAATCAGCTTGTGTTTTAAGACCATTGCTGTTCCATGCCTTCCTGTGGAATTGAGGTTTTGTTTTTTTAAATGGAAACTCTGAGTCCAGACTCCCTGCATTGGGAAATACATGGTGGGTGGCTATTATTTAGATTTCAGGAATTGATAAAGAATTAGGAAGGAAAAACTATTAATTTTTTTTTCTGGATGAAGGAGAGTAGACTAATCCATCAGAGGTACACCCTGTGTCTCTTCCCAAATGATTTTCTTCCTAATTAGGATTGACAGCCATACATACCTTTTGAAAATATAAAATTTTATTGTTATTATTAAAGTATTGTACAGAGGGGTTGTACATAATTTTAAAACCTTGCATTAAAATTTAAAAAATGTTATTAGAAAGATGATGTACAGAGGGAGGGGGTTACAGTTACATAAGTCAGGTAAAGAGTACATTGCTTTCAGGACAATGTCACCCCTTCCCTTGCTCTCTCCCAGTTTTCCCCTCCCATCTCCACCTACAAATTCATTTTCAACGTAGGGTCTTGTTCAATCATCTCATTTGTTGGTCCTCACAAACTTCTCTTGGCAGGCAGGGGCCAAGGAGATCACTGTAGGATTTATTCTTCCAGAGGAAGTACTAGCTCACTTTTTGTAAAAGTTGAGATAGTATTTTAGTATTTCATGGGCCATCTAGTTTGTGTTCCTACTGAACTCCCAGTTACAGAAAGCAGCCACATTCAACATGTGAAAGGAAGACGAGGGTGTAGCTGTGTTCCAATGGGGCTTCAGTGATCAGGCAGTGAGCTATATTTGGCCTGTGAGCCACAGTTTGCTGACTCCTGTCTTTGATGGTAAATACTAGTGATGATAGCCAGGTTATTCACGTGACTGGGGTGATGACAGTCTTCCCACATCTTAGGATGTTTTAGATTGAATTGCATTGTGAAATAAGGATGCTTAAACCTATAGCAAACCATAGTTTTGCTGGGCACTAGTGGCTCACATCTTTAATCCTAGCTACTCAGGAGGCTGAGATCTGAGGATGGCTGCTCAAAAGACCGCCAGGGACTGAAAATCTGAGAGACTTAGGCTACTTAATTAGCAGAGAGCCAGAAGTGGAACCATGGGTCAAGTGGTAGAGCATCAGCCTGGAGCAGAAAAAGCTAAGGGATCCTCCCAGGCCTTTAGTTCAAGCCCCAGTACCAACACACACACACACACACACACACACACACACACACACACACACACCATGCATACCTTGAATGGAAAAGGAGTTGTCTGTAGGATATTCTGGAGGCTGGTGGATGCTTGCAGCTAGCCCCTCTGCCCAGAGAAGCATGTCCGTAAGTCTTTTGATGCATCCCCGAGCCTCATCACAGTTAACATAAAATGGTATAAAGTCCTTGGTTGCTTATGTAAAGGATTCTCAGCCTGGGACTGTAGTCTGGAATTGTTCATCCTACCTCATCTGCTCTTCTCCATGTTCCCGCCTTGCTGCTCTCATTCCATTGCTGACAGAAGGCATCGAATCTCCCAGCATTCTTTGACCTCAAACCCCACATATGACAGCAAATCACACTCTCCATGTGACACGCCTGCCCTCTTGTCCCCTGTCCTGGGGTTCTCACAGCATTTTCCCAGCCTGAGAATAAATGGAAAGATGCTTGCAGACCTTTCCCCCCCGCCCTTTTTTTAAAATTGAATGAAAGTTGGGTGGTTTAGTTCATTCAGACTTAGGTTGCAACGCCTGAGCTGGCAGCAGCCAAGCAGGAGGGATGGTGGGGAGTGGGGACACGGGAGACACTGGAAGTCATCACCCGGACAATCTGAGGTTTGTCTTGTTTGGATAGTAAAAGGCTTTTTAAGTACATTAAAAGATCTCCAAAATGTCAAGAGGATGTGGGAAAGCTAATAGGCCCGACGATGGCAAAAAGGCTTGGTAAGTGCACCCTGTGTGTGGTTAGTGATGGAAAGTAATACTGTGATTTGGCCGTTGAGGCGGCTCAGGATGAAGGTCCTTGCCTGTAGCTAGCAACCACTGAGACTAAGGGTGGGTGTAAGCTAGCAGCTAACCTGTCTCCTCTGATGAGCAAGAAGACCTTTCCATTTTCCTCAGTCCTGATCCTTACCAGTGATCACCTCCTTTCCTTCTGGGTTTTATTTCTCCGTTCCATCTCCTGTTGCATTGTTTGTGAAACTTCCCTGGGTGGGCATTCAGTTCTCCACAGAACTGACTCATCCAACCCTCCCTGGTCCAGTGCAGAGCAAACACAGAAAAACCTACAGCTAAATCACAGGAAGGTTGTAAATGAAATCCCTTAAGTCAAGGAGGCAGGATGAGTCATCTCCACGTCTGTCTGCAAAAATGCTCACTATCATCTGTTCAGCCAGCCCTGGAAGGATTATCTGCAGTCAAGGGGGCGGGTGTAGGCCTGGTGGGTGGGGCTCGAGTGTGGGAACAGGTTCTACCTGAAGGAACTGTTCTCCTAGGGTTTTTTGGTTGGTCCTGTGCCCACTGTGCTATGGCTTATGATTGGATGTATCTCTTTCAAACTAAAGGTAAAAGGTTTTACTGTAACAGCCTGACTCTTACTCTTGCATAGTTGAGCCTGTGTTGGGAGGATGCAGAGAAAAATGGCGAGTTATTGTTGAAATAGGGGCCCCTTGCTTCACTTTAACCTTTTCCACTTGATTATTTTTTTAAAGTTTACTTAATCTGAGCTTCATGCATAACGACCATTTTTCCCCTTCCAACCTTTCCTCTCCATGTTGAGATTTCTCTGCGCATACCGATAGTTTGGCAGTCTATGTTATTTTCCAGATGGATCAACTCTTCATCACGAGAGAGACATAAGCATAACTCTTGGCTGTGATTATGGCTTAGGAAATGGCCTTAACTCTTTTAGTCTAAATTAGCTCTCCAAAGGTACTTTCCTTGCATATTTATTGCTGGGCAAAGCTGGTGTCTTATTTTTACCAATCTTTCTTTGTGAAATGAAAATTCCTGATTCTCTGAAATTTCTAATTATTTTGATGTTATATCAGTATAAAAATGACTTTGTAGCAGTATTTATGCCAGAGTTTTGGATAGCTTTTGCCAGTCTTTGTATTTTCATGTGATTGGGATTTACATAGAATTCAGAGCGCAACAGATTCTTGTCCTAGAAACCTGGAGATGTTAACCTACGTGAGAAGGAAGAGATATCTTTAAAATAGTCACAACACTGGATATGAACTTGATTTTGCAAGGGATTGGAAGAGCCCAGCTTGCCAAAAATAGGGATGCTAATCTATTTATTAAATGGAGCTATGAATTTGCTAATCACATATATCATTGTTGATAAATATTAATATCCTATTTTTTGTCTTTTCTTTCTCAGCAACATCTATTTTTCACCCTACATGAATCCAAAGCAACAGATGTGGCATCTTTTGTAAAACTGATCCTTGGAGACTAAAAAGCAATGGACTTAATTGATTGACCCTGCTGCGGATTGGTGGGCTTACAGGGGTGAAGCAAGTTCACTAAAGCGCCAATAGAAAGTCATCTTTGAGATAATTGAACCTTGCCTCTTTGAGGGCTTTTTCTCCCTGTTTTCTTTCCTTTTTCCCCTCCTGAGGGGGCCTTGGAATTGATAGTATAGGATGAACTCTCTCTAGATGGATGAAATATGATAAAGGCTTAGGACTTAAAAAAAGGTGATTAATTATTTAATGATGTGTCACGGTAAGTCCTTAAGCTTCTCACATTTCTCCTGTTCTTTACAAAATGAATGCATTGTTGGCCCTGGCAAAAACAAAAAAGGTGCTACAGTAGTGATGAAATTGTAAGTAGATGTGTAGTTTATCCCACTTATTATTTTAATATTTATGTTTAAGTGCTTGGTTGGAAAGATACCATTTATGCAAGAAGGGAGATACAGAAGAAAAGGTTGGGTTGACAATATTTATAGGGCTTTTATTTTTTAAGTTCAATCATGTCTGTGGTCCAGAAGAAATTATTTAATATGCATCTTTAAGAATATCATAAAAATCTCAAAAAAATGGAGCTCTTCTTGTGATGTGTCTGTTACAGTTGTATGACAGTTTTGGCTATGCTCCTGAACTTCAACTCCATGCTGGGGCAACACCACATCTCTTAACTGAAGTGTCAAAGTATCTTGGTCCTCCCTTTTCCCCAGTTCTGAGAAACACAAGACATAATCACTTGTATCAAAGCTCAAGGAGAAAAGTCTTTGGTTCCCTTGACATTTGTAGTATAGTATTAGTGGAAACTGATTTGTGGTGTGATTTTTATATCTACTGACCTATGTATTTCTGTGTGTGTGTGTGTGTGTGTGTGTGTGTGTGTATGCATGTGTGTTGTGTAGCTGTGTGTCTGTGTTTGGTAAATAAAATCCTGCTAAGTGGCTCCTATGAACATCTCTGTTTAGGATAAAGGGCATCTATCAGTCATGGGGGGAGAGAGATGGCAAACTACAGAGAGAATTGTGTCTCTTTCCGCCTTTGTCCGGCCTTCAATGGATATGCCTCAAGGGTTGCCTTTGTAATTTATGTCTCCTCTGCTTCTTCAATGAAGAAGACTTAGTATTAGTGGAAAGGATTGACACAAAAGGAAATTTAAAACAGGTAGTAGTCCTCTGAGAAAATGAAAAGAGACTAGGGAAGGCTCAGTTAGTATTTGTAGTAGACAACCAAATTTCCACAGGTTGCAGCGTGGCCTCCTCTTTTCTTCAGCAGAAACTAAGCCTGCCTTGAATCCCTAGCAGGTTGACTGAGCAAATACAATTTATTTATTCTTCCATGTGCCTAATGACATCCTAGGGTTCTTTGATTTGGGGCTGCATGTTTCTCTAAGGATCAAGGAGTAGAGTCACTGGCAGGAAAATAGAGACTTATGCAAAGAAACCATGAACCATCATGTTTGGACATTGTCTTCATACAAGGTTGCTCGTGAAATACAAAGACAGAGGATTAAAAACAGAAGGAAGGAAAAAAATAAGTTATTTCTCTTGTTACTTTGTGTTCACCAATGGGAGAAGGAAGTGACTTCAAATTCTCCCTCTTTTAGGTTTTTAAATGAAGTAGTATGGATTTTTTTTCCATCTTTATGTGATTCCTGCTCATGGAAGTTGCTCCGAATGAATACAACACTTAGGTATCCTTTGTATTTGGTTCCAAGGGATACCTCCCTTCCCCCCTCACCCCCCCTTTATTTTGTTTGTTGGTTGCAGGAGTGGGCCTTAAACTCAGGGTCTGGGCACTTCCTGGGGTCTTTTGCTCAAGGCTAGCGCTCTACTACTTTGAGCTAGAGCTCCCTTCCAGTTTCCTGTTGATTCATGGGAGATGAGTCTCACAGACTTCCCTGCCATGGCTGACTTTGAACCATGATCCCCAGATCTCAGCTTTCTGAGTAGTTAGGATTACAGGTGTGAACCACCAGTACCTGGCTAAAAGATACCTTCTTTATTGTCAGCTTCATCTACTTCAAAGATATGTCTGTTTTCCTTATTATTCTAGCCAGAAAGGGGCCTTTCCCTTGTAAGTATGGCCAATTTCCCACTCATTTTTCCCATATCTGAAATCTTCTTTCTTTGAGACTGAGAGAATAATCACAATGACATTCTCACCCTATTTAGTCATCCCATGAAAACAGCAAGTAGTGGGAAGAAATCTGAAGGTCACCACATTACAGCTTTTGAGGAAGTAGTTAAAGCCAACCAACTTTCTGAGCTGGGTCCCATTGCACACTTAACCTGCGTTTCTACTTTGAAGTATTCTGAACAAACAGTGTATTTCTTAGTTGGCTGTGAGCTTAGGGCTAGAAGTTGGAAAAATGACTGCAGTAAGTGGAGAATTAGCCATGATAAAAGGAATAATCTAAGAGTATGTTTGCTGATACTGATAAAATTAGAATGCATCATTCTAAATAAACAGCTTTTATTTCCCTTTAGTTACCTAAAATAGAAATGAATATGTCTGGATATTGTTCAAAGTTATTTTTCCTGGCTTTTAAAAAATTGACTTTTAGCTAATACATTAGCTAACAAATTTTAACTAATACGTTAGTATGTATTAGTTGTCTAAGGGAGGTATTTATTGTGGCATTTCCATACATCCATACAATGTTCCCCCTCAAACTTCCTCCATCTCTGTCCTCATCTCCTCGACTCCCATCTTAAAACAATGGCAGCAGGTCTCTGTTTTATTCTCATGCATGCCCATAAAATGCCTCAGTCATATTCACTGTCATGTTCCCTCTCTACCTGTAACGGCTCTTGTATAGCCTTTAACTCTGTAAAAAATGGTATATGCCAGGAGTTTCCAAACTCTCTTTGTTTATGGTGCTGCTAAATTGTCTCAGTAACTTTTTCATAATGCCCTTAGGCCGAAAGTATTTGATCATTCAAGGTATACTGAGTATTAGGCCCTGAAGCTTAACAGTAGTAGCTTGAGCCATAGCATACAGCTGTTGCTGTGTCTCTCTCCAAAAGATACAATATCTATCTTCTCCCCAAGCTTGCTGTGATCCCTCAGGATATTTCATGACACCATTTGGGGATTCTAGAGATATGTTATGCTGGTATTTGGTCTGGCTGTAGTCAGTGACCTCCAACATTGAATTCTTGGTCATTTAACCTTCCACACTACTTGCCTGTGTTTTGTTCCTGTGGTTATTTTCTTACCTATCTCTGTCAAATTTACTTTTTTAAGAGATCCTACCCTTTGCTGTTTAACAGTCCTGCACTGCCAAATGGCATAGCTTAGAAGAGGAAAGGAACAAGCTCAAAAGTAAGGAGGCTCTTCGTAAGAGTAACCGTGTCCCTGCCTTCTCCAAGTGAACTCATTTCAAGTCTTTTGAGTGACATTCTGAGGGAGGCAGAGGGGACCCATCCTTTTATTGTTCAGCAACACTAAAAATGATTTTGTTGCCTAAGTTACTTCTCAGGGGAAACACTTCGTTTCCTCCCAAAGTATCTAATCTAAACATTTTGCCTCTGTTCTGAAAAGATGGATACTGGTTCCTAATTTTCCATCCCCCACCTATTTTTTAGACTATGTAACTCCCTCTGTCCTTGAAAATGTAATATTCATAAAATTCATCAGAGCCAGACGCTGGTGGCTCATGCCTATAACCCTAGCTATATAAGAGGCTGAGAGCTGAGGATGGTGGTTAGAAGCCAGCTTGGGCAGCAAAGTCCAGGAGACTCTTAACTCCACTAAACTTACTCAGAAAAAGACAGAAATGGAGCTTTGGCTCAAATGGTAGAGCACTGGAATTGAGCAAAAGAAGTTCGGGACAGCAGTGTCCGGGTCCTGAGCTCAAGACCCAGGACTATACTTCTAGTTTGCTGAGATTTTTTTTTTGACTCCTTAATAGGCATTTATGACTTTAAGGAGATTTTTATTGAAAAGATACTTTAATGAAAAGATACTTGGATAGATTTCATTTTTTATGGGATATATTTCTTTTACTTTTTAAATAGATGGTTTTCAATCAGGCTCTCTCTCTTCCTCTCACTCTATACACACACACACACACACACACACACACACACACACTCACATAGAGAACTATGCCATAGTAAAAGGTAGGAAGAAGCAACTACCAACCCTGATGAATAGAAATATGATATTTTATTCTAGAAGTTTTGTGGTTTGTTTCTCTAAGGGGATATGTTTGTTTTGGCAGTGTTCATTGTGTTATAGCTGAAGGTACGATGTGTGTTTCTTTGCCCTAAGGTGGGAAACCTGAATTCCTTTGGGAATCTGTTTTAAGCTAGGACCTTTTTGTCCTAGGAAAAGTGTTACCTCATGTATGAAACATAATTTTTCACATTTTTTCTTTGTTGGAGAAAGGACTGTAGTTTGTGGATGCCATAGGCTCAATAACTCTCTTCATTGATCAGGCTGTGATATCTGGCAAGCTCTCTGTGAAAGGCAAGATAGTAAATATTTTTTGGTGTTTTGTATTTATTTTACATGATCTTGGTTACATCTACTCAACTCTATCAATAATATACAAATAAATCTATAGTGAATAGGTTACAAAAAATTATTTATAAAACCAAACAGGGCCAGATTGATCCACAGGCCATTGTTTGCTAACAGCTGTCCAAGACCTGAAAATTCCAGTTGATGACGTACATGAACAGAGTATTTATTTTTATTTTTGTTTGAGTTCTAGAGCTTGAGCTCAGTCAGTGTCTAGGTGCTGTCCTTGAGATTTTCTACTCATGCCTAGCTCTCTACCATATGGCAATCTCTCTACTATTTGGGCCACAGTTCCGCTTCCAGCTTCTTGGTGGTTAAGTGGAGGTAAGAGTCTCATAGACTGTCCTGCCTTGCTGGTTTTTGAACTGTGATCCTCAGATCTCAGCCTCCTGAATAGCTGGGATTACAGATGTGAGCCACCAGTGCCCAATAGTCTTTCCATGTAGTAAGTGTTTAGCTTACATGCTGTTGTAGTTTAGGCAGATGGCTATACTCAGAAAGGATGGGAGTGCTGAGCCCCATGAATGTTTCCCATTGATTTCCTCAGGTAAGCATTTAGTATTCAGGAAGCTGATAGAACTGGTTTTTCTCTCCTGACTCAGCACTACTTATTCCCTCCCCCTCCCCCATTTCTATGCAATTAGCAACTGTAAAGTTTAAAGACAAAAGGCTCATCCCTTTAGATGTAAAAGGTATCCTTGGCTCATGGCAGTTTTTCATTGTCTTCCTATCTGTGGTTTAATGTGCACACAGGGAGAATCATGAGCTTAGATGTGAACAGTTTTGTTTCCTCATCTCCTGAGCTAGTTAGTGAGATTTGAGAAATGTGTGAGACTAGAGTTCATCAGAAATAGGATGAAGTTATAGTTCTCAATACTTCCCAAGTCGTCTAAATCATGTTTGTCCATCTTTGTAGAAAATAAGAAAGAATAGTTTGGGGGTCTGATTGGTGTGTGTGTAGCGGGTGTGTATGGCCTGGAGCTTGAACTCAAAGCCTGAGCACACTGTCCCTGAGCTTTCTTTTCTACTACTTGAGCCACAGCTCTACTTCTGGCTTTTTTGGTGGTTAATTGTAGAGATAGGAGTCTCATTGACTTTCCTGCCCAGTCTAGCTTTGAACTAAAGATCCTCAGCTCCAGATTCCCAAGTAGTTACATGGCTGGTTCAAATTCTTGTTCTCCAGTCATCTGAGAGTTCTCACTGTGATCAAAAGCTCATGCTACCCCTGTGTTCTGTCCCAGGATTTGGAGGAGTACATTTTTAATCATTTTATTCATTAGTACATTTCTGTTCTAAGTGGACTATGCAAAATGCCTTTCTTTCGGATGTGAAGATTTTGTAGGAAACCAGACTAGCTGGATTTGTCGAGCCTTTAGTGTCCTTACCTCACTATTAGCATGTCTTTGCTGTGCAGAATGGCTGAATACAGGTGACTGTTAGCCAATGGCCTGGGCTTTTTCCTCTCTCTTCTCCTAGAACCCCCTGCTGCATCATTAGGCATCGTAAATATTTGATCTAGAAATTTACCTAAAAGATTTCTTTCTCTTTCCCTAGGGGAAGTTTGAAGTCTAGAACTTTCAAAATGCAGTTATCTTCCCAAGGGAAACATGATTGCCACATTCATCACTTGCTGCACCTGCTCATGGCGACTGCTAACATGTTCTTTTTCTGAGGTTTAGAGAATCAAGAAAGCATTGCTGGTTTCCTAATGGACTTCTTTGAAATCAAGACTTTAGTTAGGATGAATGGTTATGGTTATAGTTCCTGGCTCAACTTCCTTTTCTGAACAAAATTCTTCTAGGAGCTTCTCTGCCTATTGAATGTGAAGAGGACTCTAGCCTGAGCAGGGACCCCCAGCAATATCAGGGACATTGTAGTGAAGAATTTGCATGTTTTAAAGAAACCATTATTACCTTGTGACACCAACATGTATGTGTTTGTGGAATTTGTATATATTTGGCCTAGTCTTGCAATTTTCAGGATGGTGACATCAGGCCATTTATACTGTCATTTGAGGTTAGGCATTGAATGCTTGATTCTTGGGACTTTAGTTAGGTTTTGAGAGATGTGACTTTGTTTCTTTCACACAGTTGTCAGCACGGATGGATTTTTCATATCTTGTGAGTAGTTTATCTTGCTAGGCCTCAGGGTTGTCTCTAGTTTCTACTTTGTCATTCTGAGATTCAGTATGTCTTTGAAGCAGTAGGGCCTTTACAGCCTGGATTGAGTTAAGGGAAAGTAAGGATGAGAGTAGACACCTAGTTTCATCTGAATGTGGGAAACAGAAATTCCAGAGTAACTAGGCATAGTCTGTGGTGTAGGCCAAGATGTCAATTGCATTTTCCTCCTTGCATTTTGCTTCCAGTTCCTCAGTGGGTCACAGATAATCTGTGTTGACGTAAACACTCTGTGGAAAGGAACTGATTTAATCGTGGTCAGGTATCCGAAGTCAAAAGCAATCATTGGGCAAGGATCTGTCTCAATGAACTTGAAGGAAAGGGATAGCTGAGAGAACTTCCAGCAAAACTCTTATTCCAAAGATGAGATTGTCTGTTAAAGTCTTCCATTGGAGCCAGCTGTAGGTACTCACGCCTGTCATTCTAGCTACTTAGGAGGCTGAGATCTGAGGATCAAGGCTTGAATCCAGTCTGGACAAGAATATCCCCGAGACTCTTAATCTCCAGTTAACCAGCAGAAAGCTGGGAGTGGAGGTACGATTCAAATGGTAGAGTACCACCAGCCTGAGTGAAAAAAACTAAGGGACAGTGCCTAGGCCCAGAGTTTAAGCCCCAATAGCAACACACACACACACACACACACACACACACACACACACACACACACACAAATCTTTCAGTTGGCCTTTGAAAAGACCAGGGAGGCAGGTCATCCAATTTCCTAATGTGACCAGAAATGGGTAATTAACAGCATTTGTTCACTACCAATATGAGTGTGCCAGTCTGTAGGATATCTCAACATAGAAAGCCAGGCTACTATTTTTTCGGGCTTGTCGCTAGACTTTGGAATTTCAAGTTCAACAGGGATGTGAAATTGTGTTTGGGACTGGGGAAGAAAGAAATCAATGCAAAGAATAGTACAAAGCTAGGAGCCCTATGGAAGAAAGACTGATAAACTTGACTGGCCAGCAAGGTACCTCCTCGATCTCATTTGCTGTGTGATAAGCACACTCACACCATTAGTTTTTTCTCATGTTAATGGATTCCAATGTCAGTAAGTGGAGGAGGGATGGGTTCATTCAACCAAATACTTAAAGGATTTTGAGTGTACACAGCTCATCAACTTCTCTCCCAAAAAAGTATAAGAATCATTATAAGAATCGGATGGTTCTGGTGGCAGGCAGGTGGTAAAGACAGGAGGGTTATCTAAAAAGGTTCCCAGAAATACACTACGCATCTGTGCCAAAAGAACTAAAGATTTATCATTTAAAAAAATCTAATGCTCAAAACTAGTTTGAGATCTCAGAAGCCACGAATCGTAGGGAAGACACAGGAAGACACACTGGTTTTGAAGTTTTCTCTGATCTCAAATTGTGTATCACACTGTACATTCAGTATTTTCAGAAGTTACAAGTGAGGGACATCGGTGGAATCCTGACCGTGTTTAGTGTTGCTCCGGGGGGAAATCGTCCAGTAGCCAAAAGGAGCAGGAAGTGAGATCAAGGCCAACTCAGCCTATGGCAATTCCCTCTAGTCAGAATATTTGGCTACTCCTAATGAGAAGCCTTGGTGGCTACTAAAACGTTGGGAAGGTAATAGTTACTTAAAGAATCCACAAAGCACCTCAACCTTGGAAATTCTGTAACCAGTTATGTGTGTGACTCGCGGCCTTTCCCTGTATTAAACTAACAGGGTTCCAGGAGTTAGGACAGTAAGAAGATAGGACCATTCATTCTAATTTTAGGGCAGCAACCATCTCAAAGTAAACGCATGCAGTCAGCATGTGGCAACCATCTCCATCCCCCGGAAACTCCATCAGTGGGGGTAATTTTGTTAAAGCTGTGGAGAAGAGCCTGGTGCTCTTTTATCCTCTCACTGAGGGGAAAGTGGTGACACAGGACTCTTGTTAGGCCCTGTAACTTTTAGATTTCTGTTTGCAGAGGAGGAGGTGTGATCCTTGTTCACTGGCCTTTTGTGAAGCTCACCAGGCAGTTGTAATGCAGAGAAAGGTCTTGGGAGACCTTAGTTGGCAGGGGTCGCTCTGGCAGGGCTACTCAGAGCTGTTGCAAATGGACAGGGATGATGGGAATCTGGTATGGCCATTGAGGATGGTGTCTCCCTCATGAGCTACACACAAGGGAATGCTTAGGCTCCACCTGGTTTGTACCAGGTGCCTTCTGCACACTCATAAAGAGTTACTGGCACTGGTATATTTGCCACAAAAGGAAACTTAACAGTGTGGATTTCACACAAGCCCTTTTGGAACATTATATATGCCAGCACATTACATTGAACAATCATTTGTGGGCTTCTAGGCCTATCTCTGTATTAGAAACCATTTCTGGAAGTGTGATTAAGAAAATTCAAATAATTCATCTCTTTTATTGCGGCTGTGTCTGATTTGTTCACTAATCTCAAATTTGTTTTCTATTTGAGGTGAGTTTTGGCATGGAATGACATAATACTTTAATGGAATAATACATATTTGGTGGAATTGACTTACATGGTAAGAGTGTATTTCCTATTAGAACTACAAAATTGGGTCCTATTTAAAGTTGAAAGAAGACATTAGAAATGTCATGTAAGAACAATTTCCATGGATCTTGTGAAAATCTTGATGAGATTCTAGGCAGAACTTCACCATGGAATTGAGCTTTATTATAATAAAATGAACAGATTTCCCCAGCCTCTTTTGTGTTTCAACAGCAGAGATTAGGATGCTAATTCTATTTTTTTAATCTTGTCTTTTAAAGAACAAACAAACACCAAAATACCTTTGCTTGAGTTTCATGAATTTTATGGTAGATACATTTTCATTGTACAAATGATTGTTTCCTTATGTTATATCTCAGTTTTATTTTTGAACCATGCTGATTGAGAAGAAAGCTGTTGGGTCCACGAGACATGCACAGATGCCAAAATGAAGTGGGTCCATATGCAAGTTAGGAGCCCACTGACTTCTGTTGGTATCTGAAATATTTCCAAAGTGCGGATTGGAGAAGCATATTCTTCACTCCTTCCCAAGTCGTGTCTCCAGCACTTCCAGTCAATGTCTGCAGAGTTTGGAGTAGAAGAATGAATGAATACCTGTCTGTGGCTAGCCTTCTCTTTCCCAGATGCCACATACAGGATGCTGCTTGGCTTCTCTGGTTGGAATATTCTCTTCTTTGTGGTCATAGTGAATGAAGCAGGCTGAGCTGTAGAGAAGTTTCTTCAGTAAAGAGATCTGAAATGTGTGGGTGGGATGGTTCTATGCATTTGAGGTGGATGTTAAATTTAACCTTTGACTCTGGGAACTTGTCTCTTGTGTGAGCTACAGAAGAAAGGAAGGTGTTGAAGCGAGAGTGGTATACACTTTTCTTTGTGTTTTCATATTATGAAAATATTTGGGGCAAGTTTCTTTAGTGAAAGAGGGAAGTTAGGAGTATCACAAATAATAATGTCTATAAAGCCCCTGGATTATATTTAAAACGTAATTGTTTTGTGGGACAAGACACTTCTTTTTTCTTTTAATCTCTCTGTATTGGCTCTGTTGGCCCCTTGCATTCTCATTTTAGTTGAGCATTCTCACTATCTTAGGTTGTGTGTATTCTTTTTTCTACTGAATCATTGCTTGTCACCATTGGAGATGATATTTCTGAATTGACTGGGTTCAGTTGATAGCCAGTGTTCATGGGGTATACATAAGCACTGAGGTTGATGTGGGTCATGTATGGGTTGCTCCCAGAAATCTACAGAATGGAAGGATAATGTGACCCTGAAGAGTTCATGGTGCCTTGTGACATTTGGAGATGCTACTTGCTCTGGGTGAACATTCTTGATGAATTCATCTTTTCATGTAAATACCATAGATTAAGGGCATATGTAATCTCCTAGATGATTGCTTTGTAGCAATTAATAACCAGGGATTATAATTGCCCAAACTGGAAGTGATTTTTGCCTTATAGATGAAGAGATCATTGTATGATGAACTTTCCTATCACTGCATTAAAAATTATTTTTATCTTCCTTTCTTGCTTAAGAGTATACCAAACAAGGAGTAAGCTGCTTGTGTGCTACAACATATTTGTTTTGAATCTGTGTTTTTTGACCAAGGAAATGTGGTAGAGCTATCAAAACAGGTGGCTGTTTGATGATTTACATGCTGCCCTGCTCTGCCTGCCCTCTCAAAAGGGGACTGAAATTAGGAGATTGAGTCAACCTTGAACTCCTTGATGTTTGAGGAGCTCTCTCTCTGATTTCCTAACTCAGGATATTCTTCCATCTCCCGCTGCAGCTGAGGAGAAAAGGGATGAGCTGCTGACATTAACTGGTCTCCAGATGTTCATGTGTGTGTATGTAAAACCCTACACCTTGTGTGTGTCGGGTTCAGTGGCCATATCCATCTATGACCTCACTCAGAAATCAATTTAAAGATAGAGGTGGTGAAAAATCAATGACAAAATACACCTCTTTCTATCAAAGTGCTAACTGGGAACTCATAGCTGGAGCAAAGAAGATCAGCAACCAGGATCCAGGTGGCCTTGAACAAAGGGGTATCTTGATCTCATAAGAAAATGTACAACCAATAAAAGACATATTTAATGGTGTAGTGAGTCTGTATATTTCTTGAGCTGTTCATGGAAGTCCTGTGTCTATGTATTATGTATCAGAAATGCTGTAGGTAAAAACCTCACTGGGTAATTTATTCTTTTTTCTTCCTCCATCATCGCTTCTCTCCTCCCCCAGCTCTATTATCCCACTTCCAAACAAAACAGAACAAACATAGCAACACAATAGTGGTGTCATCCTCAAGACTCTTGAGAAAGTAATTCCATCTGTATCGTACTTCAGACTTTCTCTCCCTCTCTATGTATATATGTATGTATACATAACATGTATATATTTTATATGCATATATTCAAACTATATAGAAGTATATGTCTATTTGGGGGGAGAGCAGTTCCTGGGTTTGAACTCAGTGTCTGGGTGCTGTCCCTGAGCTTTTGTGCTTGAAGCTATCACTCTACTACACAAGCCACAGTTCCACTCCCGGCTTTTTTCTTTTTTCTTTTTTTGGGTGACTATTTGGAGATGAGAGTCTCACAGACTTTCCTGACCAGACTGGCTCTGAACCATGATTCTCAGATCTCAGACTCCTGAGTAGCTAGGATTATAGGTATGAGCCACTGATGCCTGTCTGAGACTATATTCTTATAGACCAACTCATTTTTGGCTTCCTAACACTGAACTGTGAGGCCAACTAGTCATTTAACTTAATTAATTAGTTAATCAATTATTTATTTATTTTTCCTGCACCTCTAAGTGAGATATTAAGAAAATTGCTTTATAGGATTAAGTAGTGCATGGTCCAGATGTTCAGAAACTGAAGGAAACATTAGTACAAGTATGTATGGCTAGGCCTGCAAAGTTCTTTTGGTTTGTCCTACATTCTGAGATCTAATCAGTTTGTGTCCACATAATTGTAGTTTGGAAAGAACTGGTAGACCTTCATGTTAATGGTGTGAATTCACATGTTGCACCAACAGGTACACCATCACCTCCATCTTGCTTTCTTTTGGGAGAAGTGTGTGCAGTACTGGGGTTTTGAACTCAGAGCCTTGAGCTTGCTTAGCTGGTGCTCTAACATTTGAGCCATGCATTTAGGCCTACTTTTTGCTGATTCATTTTGACCGTTGAATCATAGAAATTTCAGCTTGGATGGTGGAAGGCTCATTGTGCTACTGTTCATATTTATTTATTGTCGGTCATGTGGCTTGAAGTCAGGGCCTGTGCACTGTGTGTGTGCTCTTTTTCAAGGATAACTACCAGTTTGACCACTTCCAGTTTGCTGGTGATCAATTGGAGATTAGAGTCTCATGGACTTTTCTGCATGGGCTGGCTTTGAACCACTATCTTTAGATCACAGTCTCCTGAGTAGGATTAGGTATGAGCCACCAGCACCTGGCTTGTGTACATATTTATCAGGTAACTTTTTAATGACAATGGACAGTGGAAAGTGGACAGAGTGACTTAGAAATGGTTCTCCTCAGGACTGTGTCGTGATTATTCTAATTATTCCAGAGTTTTGTTTTTGTTTATTTGAGCATAGATCTCACTATGTCACTTCAACTCATGGCTTTCCTGATTCAATTACCTGTGTGCTGGGATTACAGGCATGTGCCACCAGGCCCTTCTCAATCTTTCATCCTTGAGTGGATAGTCCTTCCTTGGCATAAGAAGTTTTGTTTCAAGTTCCTACAAGAGGTAGAGGTATGTGGAGAGAGAAGGCATAAACAAAATTCTCAGGCAAATGGAAAGGTTATTTTTCTGTCTTCACTGTAGTCATACTTTAAGATATCAGATCTGGAAGTGTTTCTTCTTTGGATGGGTGTAATGCCTTCTTATCTGCATTCTTTGCATGTTGACTGCTAGTAATTTATCCATCAACATGGCATCCTGCTCGCTCAAGGTATTGTAGAGAACGGAATGAACATGGAGAATGGAGAAAGGCAATTGGATTGGAAAACGGAGGAGAGGGAGGTTGTTAGTTGGCCCTTTGTGTACTAGAACGCAGCAAGCCTTGGGATTTTATATTGCTAGTTGTCCCAGACCTGTGGGATGACTGTCCCCAGCTGGGAGTGCTGGCTTGTCATCTCTCATGTGGTTTGCTGTCAGGTGGTGGCTGGGGTAGAAGATGGAGGGCTTCATCCTTCACTGGCTAGTGTCTAGATGGAGATGCTAGCTAGTTGGGCACCTCTGTCTTTCTCTATCTCCATGTGGTTTCTAGGTTGGGCTTCTCCCAGGCTATCTCAGTATCATCAGCGTTCATCCATAGTAGACTTCTCTGGAAAGAGTGGTTTAAGAAGCCCCCATGTGAGGGACACCGTGGTGTGTCCTCCATGAACACTGACCAGGGCTTTGGATGCCATCTTTCAGGATTGCTGATTCTAATAGTTACAATATATTAGAACACTAACAACAACAACAATAAAGATCATATTCTTCCTTTTCTCAATTGACATCCAAAAAGCAGTAGAAAAAGAAGTGAAATTAAGGCTGAAGCTGGATGCTCCTGGCTCACGCCTGTAAATCCTAGCCACTCAGGAGGCTGGGATCTGAAGATGGCTGTGTGAAGCCAGCCCAAGCTGGACAGGCAAATTCGTGACAGTATTATTTACAATTAACCACAAAAAAGCCACCAGTGGAGGTGTGGACAGCCTTAAGTGAAAAAGCTAAAAGACAGCACCTAGGTCCTGAGTTCAACCCCCAGGAGCAGCACTAGAAAATGATAAAAATTAATTTCCATTGAATTGTCATCTGTCACTTCATCAAGGGAGTTACTTTGATCAAAATAATGCTCTCTTACTGGGGGTGAGTTAGTCACCTCTACCCGAGAGTCACAAACCATGGTTAGAATTAAAACAGCCCAGGAGAGAACTAAACATTCATGGGAGTGACTCACAAAAGTCCTCTCAGTATTTTCCCCCACCCCAGATGGCCATGCTCCATAAATACTTGCCAAGGAGGTGTTTTTCCTTTAATTGGAAAGAGCTTTGTTTTGTATTTTAAAAGTAATGCATTTTGAGAAACTTTAGAGAACTTACATGCAGGGAAACAAACAGTATCTCCAATCCCAGTTAAATATATATAAATTGGGTGCTGGTGGCTCACCCCTATAATCCTAGCTACTCAGGAGGAAGTGGAGCTGTGGCTTAAGTCATAGAACAGTAGACTTGAGCAAACATGCCAAGGGACAGCTCTTGGGCCTCGAGTTCAAGCCCTTGGACTGGCACATGCAAAAAAAAAAAAAACCACCCAAACAAAAAAATAAAAAACAAAAAAATCAAAGATATAAACAAATATTCCATACTTCTTCCCTAGAACACACACATACACACACACACACACACACACACACACACACACACACACACACACACACCACCTAATGGGATTATCATTATGTTATTGACTCCTACAGTGATTTCCAAATTATATACTGGGCATTTTATGAAGTCAGTGAATATAGGCAGCATCGTTTTTAATGGCTGCATATAATGTGCTGACCTATACAAATACACAAACGTATATACATACATACATACATACATACATACATACATACATACATACATATTCAACGATGCCTATATTGCTGGAAGTTTTGATTATGTCAACATTCACGTCCTTACATCTCTGCACTAGACTGTTTTAGAGTTGTAAACAGCTGGATTTACTTTCTGCATTTCAGCACAACTTTCTTCTTTTCTTGCCCATCCTGATCCAGAAACCAGCTTTATACTTCAGTGGTTAGAATTATTGGGTAATTAACCAAAAAGCAGAGACTGAACTGCACTAGAGCCTTTCCACATGGACTGTCCTGTGGTCTGTAGGTATATTCCAAAACAAAATGGGATTATGGATTATCTTTCAGCAGGAAGAAGGTCTTGAAAGGAAAGCAAAGACCACAGGAACAGGAAAAAAGAATTTGCCTCTAAGAAAGAAGAAAATGATTTTTTGAAAGGCCAATGTCACTTGTTTAGTCATGTCAACTTCATGCAACATATATCCACTGGAATTTGCCAATTTTTTTTTTTTTTTGGCCAGTCCTGGGCCTTGGACTCAGGGCCTGAGCACTGTCCCTGGCTTCCTTTTGCTCAAGGCTAGCACTCCGCCACTTGAGCCACAGCGCCGCTTCTGGCCGTTTTCTGTATATGTGGTGCTGGGGAACCGAACCTAGGGCCTCGTGTATCCGAGGCAGGCACTCTTGCCACTAGGCTATATCCCCAGCCCCCAAATTTTTTTTTAAACACCACCACCACCATGCGTGCTGATGATTATATAGTACCAGTAAAAGGCAGGAGAAGAATTTCCCATTTCTCTGGTGGAGTACAAGTAAAAGCATGTGTGTTTTTGTTTGTTTGTTTGGAGACAAGGTCTCACTATGCTGCTACAGGCTGGCCTTGAACTTGTGATCCTCTTTGCTTCCACCTCCAGAACGCTGGTGTACTACCATGCCCAGCCTTCACAGTAGTCTTCATGAAGCTAGAGGTGGAATCTTGAAGCAGGATAAGCAACAAAGCTGTCACACAATGAAGGGGGTCTTAGCCTTGGAAACCCTTTACAGATGTTGTCCAGTGCTGAGAAGCTGAGGTGGACCATGACTCATCTGGCCTCCCTCCTACCATCCCTCTGGAGCTCGTTAGCAATGCAGGGGAAGAGAACCTGAGTTCCACACCTGTCTTGGGGGACTCAGATTCAAGTTGTGGTTTAGGAAGCATAGGGTTCCTGTTCTTACAGTGTTGGTGGCTTCAGTTGTCAGACCGGCAATCCTTGTGATATGGATGGAGAGAAGGTACTGCCGTGAGAGATCACCAGCTTTATAAAGTTAGACGTTTATGTTAGACAGAGGGATACGCCTATGGAAGTGTATACCTGTACTCCGTTGTTTGGTTAAAGGCAGTTTTCTTTGTTCACTTCAGGATTAGGAAATAGTACGAAGGAAGAACGAGCTGTCTCACTGATGAGATTTATGCTGGTGGTAGCTCAAATGATTCCATAGATTTCAAGGGGAATCTATGCTTTATGAATGTTGATAGTAAAACAAATCTACAAGGTGGTTACCCTGCCCCTGAAACTCAGGAGCTAAAAGAATACCCTCTGCATGCTTTTCACATTCAGTAACTTCTTGGCATTGCCGGTTCATCCACAGTCTCCTCGTGGGGTCCTTTCGATGCACTGACAGTCAGACATTCCCGTGGCAAATGTTATTTCTATCCTCTGAGGAAGGATAAGAGGCTGACTCAGACCTTGCATTGCTGGGCTTAGGAGTTGTGAGTTCGGCTCAAAGCAGTCAATGTTGGAGTGAGCCAGAGTGACCGCGTGGGTCAGGAGCCATAGAATTGTTCTTAGACAAGAACTTGCTAAATCACTTGACCTTTGCACACAGCTGCAGAACTGTTTATTAGGGAGCATGCCATCTCTCTTGGCTTTTACTGATTTGGCAGCCAGGAAAGTCAAGCTGGTGACATCTTGTGCTTTTGAAAACTTCCCAACAATCCACAACTTCCACCCTTAAGTGGTTCAGTTAGTCTCACTTGGTCAGATAGTGATCCTTGGATGGCCCATGTTCTCCTGGAGCTGATTGGCTTTGGGGACTGTTCACTGGAAATCCAGTGAGTCACTGCTGGAGATAGCCATAAATATTACCCATTTCCCATGGCCTCCAACTCCCTAAACTTCAACTCATAAAGAACAGATTAGGTTGGTCCCCAGCCACAAGCCTAGGGCAAACAGCAATGTATGTCTGCCAATAACAAAGAATGTGAACTGTCTTCCTTTATGCAAGCAAGTTCTCAAGAACTAAAGAAGCCAGAGAGTTGGATTTTTAGCTTATCTGAAATTATGGTTCAGTACCAAAGATGTCTGTGATTCATTGTGTACCTTTGCAGGGTCGTGAGCTCAGATATGACTTGGTGATGCTACTAAGAAGGGCAAAGAGTTTTATATTATTTTATAGCAGTCAAAGTGATGGGGATGTCAGAAAGCAAGGAATGGAGCAAGGAATGGAGGGGCCAAGAAGAAGGTTTAAATCTAGAGTCATATAGGCTGTGTAAAATTCTGGCTCCGACACCCATGACAAATGTGACATTAGACACATATTGGAATTTATCTGTGCCTCAACTTACCTCTTCTTAAGTGGAGATAATCATAAGGCCGATTTCAGAATGCTTGTGAGAATTAAATGAACTGGGTCAGCATTTGCCTCAGTATCTACAACATCATGATCACTAAGATTTTTATTAGCATTGTCTTCTGATCAAGTTGGCTTTTCAACAAATATAACTTAAAAATAACATAGATGAAGGTAAGGAAGGCATCAATTTCAAGTCTGACCACTATGTCCTAATAATACCAGGCTTTCCGTGGCTGAACATGGTTTGAGCATTGAGCATGATAAGCAAATGTTAGATTACAAGCTTGGTTCAAGTCAGGTGTTTGCCGTACCTGTGGCTCATGCCTGTAGTCCTAGCTACTCAGAAGGCTGAGATGTGAGGCTCAAGTTTAGAAGCCAACCTGGGCAGAAAAGAATGTAGAGATTCCATGTGCAATTAACCAGCGCAAAGCTGAACTGAAGGTGTGGCTTGAGTCAAGCAATCATGGCAGGCAAATGAGAGGCCTTGGTTCAAGCCTTGGTTACCAGGATGTCAACAAAAGCAACAACAACAAGAAAAATCCTTTGTTCACCTCCTCACATGAATGCTAAACCATATCAATGGTTTTCCAAACAGCAAATTCAATGGACAATCTTAGGAGGGAAATAAAGTCAGGCTGTTTAGATTAAAATATGTCACAGCAGATAGAAGGGTGGACAATCTACTTTACAGAGATATTCACATACTGTTTGATGGTATTTCCAGGACTGCATCCATAAAACTGGTATTAGGCAAAAATTGATGTCCACTTTATCAACTACTTGGGAATCTATTCCATGTGAATTTGAGTCTTGAAGGAGCATGTACACTTGGTAACTGTATTTTATTCTCAGAGAAGGCATCAAGCACACATCTGAGGGAAGCACTGAGGAAAGCGGGACATCGGTAGAACTGGGTTTCAGTGTCTCCTCCACTGCCTGCCTGCTCCTGGGGACGAGGCTAAATTTCTCATGCATTCTAAACTTCAGTTTTCTTCTTCAGAGGGAGAAATAGGACAGTTTGGGGTAAAGGGAAGCGTGAATTGTAAAGGTAAGAAGGAAAGTGCTGCCTGCCATGCCTGCCATGCCCAGTCACTTTGTGCACGATCTTCGTTGTCAGAAAATCACACTACCCAGCACCCATAGGAGTGTGGTTCTGTTAATGTGGGACCATGAGGACAGTGATAATCCAGAGGGAGCTTGATTTAGTGTTCTTAATTAGTATAAATTGTGCCATGGGGCTCCACTGTGGTATTTCTATATATGCATATAATGTACAATGACTGAATTTACCCTTCTATGCTACTCTTTCTTACCTTCTCCCTGCTCCTTGTTTTTAAAGCCTTTTAAAACTCTGTTTAATGAAATAGGGCTCTATTATGCCATTTACTTACACACGCACACATATGCATACACACACACACAGTCACCTTCTAAAATCCATGTACTTTTGATGCATTGCAATTTTAAGTAACAAACCCACATGATGGTGGCGCAAGCCTGTAATCCTAGCTACTCAAGAGGCTGAGATCTGAGGATTGTGGTTCAAAGCCAGGCCTGGGCAGGAAAAATTGGTGAGGCTCTTCTCTGCAGTTAACCACCATAAACCCAGAAATGGAGCTATGGCTCAAGGTGATAGAGCACTAGCCTTGAGTACAAAAACTCAGGGACAGTGCACAGGCCCTGAGTTCAAGCCCCAGGACCAACACACACACACACACACACACACACACACACACACACACACACACACACACACACACACACACACACACACTTCAGTAAGAAAAAAACAATAGTCACTTTAGCCATCTGAAGTGATAACACGTTAGGATTTAATCCTTAATTAATTTATGCCAGGAACACATGCATTCTTGGTGTCCCCACTTGCAGTTGGAGAAATGGAGACAAAGAGATTTAGTAAAATGGAGAAGCCAGAAAGAAGAGGTGGGTTTCCAGTACTTTTCAGATTTTCATGAACCCCTCTCTCCCCAAACATACAATGTTTCCTAACCTTCTTGAATCTGAGAGTAGTTTTTTAGTCTTTCTGGGGGAACTTAACAACAGACCAGTCCAGAGAAGTAGATGGAGGACCAGGCCTTGGATGGAGTCAGACCTAACTAATCAAACTGCTGAGGCTCTGTAAGGGGTGTGGTTATGAGAGGGAGTTGGGGAGCAGGCAGAATCCCAGGGGAGAAGATCACCAGGACTTCAGCAATGGAACAGGCTTTTGGGAAGGTGTCTTGTTCTGCTAGACAAAGGTTAGACAGATGAGAGGCCTGGGTTTTGATTAGAATTGGAGAGAGGGAGTGCAAATAGAAACCTAGATGGGCAGACCAACTAGAAAGAATAGGAGTTAGTTCAGAGGACCTGTGCATATCCCTGTATACTTGGTCTCATGGAAGGGTCTACATGAAGGAGACTGGAACTGAAGGTCAAAGAAGCAACCCCAAAACTCAGCATTCACAATGGCAGGACCATTAGGTCTGGGACCAAGGGCTACCAGCTGTTGCCCAGCATGCAGGGGTTAAAGAGGAGGTATTCAGAGCAAAGGAGTTGACCAAGACCATCATTCTGTCATCAAAATTGTCATTCTGGGACTGAGCCTGAGATGAAAGGGACTAGATGATCCAACGGGAAAAAAAAATGCAAAGATTGAGGAACTAGGAGCACCATGCTAGCAACTGTGACCTTGAGCTTGGAGCAACAGCGAAAAAAATTCTATTTCTCAACTGGAGAGAGGCGTGAGAAACCACACAAGGGCCCCCATGCAAAGTGTAGGCTTAGGAAGAAGAGACCTGCTCAGCTCCTGTGTTGATTGCTGTCTCCTGAAGGAATGTGGAAAATCGAGTCACTCCCTTGCAAGGTGCATTTGTCTTTGAGAATGTGGGGTTTGTAGGAGGCAACTCTGTCCCCATCTTTCAGGTTAGAGTGTGAGAGAAACATCAGACCCACCAGTAGAAACCTGTAGAAACCAGTGGCTATAGCCCGTGAACTACTTTTAGCCATCAATTCAGGGTAAGCAAAGAGAGAAATCCATTCTTTTATTTATTTATTTCTATTGATCAGTCATGGGGCTTGAACTCAGGGCCTGGGTGCTGTCTCTGAGCCCTTTCTGCTCAAGGCTAGTGTTCTAACACTTGGAGGCCTAGTACCATTTTGGGTTTTCTGGTGGTTAATTGGAGATAAGAGTACCACAGGGACTTTTCTGCCTGTGCTGGCTTTGAACTGTGATCCTCAGATCTCAGCCTCCTGAGTAGCTGGGATTAGAGGTGTGAGCCACCGGCTCTGGGCAAGAAATTCATTCTTGAAGAGTTATATCCAAGAGCAATCTGCCATCTTTCAGAAATGTGATCATTTTCATGACTGAAACTATATTGGGGTTCACCTTGGTGATGGCTTGACCTGTGACTCAAGTGACCCACCATTCAATGTGGTCCAAAGTTTTTCCAATAAAAAGTTCCAGAATCAAATAATTCACAAGCTCTAAATTGCCCACTCTTCTGAGTAGCATGATGAAAGCTTATGCCATACTTCTCTGTCTCCCTTGAAACACAATTATCCATTGGGTCCATGTTACCCAGCCTTAGTCATTGATCAGCTGTGGCACTTCTGTATAAGTAACTCTTAAGTAGTAGCCTAAAACACCTCATCAGAAGATATTCACTATCATCCATCATTATAAGAAGATGAGGACAACACAATAAGGAATTTTCCGACTTTTTTTGAAGTAGATTGTTGTAGCTATTTAATATTAGTTGATTACAATTTGTTGCTCATCTCTCTCTCTCCTTACCCCCCACCCCCCTTTATGGGCTTGAACTCAGGGCTGGACACTGTTCCTTTTGCTCAAGGCTAGTGCTCTATCACTTGAACCACAGCTCCACTTCTGGTTTTCTGGTGGTAAATTGGAGATAAAAGTCTCATGGACTTTCCTGCCCTGGTTGGCTTTGAACCACGATCCTCAGATCTCAGCCTCCTGAGTAGTTAAGATTATAGGTGTGAGCCACCGGCATCCAGCTATTTGTTAATCTCATATGATACCTGATTTATACATTCAGCTCAATCCTAGAAGTGTATGGTTAAGGAATAATTGCATTATGTATACTATTTGGTAGTATGCATAGTATTCATTATTCAGTTAAGAGTCTCCCTGTGGATAAAGTGGGGGAGATTGTTGTAATCTTTGCTTTCTTTGAACGGTTGCAGCATTTGTTGTGAAATGACAATGTTTCCTAGTCTCACATGGGAAGAGGCAGGGAAGAGGGAAGCACAGATTAGCCTATCCAAGTAGCAAATCATATCCCAAGGAACATAGGAAAACAGCTGGTGTGTCAGGGATAGCCCGGCATTTAGTAAACAAACATCCATTGTGGTCGGAGTCACTGGTGGAAAATGTAAGTCAACATCTTTTGCATGTCTCTAGAGTTCTCTTTCTGAGGTAACTGCTACGAAACCTTTGCTAGGTAAATGTGGGGTGTCAGAGAGAAAGAATTAGGGGAGGCATGGTTGGAAAAAGCTCCATCGAAACTCCCCATTGGCTCCTTACACAGAGCCAGTTATTAA
Source organism: Perognathus longimembris pacificus (assembly GCF_023159225.1). Taxonomy (NCBI): domain Eukaryota; kingdom Metazoa; phylum Chordata; class Mammalia; order Rodentia; family Heteromyidae; genus Perognathus; species Perognathus longimembris. Next base: position 48,156,598 of record NC_063177.1, read on the forward strand.
TCCTTAAAAGACTTTTGGGCCTCTTCTAGTGGAAACTTTGGAAGCAGATGGGAGTATTTTAAGCTGTGTAACAGACGTGGGTCTGTGACATGAATCTGTTTCCTCGCGGGACCTATCAAATCACACCAGAGCTCTTATTGTCATTTGGTTGTTAGCAAATATTCAAAGGGGAAATGGTCCTTTGCTCAATGGTGTCTAGGAGATTTAGAAGCAACTATCTGATGTGTGAACCATTCACAAAGACCCATGCAGAAAGCCGACCTTCAGTGGCATTTTCATGGTCATGTTCCACTGTGAATCAAGTTGTGGATAATCTTGGCGCTGGCCAACAATTCAGCCAGTTTGGCAAAGTGCTTCTCTTTTCTTTCCCACCCCTCAATTCTTTGAGGAAAGAAATGACTAGACACATGGAAAACCGGACAGCCATCTGCATATATTTCCCATCAGAAAGCTTGGGTTCATTTCAAACTGTGCAAGTTATCTTTGGGAAGACATCCTGATTTCAGTAACGCCCTGAAATCAGGAGGGCCCCATGTTCTTAGAAAATGAAACGGACAAGCTAGCAATAAATAACAATGTGAAGGACTTTATAAAATAATGAAGTTGCATTGGGATTGCAGCAGGGTGATCACCATTAACAACTAGTTCCTCCTCCTCCTCCTCCTCCTCCTCCTCCTCCTCCTCCTCCTCCTCCTCCTCCTCCTCCTCCTCCTCCTCCTCCTCCTCCTCCTCCTCCTCCTCCTCCTCCTCCTCCTCCTCCTCCTCCTCCTCCTCCTCCTCCTCCTCCTCCTCCTCCTCCTCCTCCTCCTCCTCCTCCTCCTCCTCCTCCTCCTCCTCCTCCTCCTCCTCCTCCTCCTCCTCCTCCTCCTCCTCCTCCTCCTTCCTCCTCCTCCTCCTCCTCTCCTTTCTCCCCCTCCTCCCCCACCCCACTCTCCCCCTCCCCCTCCCCCAACTCTCCCTCTCCCCCTCCCCCTCCTCCTCCTCCTCTTCATCATCATCGTATCTCCATGCCTAATTTCCGTGGGTCTGCGGGCAAGGGAATACGGCCTTCACAAACTGGTGATGGTGGACGTGATTCCGAAACACCACTCAAAGAATCACACTTGTGACATGCGGCTTTGCAGCTGCCCCATCACAGAACAGTAACTGACCTCGATGCTCTTCCTCAGCCCTGTGCGTTTCCCTCTCAGGTCAGGGGTCTCACTCGTGCTGCTGGGCTCTGGTGACCGTGGCTCTCTCGGGACCCTGAGATGGTACCTAGCATCAAAACCTCGCAATCACTTATAAGAAGCTAACATATCATGCACTTATGAAATGTTCTTTTCATAAAGAGTTCTATATTTATTATAAATTTTAGTAGTGGGCCCTGTCTCCTGTCTAGACCAGAGATCTAAATAATTATAAATCCTTAATATTCAGACACAGACACCAACTCTTCCAAGTAAAGTCTCTATATGCATTTATATGCTCTAGACAATTTTATACTGTATCTTAATATTATTTTACTAATATAGTATATATCATATATATCATATGTATTGTATATTATTTAATATATTAAAATATATTAGTAGTATATTATTAAAATGTATAGCATATTATGACCTATTTTAAAATATATAGTATATTATAGTTTATAGTATATTATATTTTAAAACATATGGTATATATGAAATATATTGTTAATAACCCATTCCATATTCGACTTTATATTATAATAAAATACATTAATATAATTACTATAGGACTACATGACACATAATCATATTGTTGCAATATGTAATGTATATAGAATATATAGCTAAATTATACCTATACTTTATAGTGTTTATGCTTTAGACAACTAATTCTCAAACTTAGAGAATTTACCAATTTATAAATAGGAGTGAAGGAAGGTAAATTTTGTCAAAAGAAAGCCAAGGAGAAAAAAAGTCATTTTCAAATGTCTGTTATTATTTCTTAGTACACAATTATGGTTTCCGGGAACAATTGTTTTTATTAAAGTGTTTAATCTTTCTCGAAAACCTTTGTGTTCATGTGAAAGAGTTGCTTTGTGGAGGGTGTAGATATGAAAAAGTTGGAGAGGAGAGGTTGACTGATGTTTAAATAGACTAAACAATAATTTCTCCTGAATATTTCCAGGTATATTTTCATCACCTCATACATTAGTTGATGCTTTTATTATTTTATTTTAGTTTCCTTTGTTCTTTTTGTTTTCTTTTTTAAGTCCCCTCCTCCCCCCAGAAGTGTGGGAGTTTGAACTGAGAGCGTCTTACTCAACTTGTTTACTCACTCAGCTTCTGTTCTAGCACTTAAACCATGCTTCCAGTATGGTTTTTTGCTAGTTATTTCCAAGATGAAGTCTAGCACACTGTTCTATCTGGATTGGCCTCAAACCACATTCCTTTGGAACTCAGATTTCGGAGTATCTAGATTACAGGTGTGAGCCCCTGGGGCCCAGCTCATGATTTCGCCCTTCCTCCCCCCTCCTTCCCTCCCTCCTTCCCTCCCTCCTTTCCTCCCTCCTTCCTTCCCTTCCTCTTTTCCCTCCCTCCCTCCCTTCCTTTCTCCCTTCCTTCTTTCCTTCCCTTCCTTCCTGTGAGATCCAATTTAATTTGGTAGTGATAATTTAGGGCTTGATTCTTTTCCTTCCCTTTGTTTTTCTGAACTTAAAAAGGCTGTACAAGGGAGTTACAATTTTGCTTGTCCATTTAAGTGCCCAATGCTTCTTGATCAGTATCATCCCTTCCATCATTCTCCTCCATCCCATCTGTTCCGTCCCTCTAGACTCCTGTCACGTTTCCCACTCCCCCCTTCCTCCTTCCTTCTCAGACGAAAAGATAACACAACAATACAGCCACAAGTCTCCTGCTCTTTTCCATTTGAGGATCTATTTATGTTTCCAACAGAGTGATCAAACACAAAATTCTGGAGAAAAGAGCAAGCCTTACTTCAGTTTCCATCAAAAGATTCTTTTGGAAAACAATGGAGAATTGAGTCCTCATGATGCTACCCGGATCGCGATGAAAACTTACCATACTAATGCATATGCATGTTGGTGGTGTAAAGAAGGCAAATTTAGCCCTCCCCAAAGAGGAGTTTTAGTTGGAAAAATGTGATGCAGGTTATCTATCACTTGAAGGGGAGGAATTTGGAAGGGCCACAAGGAGGCAGCAAAACACATGAGATTCCCTCTATGCATGAAAGCAAGAACTGTGCTATTTAGTGCCGACTGTATGATATGGCCAATGTGAGAGTGGATTTCCTTGGGATTTGAGGCATCCTTGAGGCTGGCATTTCTAGAAAAATTTCAACGAGTCTGAGTACTGAAGGGGTATTGAGGGACCATGTATCAGTAGCACCAAATAAATGAGACAACAGCTTTCTAAGGGAGCATGGGAAAGGGTGACTGACAATTTGCATCCTAGACAGGCTCAAACCGGAGAGTCCACTCATTGTGCTTTCTAGCAAACAGTAAATTCTTCTTCTTATTAAAATTTCTCTATATCCCAGGGGCAAATAACTATAGGATAGCGCGTCAATTAAACTTTAGAAATAGTAAAGGCCCTCTTGCATAAGCAGATGTGATTGTTTATGATCACAGACAATTATTACTAGACATTTAAAACTGGGATCATTACACAAATGCAGTAGACTTTAGGTACTGGAAAAGCCTGGATTTTATTGTGGCAGATTTTCTGGATTTTATCACACAGATTTTCTTTGTGTAAATTGTTCAACCTTGGGCAGATTTCTTTATTTCCCCATAGGAATATCAATTTGTAAAATCTTTTTAAAACTTATGTAGTTACTAACTTTAAGTAGTTGTGCAAAGGAGTTACCATTCAACATATCCATTTATAAGTGCAGTGTATCTTGATCAATGTCACCCCTTTTATGATTCTCCCCCATTTCTCCCAACCCAACCCCTCACCTCAATTTTCATAATTTCATAGGATATTTTGAATATTACAGCTGCATTCTCCCTCTTTTCCTCTCTTCATCCATCTCCCTCCCTTCCTTTGACCCATCCACCCCCACCTTTCAAGTGTTAGTTTCCCTGGTATTTATTTTATTGGTCTGCGAGATGGTTTTTTCTAGGCAATCACACCATTTGAATTCCCCCCTTCAAATGCCATACTTCTGTTAATATATTTGCATACCACCCTATATGTGTTTATTTTTGTATTTATAAATTAATACTAGCTTGGGCAGATTTAACCTATTAGTTCTAATCTTAACCTACAGGCATTTTAGCTTCTACATTTGTGAGATGGGGCAAATACAGTAGGTTGTTCTAAAGATTGAGTAAAATAAGGTATGTTACCCATTTAGCTCGTGCCTGCCGTAGGGTAGGAAGTCAATTAATTTGATAGTTAAAAAGTTGTTATGATAAATGAGGGGCATATGGTAGTGGCCTATAATTATATCTTGGTAACTTAGTGGTTTTATGTTATGCCATTTATTTCCCCCAAGTAGCGTGAGAAACGCTTTTGTGGCCTTCCAGTTTTGAAAATGAGAAACCAGAAGTTCAAAATGGCTGTCCACTGTCTAATATAAATTAAATGAAAGAACTGGGGTTTGAATCTGTGCTTCCTGTCCCCCAATGACGTGTGCTTTCAGCCACACCGGGGCTTATTGACAGTTATCATCACTTCCCATGGTGTTGGGGACTGCATCTCAAGTCCACTGACACATCTTGTGAGCAGCCAGGACATGTGACAAGACCAGCACAGGACACAATCAAACACATGTTCCCATGTGCCAGTCAGATGGGACAAGTGTGGGGAGGAGAAAACAGGAGAACTTCCTTGCCATTACAAGAGAGCAAGCGTTACTTCAGTGTTTAATCCCGAGCCAACCTCTGCTAGGAAAGCAGTCGAAGGCACGCACTTTCAATCGGGATTGTGTCCACTTGTGGAGTGCCCGCACGATGGACTGCAATTCTGTCTACAGGGGCAAGGGAATTTTGGGGATGGTTGTCGACTCATTGATGATAAAGAGACAGATGGCTCTCTGGGGTCAGATTATGCTCCTGAGGTCTTTCAGCTTTCTACATAAATAATCAGTAAATGCACAGTTTGTTCTTCCTGGCCTTTCTCAGTATACTGCATATCCTTTCTTTCTGTTACAGAGGCAAAAGCCCTCTCTCTTTCTCTCTCTCTCTCTTTCTCTCTCTCTCTCTCTCTCTCTCTCTCTCTGTGTGTGTGTGTGTGTGTGTGTGTGTGTGTGTGTGTGTGTGTGTACTGAGGCTTGAGCTCAGGGACTTAAGCTTGTCCTTCTTTTTTTTTTTTGGCACTAAGCTGGCACTTTACTACTTAAGACACACTTCCACCTCTGACTTTTTGCTGGTTAATTAGAGATAACGGTCTCTTGGATCTGTCTGCCCATGCTGACTTTGAATGGGGACCCTGGACCTCAGCCGCTTGAATAGATGGGATTATAGCACCGGACCATCTTTCCATTTTTATCTGAAATGCCCTCCCCGCCTTACTGATCTGCTCACAGGTCATGGGTCTCACCTTGTGTTTGGAGGACAACACTGGTGTATTGGAAAATCCAAACGTAAACCTGTAAACAAAGGGGTCCAACTCAGAACCCTCTTGTTAAAGCGACTTCATCATGCACACATTCTTGTTTTAGACCGTCAGCCTTTCCCATAGGAGAGCCCAACTGGCCAAAATGACCAAACAGGATGCCAACTCACCTGTATTTTCTCTTTTTAAAAGGTCTTTAAAAATGTTAGCATAATTTCTCTGATTGGTCTGCTTGCCTGCTTTCCTGTCTGTTGGTGGTACTGGAGTTTGAACTCCTGTTTGAAAGGCTTTGCACTTGCTAGGCAGGCTGTATTACTGGAGCCACTTCTCCAGCTCAGTTTTATTTTTTCTGCTTAGATTTTAACAAAGAAAGATTTCTGAACTGGACATGATGTCTCAAGCCAATAATCTCAAGCACTAGGGAGGCTAAGGCACAAAGATCCAGTATTTGAGGGTAGCCTGGGCTAAATAATAGTAAAACTGCCTCAAAAAAGGCAGGGGTTGGGAAAGAGGGAATATTTTCTGACATTGTCCACTTTAGTTTGTACCTTTGATGATGCATATACTTAAGACTATAGTAGGATATATAATATTCATTCTTTATAAATCTTAAGTTCTATTATAATGACCTGGCATTCATTAACTGGGTTGGGTTTTCTATGATTAAAAAAATTCCAAAAACAAAAATAATTAGCATACATCAATTGTAGAAAAGAATGAGTTTAATGGTGACATCACTGTATGTGACATTTATTCCTTTAGATTAATATTATGGAAATGGCACAATGTTTATTTCTGCTACTACTTATTTATATTCATAGGTCACTGGGTATAAATTTTTTGCAACCTTCCAAGTATAGAAGCTATGTTCTTCTGAATTCTTTGTTGATACTGTAAACATTACAAAGGCAAAGGGGCTCTGATTAAGCTCCTTCTTGGTAAATACTCTATCACTGAAAAAAAATGTCCAAATGGTACGTTGGCCACCCTGACACCAATTCAGAAAGGTTACAAATAGAACATGAAAGCCCTTAAAGATTTCTTCTTCATTACTTAAAAAAATCACAGCTTAAAATACTATTCAGTTACATCCTAAATGGAAACTAACCTGTTCCCTTTTTCAATGCCTTTGTCATTGTCTTGTTAGGGTGTGGGGAGAATTCTAAGTGGATTTCTGTTTGTTCTTATTGAACAAGCATAACTTACTTTCCACATCTCTGTCTCTCTCCAGGAATCTGGGGTTCACATGAGAACTGGAAAGGGAAGGTATATGTTCAGAGTAGCAGGGTCTCTGGCTGGCCTACGGTCATCTCACCTCCATTTTTTAGCTCATTCCAGGACTAGACATAAATACTGTGAAGAGGGAAATCTAAAAGGTCTATGATATGTCTCTGGATATTATGCACCCTGCAACTGAGGCTAGCATGAAACATCATCATTATATGCTTAGTAGATTCTCATTACTTGGGGTCATCGAAGAAGATATGAAGGAATTCAACAGTCAGTCAGCTATGGGAAAATGCAACAAATATACTCTGTTCAAAGGTTTCCCTCCTCATTCTTAATCAACTGTAGACTTTTCTTTCTCTTGACATAGTGTGCCTTTAAAAAAAATACAAGGACATAGTTGTTAAATTTTACAAAGGCGATTCGGAGTTCAGGGTCTCAACATGAAAACATATTCATGGGCTGGGGATATAGCCTAGTGGCAAGAGTGCCTGCCTCGGATACACGAGGCCCTAGGTTCGATTCCTCAGCACCACATATACAGAAAATGGCCAGAAGCGGCGCTGTGGCTCAAGTGGCAGAGTGCTAGCCTTGAGCGGGAAGAAGCCAGGGACAGTGCTCAGGCCCTGAGTCCAAGGCCCAGGACTGGCCAAAAAAAAAAAAAAAAATAAAGAAAACATATTCATGACAGATGAATACGTTCCTAGAGGCCATACTTATTTAATCTGAAATATGTCTGTATGGCCTTTCCCCAAACTGCCACCATTCATTGTATAGCAGCATGCCTCACTCCATAAAGTCTCCTTCATAGGGGAAACTTTGACTTCCGTAGAAAAAGAGCCAAAGAGATAATTGCTGATGTTTATTTTTTGCCTCCTCTCCCATCTCCTGTTCACCCCTTCCTTTCCTTCCTTCCCCCTCCTTCCTTTGTTTCTTCCTTTACCTCCTCCTTATCCTTCTTTAAGAAGTGATATAATTTAAGACACTGCCACAGATGACTTCAAACATATATTTACCTTCTTCTTTTGGAAATGACCTAAAAGGAAAATGTGATGCCAAAGAAGAAAAAGACAGATGAGAAGAGTCATCCTGGCCTTGGTGAATAAAGGTCAATGTCAGGAGCCTAGTGTGACAGGAACTCGAGGCCATGTGCCCCTTGACAGGGTGATAGTACAGGTTTGCTTGGAAGATGGCCAGTCAAGTGATTTAATCGTGTGTGTGTGTGTGTGTGTGTGTGTGTGTGTGTGTTGCCTACAACCGCAAGGGAATTTCTGTCAAGTAAGAGTATGCAAACAAATGACCAAAGGGAGTACAGTTGGGGAAGCTGAGGGATAAGGGGCTACTGGCCGCCAGTCTGGAAGTCTCAGGCGCACGGGAGACAAGGCTCTCCTCAGCCACCGCACCAGCTCAGGCTCTCCTCCTCATCTGTGCTTTTGCTTTTATTTCTTTCTCCAGTTCTCTTCCCTGACTATCCCAGGTGAGAATTGCTATATTAGGTATGGAGGTCAACTGGCAAGCTACTTGGGAGAAATCCTATTTGTCCACAAAGTTAAGCAAATCCTAATGGCCTGAGCTGTAAAACAATGGACAGACAGACAGAAATAAGCACAAGAAGCAAAAACAAATCATCAGGAAGACAAGCAAACCAGCACTAATGATTTAAACAAACCAAACCAAACCCAATAGCAGCCTGGTTGCAGACTTCTAGCAGAATTTTAAAAATAATCAGGGGCTGGGAATATGGCTTAGCGGTAGAGTGCTTGCCTCATATACATGAAGCCCTGGGTTCGATTCCTCAGCACCACATAAACAGAAAAAAGTCAGAAATGGTGCTGTGGCTCAAGTGGTAGAGTGCTAGCCTTGAGCAAAAGGAAGCCAGGGACAGTGCTCAGGCCCTGAGTCCAAGCCCCAGGACTGGCAAAAAAAAAAAAAAAATCATCATAAGAGCAAGGATTTTCACTGTAGAAAATGTAAGTCATCAAATAGAAGGAATTAAAATTTGCCTTCAACCTTGGCCGTCAGAAATAACTTCCAGTAGCAATTTTAGGGTATAGGTTTTCAGTGTGTATATATGTGTGTGTGTGTGTGTGCACACAGTGCGTGTGTGTATTGTTCTATCATCTAATATACAGAAATAAATTCTACATCCAATATACAGAAATATATATATATATTTTTTGGTCAGTCCTGGGGCTTGGACTCAGGGCCTGAGCACTGTCCCTGGCTTCTTCTTGCTCAAGGCTAGCACTCTGCCACTTGAGCCACAGCGCCACTTCTGGCCATTTTCTGTATATTTGGTGCTGGGGAATCGAACCCAGGGCCTCATGTATACGAGGCAAGCACTCTTGCCACTAGGCCATATCCCCAGCCCCAGAAATAATTTTTGTTATCCTTTCTCTTTTTTTTTTTTTTTTTTGGCCAGTCCTGGGCTTTGGACTCAGGGCCTGAGCACTGTCCCTGGCTTCTTCCCGCTCAAGGCTAGCACTCTGCCACTTGAGCCACAGCGCCGCTTCTGGCCGTTTTCTGTATATGTGGTGCTGGGGAATCGAACCCAGGGCCTCGTGTATCCGAGGCAGGCACTCTTGCCACTAGGCTATATCCCCAGCCCTATCCTTTCTCTTTTGATAATCAGAAAGGACACGACTGAATGAATACACTAGAATTAATTTAACTACTAATTAGTTGTTACTTGGTTATTGTTACTGGATTCCTATAACGTTTTGTGATTTCTTTTTCCTTTTTCTAAATTGTTTTGTAAAAATTGCTCTTGAAGTCCAATTTTGTGGCATCACAGTTGCTTGTGTAGGATCAATTCCTAGAAGTAGGATTTGCATGACATGAAAGCCTTCTTTAGTAAATAAGGTCAAGATAGTCCCCAGGTCTTTCTTACATATTTCTCTTGTCAGCAGTGTAAGAAATAGCCCAGGTTCTCTCTAGTTATACTAGAGAGGAAGTATTCTAAGGTGTCTTCAATTTTTTTTCCAGAAGAATGACTTGATGGTTTGATTCTGCTCTTCTGAATTCCTAGATTCTGTTATTGAACCTGGGTCTTTCTCTGGAATTCACTCGTTACCAAAGGCCTTCAAATCATACTTAGCACAACAGCTTACAGAAGCGGTCATGCCAGTGGTGTTGTTCTTGTGAGCCTTAGAAGAAAGGTCACATCTTTTCTTGCTTTATTCAAAGGGGAGGAAGCTGCCCTGCGGCCAGCTAGGATATCCTGATTGGAAGGGGAGGGGGCCGCTCCGCTTGGCTCTTCCCTTCCCATCCTCTGGGTGTCAGTTCCTTACAGAAAAGCGAGGTGCCTCCACGTGCTGGCCCGCGCGCACACACACAGTCTGTGGCACATGTGATCTGCTTTAGTCATCCCAGAGGAGGGGGAGAGGAAAGAGGCTGAGAAACTTGGAAGTCCTTCCTGCTCAGTTCCATATCAAAGATTAGTGTTTGGCTCACGAGCAGCTGTGAGATGAATCATTCAGAGTAATAACAATGAGTAATAATTTTTAAAAAATCACGAGTGCCTGCCAATGCTGCACGGATGGCTATACGATATGCTTAGGTCAAAGTCCTTGTTAGACCTTCTGCAATTGCCTTCCAAATCACATGTTACTCTCTTCATGCTCTTTACAGGTGGATAAGTGTTTTTATACTGATAAGATCATACATGGTGGGTGAATGGGGCTTGGTGGTATCTACCTTTTGATTTTTACCTGTGTTTGGATACTGCTCCATTTCAAGCCATCTTGAATATTTTACATTTAACAACTATTTTGTCCTATGGCATCATGGGATCCAATACAACAGAAGTGATATTTATGCTTTGGTGCATTAAAATAAATAGGGAAGATACGAAAGGTCCATATGTAGTGAAATATACATTTCCCCTTATACCTGTCCGATCCAACATGGAAATGTCTTGGGGATTATGAATTAGAAAAATCCCTAAACATCTTTCATGCTTGGTTGGAAGTATCAGACTGAGTACCTTGGCTCTGATCCAGTGCAAAGGGGAATTTCAAGAGCTAGTTCACATATCTGTAATTTTCCAGTTTCAGGCGCACATTTCCTATTCTGACCATTTGCACTCTCTTGGAGAAGCTAGGAAATCACTTGTGTAGTGGGCTAAAGCTTATGGATGTCCCCAACCCATAAAGATTTGTGGGATGTTTATTTAGTTACAGAGTTCAGGGAAAACATTAACTTTTTAAAACCACTGTGTTGTCATTAACACACTCCTAGGCTTACAATGTTTTATTAGCATGGTTTGCGTTATTAGTTTACTTGGAACGTCATTATGAATTATAAATGCTGTCATTTCTACTAATGAGGAAGCTTAGTAAGTTGGAGGAAATGAAAAAAAAAACCGACTTTTTTGTTGTTGAGGTGTTTGTTTTCCATTCTACTTATGATCTGTGGTGTTCTCTTAAGTGCTCTGGAAATCTACAAAAAGATCTGTCAGTTCCCTGAACAAGATTCCAGCGCAGCTGACCATCAGAGGAAACTTAGGGAGCCCTGAGTGTCCCCATCTTCCCTCCCCCCTAATTCTTAAGCTGCAAAAACAACTTGAAGTCTGAGCAACAAGTTACCTTGACTGATTGTAATGCGCCATCTGCCACAGATAAAAAGCATGAAAAGAGTAGCATTTAGAAAGGCCGGAGTAAGGACTAAGAGAAACCTGTCGGGAAGACAGACACACATAATATGTTCTACAGGGGCTGCCCCGTGGGTGGGTTGTTCATTGTGACATGATGGCTGACTCAAAACTCAACACAGCAACTGGGACTCCCTAAAGATTATTGGTGGGGGAAGGGGAGAAGGCCACAGGCCCTTGCACAAGCCACACATGAATACGCCTCATTGTAACACTATGTAAATGAATCAAAAGCTGTTCTTTCTGCCTTTATCCTTTTTTAAAAATTATATTTAAGTAGTTGTACGAAGGCATGCTGTGGATATACTCTACAGTCATTTTCCTAGAGGTACTTCGGGTTTTGTGGATGCTACCTGTCTGTTAAGAACAATGTGGGATTCAGTGTTCCTTGCTAGCCCTTTCTCTGTCTAGGTAGACAGAGGAGAGATGACATTCCAAAATGTCTAAGGTTGGTTGGCTGAGTCAAGAGAATTAGGATTTTCTTTCTTTCTTTCTTTTTTCTTTTCTTTTCTTTTCTTTCTTTCTTTCTTTCTTTCTTTCTTTCTTTCTTTCTTTCTTTCTTTCTTTCTTTCTTTCTTTCTCTCTCCCTCTCTCTCCCTCCCTCCCTCCCTCCTTCCCTCCCACCTTCCTTCCCTTCCTCCCTCCCTCTCTCCCTCTCTCCCTTCCTTCCTCCGTTCCTTCCTTCTCTTTCTGTGCTAGCACTGGGGCTTGAACTCAAGACCTGGGAGCTCTCCCTAGCTTTGCCATACTAGGTTGGAGCCACACCCCCACTTTTGGCTTTTGTGGTAGCTTACTGATAAGAGTCTCATGGACTTTCCTGCCTGGGCTGACTTTACCCTGTGCTTCTCAGATCTCAGCCTCTTGAGTAGCTAGGATTATAGGCACGAGCCACCATTGTTCCTTTTGGATCTAGACCCATGTTTTTCCCTTTTCTTACCTTGAGAGACAAGTGGGTCCTCCACCATGTAGAGCAAATAGTATGTGACCACAAAGGGACACTTATGTGTATTCTGCAGGGCATTTGGAGTGTATGATCATTTTGCATTTCCCCCGTCTACTTTCTGTAAGAATGATGGAAATTTTAATATGTGCTTTAGCAATGGCCTTCTTTAATACACACACTTTCATGACTAGTGTTTTCAGTAGATTAATAGAAGCAATTATGCAAGCTTTACATTTTGGCATTAGCTTAGGGCAAACTTTGTGATATATTCTTTCTTCTCTAAGTATTGGTATTAATTTCTTCTTTTAATAATGTGTTATTCTCTTGTAATTGAGACTTGGTCATTACTGGATCTGCTATGTGTAAGAGGTACCATAAAATGGTTTATTTTACTACTATAATTACTAAAAAGAACTAATTCTATTCATGAAGCGTGTTTCGATCGCCCACTATATCTATGACACACAGAGAAATGAATAACTAAAATAATTTAAATAAGAGCATATTTTTTCCATGAGTTTCAAAGATTTTATAGGCTTACATTCTCATTGAGCCAGAAGGGGGAATTTTTTTTTCTAAGATCAACTAGAAAGTGTTATAGGTATTCTTGTATTCTTGTAGAGTAGCACATAAAGGAGACATTTCATTCAAGGATCTAAGCGTTCCCTATCATAAAATAAATATTAGACGTTTCATAGTTAATGAAAAATGGCCTTTGCACCCATGGTTTTAGTTACTGATTTTATTTGAAATACAATAGTGATTTCAGTGCAGAGTCTGTGAGAGCAAAGAGTACAGGGGAAAATTGCTGTAAGTTAACTTCTCTCTCCAAACTTTTCTAAGGTTTATGTGCTTTATCCGGTGTATCCTATCTGGGAATTTCAGGCCACTGAGAGTCCTGGTCAGAGTGAGTTATTGGCTTTGAATTCTGACACTCAGAACAGAGATAACTTGGGCTTTTTTGGTGGGAAATTTGATGATGATAACTGATGCATTTTCTCATCTGGAAAAGGAGATAGGCTTTTTTTTTTTAAATTGTTGTTTTAAAGCAACTCTTTCTGAAAGAGTGTAGTTTCGAGTTTGCTCATGCTTCCTAAATGTTGCTGGAAATCTTACCATCTTGGGGAATACTTGAGTGGCTTCTAAATGGGCAGGGGATCTTGGCTTTTATTTTCTGGCAGAAAGGTATGGCATTTCCAGTTACTTAGACGTAGGAAAGTGAGCACACTTCCTCCCATGGGGGCCGGATTCTATACCGTTGAAAGGAACTGGATGCCACCAGGGGTCTTTGGATGTGTGGAGCTAGTTTGAGAAGGGGGCATACACCTCATGTGACTGACAGAAAGAAAACAATGGTCTGTCATCTATCAGGCATTTCACCCATTTACTGTATTGACTGTGCCATTCCAACGGTGCCAGGCCTTTCCGGGGACAGAAATCTAAATTATCAGAAATCTTGGAACCACTCCATCCCCATCTTCCTCTCTTGCTAGACTTTCCGTTTATCTCTACCTGAAAGTCCCAAGTCAGATAACATTCACTATTGTGTCCTGCCTTCCCAGAAAAGCCAGCCCATCTGGGGCTCTGGCCTTGCGGCTGTTTGAATTTGACTCCTCGCCCATTCCTTTTCCCTGTGCTCTGGACCCTTTGCAAGTCTACTTTTTTTAGTATCTATATATCTATGTATAGTATATATATATATATATATGATGTTTATATACTACATAATATATTATTATATGCAATATGTAATATATTTTATTAGTATATTATATATTTATATATGATATATTAATCATTATTAAATATGTTATATAATAAACATACAATATGTTATATAGAGTATGTATAATATATACTATGTTACAAATAGCACATATACTGTACATACATATAGTATATATTTTTATATACTTATATTTATACACACATATATGTATATACATTATATATAATACATAATATATAATGTATACATTATTTCTACAGATGCTCCTGTACATTCCAAGGGCAGATCCCAGCTTCTTTGCTGATTGAATTCAACTCTTTTTATCTCCTGGGTCTTCTCCACTGTAGCCTCATTTTATTGGTTCCCTTTCTCATCCTGGACTTTAGAATTATCTTCTTTCAGCTTATGGTCTGTTGCTGAATCGTGACTTATAGTAGTATCATGGTGTTATCCAGTTGTACTCAAAGGGAGGTTGGCACACCTTAGTGCAGAATGACCATGTCAATAGGGGAAACAGCCTGTTTACATGATTCAGGATAGGTATACTATAGTTTGGATCTTGAATGTTCCTGCAAAATCAGTATATTAAAAGCTTGTCCCTTAGGATGGTGCTTTTGTGAGGTGATAGAATTTTTAAGAGGGGGGCTGGTTGGATGTGTATAAGTCATTGTGAAAGTGATTGTGGGACTCAGGTTCTCTCTTCCTCTTTGTTTTTGTTTCCTGGTCATGAGGTGAGCACTTGTAGTTTTCCATTTGCTCCTTGCCACTGCCATCCAACTCTCCACCAAAGGCTCTGGGTGATAATGAGTGGGAACTTCTGATACCACGAGCAGGATTAACCCTTTTCTTCTTTGTAAGTAGATTGCACCTGGCATTTGTTACAGTAACAGAAATCTGACAAACACACTAAGAAAACACATGTGCAATGCCACTTGTAATTATTGCATGGTCTTTGGTCCATATCCTGGGATTAGACAACTCTGTTTCTGTCTATTTTCCTTGGTATCTGTGCAGTTGGGGAGATGTTATGATGCCCTCATTTCCTCATATGTAAAATGTAACATGACAAATAAATCCCATGGGGTTGTTGTGAGTGAGCATATGTATTCAACGAATGTCTAGCAAACACTAGCCATAGCTTGCACCATTACAATGTTAGAGTTATCAGGTGCTACTTTTCGCAAGCTTTTTAATAACTTGGAAGTGATGACAGAGGCATCACTAATTCATAGTAAATGGCATATATTAGATGTCATGTATGTGTGAGGGATTATGTGAAACACTTTCTAGGGTATGAAGTTCAACAGGAACAATATTACTGAAAGACTAGATGTGATCAGCAGTCTAGGGAGGTGGGAAGAATGGGAGATGTCTAATGCTTCAAATAATTTGGGCAGGTCTTCATCAAGTAGAGGGCATTAGAACTGGGCTTGGAATGATGGAAGTAGTTTTGTGGAAAAAGGAAAGAGATGAAGGAATTTGTGGGGCTAGGAACTGAGGTAAGAGAGCACATATAGGGGAAAATGGTCTTCACTGTTGTTTAAATTTGAGAATTTTGTAAATATACTACTTGGGACATTGAGTTTAGATTTTACTGTAATGCAAGCAAAGAACATTGGGCATGTTAGGGTAATAGGATATATTTAAGGGAAGATTGAGTAAAATAGTCAAATAGTGCATGATGTCAATTGGAGCTAGTGGAGAAGCAATGAAAAGAAGAAGGAAGAAGTTTTTATATTTGTAAAGGTGAGAGGAACAATAGACAAGATTGGGACTTAAGAAAAGGAAACATAATAATCATTCAGTGGTTGAAGCCAAAAAGACAAGGATGCATTGGGTCTCCTTTGATTCTGGGAGTCTAAGAAGATGGTACCTTCATTAACCAAGAAAGAGAAGGAAGGAGGAGGCTAAAGACAGGATTTGTCTTATTCTGTGCATACAGCCATCGCGTTCGTACCAGTAGGGAATCCAGGTAAAGATGCATAGCAGACAGAAAGGAAAGATGAGTGAGGTAGCACTACTCAGATCCTTTTGTGGTATAGCTTGTTATTAAAGCCACATTGACTAGATTCTTTCTCATGCTTCCCTCCCATTCAGTATTTCTTCCTGCAGTTTTCTTTCATAGCTAGGTTTTACATCAGGAGACCTGCCCAATGGTATATTTAGAGAAATATTGATCCCGGTGTGTAATTTCTGTAATTTCTGGTACCTTATTTGCTTTATTTATTATTTTTCAATTTAAAATTAAAAATTTCAATACTTATTGTGTGTGTGTGTGTGTGTATGTGTGTGTGTGATGCATCAGATAATGTGAGATGCCCACAGAAGAAGAGAGAAGAGAGAGGGGAGACAAGATGCAAGAGAAAAGGAGACAGATACAGAAATAGAGAGGAGAGACAGAGAGACAAGAGATACAGAGAGAGACAGAGAAAGAGACAGTGAGAGACAAAGAGATGCACATAAAGAAGAAGATAGAAGACAGACAGAGATACAAGAAAGAAACAGAAACAGAGAGAAGAGACAAAGGTAGATAGGAGAGAGAGATATGGGAGAGATGGGGGAGAGAGAGAGGTGGGAAGGGACAGAGAGATTATTGTAGTTTATTCTATGAGGCGATATGCAATCCTTTAACTTACTTACTTGACCTCAGTTTCCTAACTGGTAAATTATGATTAATAATAACAACCTTATCTATTTCCTAGAACGGTTTTTATGCTCAAATTAGAATGTGGCTCAAAACACCATTTAACTGCTATATAAATAAAATAAATCATTGTTATACTCATCATCACTGCCCATAGTGGATGTCTTTAGTAGGATTTTTTTAAACCTCTTCTTTGGTTGCTTCCTATAACATAGGAAATTACCAAATGAGAACTCCTATTTATTTTTTTTTTAAATTTTATTTTGGAGGGGGCACATGACTCTGAATCACGGATGCATTTCTTTTAAAGTGACAATTCCAAACAAAGAGGAAAAGCCTACAGCGCACAAACACATCCATTTCTATTTTCAACTCAAAGGGCATCACCCAAACCACAAAACCCCAAATCAAATTTAGCTCCTTCGGAACCCATGCCCAAGTCGTGGGCTCTCCCCGAGGTGACTTGCTGGGAAAGCGCCTGGGCTCCATGCCCAGGCCTGCGCTCTGGTTTTCCTTTCCCCTCCCCAAGCCTTCCCCCCAGCGCACCTGTTTGCCCAGCTCCTCCTTTCCTCTCTCTCCAGGCAGGCGTTTGGGTTCCGGCCATCACCACCTGTGAAAGATGACGCAGATGTGGCCCTACGCACATCCTCGCCTTGTTGCTGCCTTCAGGGTCCCCAACTGGGTTGATTCATCTCACAGGACATTATTTTTAGCCTTTATCTCCTCGTGGTTTTGTTTTCTTTCCGCCACCTTTTGACCTGAGGGCTGGAAATAAAATCCGCCTTCCATAAAGACGAGAAAGTTGTCAGCCATTTCCTTCCTGCCGGCCCCAGAAGCCAGCCCAGCAAAGGCTGGGAAGAGGGCGAAGGACTCCCTCTGAGTAACCCACGCTTCAGGTACTCCATTCTTCCCTCCCTCCCCTGCACTCTGAATACAGCCATTGCCTGGGCTAGACAGCTGTATTCCCCAAAGATTATTAAACAAGAATACGATAGGATTTTTTTTTTTTTGCTTCTACTTTGATCACGGTGGACTACTCAACTCAAACATCTAGGTAGCCTACCTATTTCCTCTATTAGTTAATTAATTAATACAATAAAAAGAAATCCATAAGCGGGGTTAAGGACATAGCTCCGTAGTGGAGCATTTGAAATTGTACTTTTGTTGGACGGGAGACGTAGTTTTGATAGGAGAAAGTGTTTGGAAAACTGTACCTTACTAGGTGTAATGAGGCTTGGAAATTATACTTTGCTTCTGATTCTGCAACACACACACACACACACACACACACACACACACCAAATTAAAATAGAATAGAAGAATTTAAAGATGAAAAATATATGTGCACCCAACATATTTTTAATTGGAATCGATTTCTAGGCTCTTATAATCCAGCCAATTGCTTTTGATGTATTTCTTTCAACTGTTACTAACAATATTGCTGGTAATTTTTATGTATCTTTGTCTCAGAGAAATTTTATATCATTACCTTTCATGTTAAATTCTAAATGTGAGTTACCGACTTAAAGTTCCCATACTAAAATATTTTTTATATTTTTAAATTGTTATTTTAAAGGTGATGTACAGAAGAGTCACAGTTTCATAAGTTGGGTAATGAGTACATTTCTTTTTGGACAATGTCACCTTTCCTTTGCTCTCTCTCCCAGTTTAAATTTTATTAATATATATTTGACAAAAATCTATGTATTTATGGTATATAAGTGATATTTTGACATATGAATACATTGCGAGATAGCTAAATATCAAACTAACATGTCTATCACCTTTATACTTATTACTTTTTCATGTGAGACTATATTAAGATCAGCTTATTATGCCAGTAGCTCCTGCCTTTGATCTTAGCTACTCAGGAGGCTGAAATCTAGAGAATCACAGTTTGAAGCCAGACTGGGAAGAAACATCTGAGAGATGCCATCTCCAATTAACCAGGAAGTGGAGCCGTGGCTCAATGTAGTAGAGCACTAGCCTTGTAGTAGAGCTCAGGGACAGTGCCCAGGCCTTGAGTTCAAGCCACATGATTGACACACACACAAAATCTTACAAATAAAGCAGTTACTTAGGAATCAAGTATACAAAGTGAGGGACAAGATGGTCTCTAAGGATGCTAGGCAATGTGCTTGGACCTCCTCTCCGTGGTCCTTAGCACTTTATATAATGGGGAGAGCAGAACTCAAAGGACTGCAATAGTAATAATTGCCTAAGGATGTTTGTAACCACACCGTAAGCAGTCATTTCTCAGATTGGCTTCTAATTCATAACTTGGAAGATGGTTAGTGGAAAGTGTGGGTTACTGCAGCATTGGATTCTCTGTTAGTCTGATGTAGGATAGTTTTGTCTTCAATGCCAACCCACCCTTCCTGTCGTCCTCTAGATCCCAGTCTTCCTTTATGCCTATATCAGCCAGTAAGTCTTCACTTGATTCTGTGCATTTTCATTGGTAGCCAGGCATCCATAATTGGTTGTCTGTATACGTACTATACATCACATTCTACTTAGTCCTGTGAGCTCCAGAGACTTTAGACCATTTTTCTGTGCTAGAGACAAGACAAAAGTCTAGAGGAGTAACACCACACATCCCACATCACAGAGGTAACAGAGGAGCTAATAGCTAACAATGTTCACAGGGAAAATATGAGAACCCTCTCCACTTCTTCCTATGCTATCAGTGTGTTCTGCTATTTTCTAGTACAGCCTTTCTTAATTGCCATACTACATAGATATTAAAATACGTATTTCAATTAAGCACGGTGACACATCACTCCAGTACTTCAGTGTGTGTGGTGTGTGTGTGTGTGTGTGTGTGTGTGTGTGTGTGTGTGAGATAGAGACAGAGATAAAGAGAGGGAGAGACAGGGAGTGACAGAGACAGACAGGAAGAGAGAAAGAGGAAAAAAAGAGAAATTACTTAGCCAGTTTCCTTTGCAGGGAATCTAATTTTTCTTGAGTAATGATTTTCCATTTTGTCATCTGTAAGTCAGTCAACAAGCTCACACAAACAATGCATTTTTAAAAATTAAATTTTATTGATGACTGGTGATGTACAGAGGGGGTACAGTTACATAATAAGGTAGTGAGTATGTTTCTTGTCTTATTTGTTACACCCTCCCTAATTTATCTTTCCCTTCACTAGTTTAGATAAACATATATGCGATAACCAGTGTACCAAAATTATATACAGTGACCACAGGGGGTATGGCAAAGGAAATTCACCTAGTACATTAAACATAACGACAACAATAAAATCCTCCTGTTTCCATATCTTGGAGTTCATTTTGCTTAGCCTCATCTAATATAATAATATGTACATAGCAGTTGAGCTATTGTGATCCTCTGATAGGTCTATCCTAGACCTTTTTATGCTTATTTAGTAATTGTTTGGTTTTAGAGACATAATGTAAGGTCGCTGACCATAACATATGGAAATACCACTTGAAAAGAAGTTTGTTATTTTACAGACATGAGCTCCCCTGTTCTTCCCCCCCCACCCCCACCCAACAACTACATATCAGGGAGACCATGCGCCTTTGTTCTCTGTGTTCTAGGCTTGTCTTGCTCAACATTATTTCAAACAATGCATTTGAGAATCATTATGTAATTCCAGCGTTTGGTAGACTTCATCCATCTCTTGGGCACAGTATGGCAGAACTGAAGACTCTCAAACAAGACATAGAAAAGGCTCAAGTCTTCACGTGCTTACTTGTAGCTTTCAGACAGAGGATATCATTTAAAATAGAACTCTCATTTCTTGAATTCTGGTAACTTTCTAGATGACCTGGATGTGTATGAATTGCATGGACCCAGAAACTGTTTTTTTTTTTTTTTGGCCAGTCCTGGGCCTTGGACTCAGGGCCTGAGCACTGTCCCTGGCTTCTTCCCGCTCAAGGCTAGCACTCTGCCACTTGAGCCACAGCGCCGCTTCTGGCCGTTTTCTGTATATGTGGTGCTGGGGAATCGAACCTAGGGCCTCAGGTATCCAAGGCAGGCACTCTTGCCACTAGGCTATATCCCCAGCCCCCAGAAACTGTTTTGTTTCTGGCTTTCAGATGTCAGATTTCCTCCTTTCACACCTTGGAATGCCAGAAATTTATTAACTTTTTTTCTCCCTGAGATGTTTTGCTCTTAAAGTGTTACTGTTTTGTTTACTTGTTGCTGAGTAGTTTTCCAAACTCAGTTGCAGTCCCGCCTCCTTCCTCCCTCCCACCTACCATGATCAACAAGAGCAAAAAAATCCACACTTATCTCTTTCTGACACAAAGAGCACTTTTTATGAATATTTTCAAGGCCTAGAGATTTAATACTGAAATGCATTGGGGGATTTATGGGCATTTCCTGACATTTAGAACACGTAGGTGATAGCTCTGAACAATGTGCTGAGTAGCTGTGCCATTCAGTAGCCTGGTCACCCAATTCTCCTCTCTGTTCAGTGGTAATTCTGAGAGAAGGTTGTAGGACTTTTGCTGAACAAAAGCTGGAAGAGATTTGGTGACAGTGATATTTAGTACTTCCAGAATATTATTGTTTCCTTGCCTCAGTTTCCCTCTAATTGGTGAGATCTGTTAGTAGGAGCTGTTAACCAGTTTTGACAAATGGCATGTGAACCAAAGTGATGTTTACATCAGAAATGAAGGACCATAATTCTCCATTTCTCTCTTCCTGGATGCAGAAGTCCTAGGGGCTGAGATGGTAAAATGATGGCATTGTACAATGGAGTGACCCTATAGAGAAGGTTCCTAAAGAAACTGTGTTGGAATTGACATAAGCAAGAAGGTAAGTTTTGCTACAAACATCTACCCATATTTTGCATTTTCCATGAGTTTTGGTACATAATTTAGAGTAAATGATTACATACCACTGCATGCTGGTGGCTTATACCTGTCATCCTAGCTACTCTGGAGGCTGAAATCTGAGGATAGCATTTCAAAGCCAGCCTGGGCAGGAAAGTCTATAAGATCTTCAGTTAAATACCAAAAAGCTGGAAATGAAGCTGTGGCCCAAATGGTAAAGCACTAACCTTGAGTGAAAAAGCTACAGGACAGAACCCAGGCCCTGAGTTCAAGCTTCAAGCCTTAGGATTGGCATGCATATTCTCTCTCTCTCTCTGTCTCTCTCTCTCTCTCTGTCTCATACACACACACACACACACACACACACACACACACACGATAACACATCAGTTTTTGAATGCAGAAAATGTCAGCACAGTAAGTCCATTTTTATTATGGTTCTAAGTGTTGTTTTGGAAACAATCCTAGATATCAAAATGTGTGTTTGTACCATCTCATCCTTCTGATCCTGGTAATTTATCCATGTTGGAAAAGTTGTAATTGAAATGTTTGGTAGCTCATATGTTATGCCAAATATTCCTGTGGATTTTCCCCAGAAAACCCCAACAAGGTAAGAGCTGAGGAGAAAGTGGAGAAGCAATTTGCCTGCATAGTTTTTACTCATTGTATACACTTCATGACAGAGTAACATTTATGAAAATTGTGCTTATAGAGTCATTGCTTAAAATTATGGACTGTAAGAAGGTAGAAATCAGTTCAATGTAAACTGGCCTTGGGAAGGCAAAGAAAAAGATTCCTAGAGGAAAATTTGTTCCCATTTTATTCACAGTATCTCTTCTAGATGTTTTATTTTTTGTTGATATTGTTCTTTCTTTCTTTTTTTTTGCCTATCCCTATACCCCACCTTTTCAACATATCCTCTTTGTCTGTTGGAATTATTCCAACTGGGTTTCCCTATAATGTGTTTTCTCACTTTCTTAAACTATAGCTCTTGTGTGTTCATTCCTTCACAGAATACCTAATAAACTCATGATCTAGTGAGTTAATTTATTCCTTTGCTTCTCCATTTTCCTTGAGAACTCTCTATAGGTTGGGTAGTTATGATTATCATGAGTATGTCGCATACAATTACCCCATCTCATGATTGTTTCCTTTCTCTCTTTAGTGCATTTGAAAAGTACTTCAGGCTTAAGGGAAATTTACAAAATAATGCACTTTCTCTGTACCATCATTTGTTCACCAGATACTAAAGTACCACCATACACTTATCAGTTATCTTTTCTTGCTCTGAAATCTTTGGGAATGAATTGCAAACATGATTTCTTTCACTGCAAAGTACTTTGGTGCATGTTTCCAAATCGCTCCCCACTAAAACAGATTCTTAGATAAGTGGAATATCATTCACACAATAGGCAATTCATATTGACCTAATATTATCATGTAGTCCAGTAGTTGGCATCTGGCTTGCCATCTGTGTTTGTCAATAAAGTTTTATTGACATTACAGCTTATTTAAACTTTATTTAACGTTTTATCTAGGAGTGTACCTTTTTACAATAGCAGATCTGAAGACCTGCAATTAACCAACTATCTGATCTTCTAAGGAGAAAGTTTGGCACTCCTGTTCAAACTGATAGATTTTTATCAGGTTTCCTCATTTTTTTCCATGGTGTCTCTTATTGCAAAACAACAATAGCTCTAGGTTGTATCTTATCCAGGTTTACACATCATATTTGTTATGTCTTTATTCTCCTTCACTATAAAATAGAGCTTTAGTCTTTAGCTCACTATCTTGGTATTTTTTTTTTATCCATATAGGCCATTTCTTTTGGGCATTACAACTCAGAAGCAATTTCCTTGTGGGTAGATTTATGTTATAGGATTTGGGCACGAATTCTTCAGATATAGTGTGTGTCTTTTTCAGTGAAGCCTAACTAGAGGCACCTGATGTCTATTTTTCTTATTCTTCATGGTGTTCATTTTTATGTTTGGTGAATATCCTTTTGTATATAATAAGCGTTTTGTAGAAAAATACTCTGAGCCTATATAAATATCCTTTTGAAAGATAATAAGCATTCTGTAGAAAATATTCTGAGCCTATATAAATATCCTTTCTAAGGATTTTCTTTCAACCAGTTGCTTTAGCATTCATTTGTAATTCACCTATGTAATTCACCTATGTAATTCACCTATGGAAGTACTTCTATGGTGGTTGCCAGTAGGGTATGTTAAATTTCCTTTTTCCTTCCCTCCTCCCTCCCACCCTTCCTCCCTTCATTCTTCCTTTCTTTTCTTATCATGGATTTTTAATCTTATTTTGTGGGCTGTGGGCTGTGGGCTGTGACTATCATTGTCAATTTTGATATCCAAACTGTTCTAGGACAACTCTTCTTTTAGGAATGATTCATTGGTGAGAACACTGAAATGCTCCAAGGTGGCACTGTGTTCTGTACATCCCCACATAGCTGTTGTCTGGCATAGTGTTTGGAAATGTTATGCACCCAATACATGTTCCTGAATGTAGATCTTAACTCAGTGGAGTAAATCTACCCATGTGATGGTGGTAGACAGTAGACAGATTTTCAGCACCTTTGAGATACTAGAGCCCTTGATAGTTGAAACTATGATTGTATTTGAAGAAGAGTGACATATGTTTTACTTTTCAAATACTATTTTTTTCTGCAATTCCTTTGGAGACTATCAAATTTCTTTATTGGAAAGATAGCTCTTCCTGCACATAGTCTTGTTTGAGCTTAGCAGAAAGAGCTCTGAGTTCTCTTGTGGTCTTGAAGCTTATGAGCTTTATCCAACTACTGGAAAGAGATTATCCTTAGGGAATAAGGAAAGGTTTTCACAGGATACAGGCAAGCAGATGCAGTTGAAGCAGTTCTATGTATTTTCTGAATTCTATAGAAGCTGGTTATAATAGTGATTCTAAGAAATGATATTTTTTTCACATAGCACCCTTTGTCATCTCTCCTTCCCCCCCCCCCCGCCAATTGGCCTACAAGGGGGGAAATAACTGCTCATGCTTTGCATTTTGCTATTATGATTTCCATTTGCCCTTGAAATCAGCAAACTGGTTGGAGTTTGAATAGTCCTGTTTATGAATTAAAGGGCTGTTGCTGGAGATTGTGTCTGGAAGGAAGCCGCGCGTAGCTAAAAGGAAGTAGCCGAGCTTGGCTCAGAGGAAGTGTAATGGGTGATATTTTCCCTACTCCTAAGTCAAGCCTTTGCTTTTACCGTCAATAGCTGATAACTCAGAGGATACAACCCTAGTAATTCATTTCCTTCGCTAAGTGCCTTGTAGAGCCCAGCTGTTGATTTGTTAGCAGTCATTGAAATGTCTAATCTGCCTTGAGTAGGATTTCCAGATTGCCGGTATGTCCTCTGGGGTGAGAATAGAACCAGACACATTTGGATCTTGTCAGCCCTATGGCTGGCCACACCGAGTGGGGAGGTTTGCACCTGTGCCTTCTTATCAGTGAATTCCCAGTGAGTCTTGGAATCAAATCAGTCCATTGTATCTGTTGAAGTTTCATTAATTAGTGGAGGAAACAATGTTTTTTTTCCCCTTTGAAGTAGAGTTTGGATAGCTAAGCTAAGCCCCCTATGGGGGAAGGGGCAGTAAGACTGTCAACTATATGCAAAGCCATTTAGAGGTCATAGGATGGTGTGTTCCGTATGTATGCATTGTGTCCCAGGAGAGTCAGGTACTATCCCTGGTGTCTGTAGAATCTGATAGTGGGAATTCTCTTCAGTATCTCAGGTGACTTCCTTCCATGCCAGTTGTTTGTTTTTCCCTTCCTGAGTTTCTCCATCAGCAAGAATGCTGTCTCTCCTGTAGGTGCCCCACGGCCTACCATTTAAATGGCCTTACCAGACCCTGAGATCAACCTTGGTATGTAGGGGAACGGCAATCCAGGTGGACGATAACCTTTGACAGTCTCCCTGCTATTCTTTCCCACCGAGTTTCACACAGAGGCCTGCCGGAAGCTGCTTCCAGCAAGCTGAGCTCTGAGGAGGACCCGATAACACAGGGGGAGAAGCACCTGGGAGCAGCCACACTTCACCCAGCACAAAAACAGGATCTGAAGTATAAACAACATCCTCTCCGACACAGGCACACACGGGCCATGGGCTCAGCTCCATCCCAAGCCCAGTGGATTCTGTTTTGCAGTCTCCTGAGAAGCTTCCTTGAAGCAGGAAGATGATCAAGACATGAAACAGAGTTCTACATTTCCGCAAACATCATCAACAACATTAAAAAAAACCCCAAAACGTTGTTGATGAAGATCTTTTATTTTTTAAGCACATGAGGATACCCAGCCGTATCATGCCTGTAAAACAAAATTTGTTTTTAGCCAAATGAAAATGTAGATAGTTCAGGACTGACAGTGTTTTGAGGGAGATGATATAAATGAGACCAGAAAAAAAAAATACGTAGAAGGAAGAGTTTTGATGGTTCTGTCTTTCCATTGGCATTTTTATGAGGTCCATGCTATCCTTTGGAAATGCTGCATTAAAAGCTTAAAGATGATGATCCTAGTGTTCATCATTCCTGGTAGCATATGCCATGCTTCCTGTGACCAGTCAGTAACTGGGGCAGGGAGAGTGAGATACTAGCTCTTCTAGTATCTCATGCCCAGTATGAAAGATACCCAGGACTAGGACTCATGCAAGTATGGCTCAGATTTGGCACACTTGTTTCTGATACTCTTAGCCTATCGATTCCATTTTCCTTTCTATTCTTAATTACTTAATTAGATTCTTTTTTCTGATCTTGGGGCTAAAACTCTGGGCTTAGGTGCTTTTGTGTTCAAGGCTGGTGCTCTACCACTTGAGCCACAGCTCCACTTCGGGGTTTTTGCAGTTGATTAGAGATAATGGGTCCCATGAACTTTGATGGCTTCAAGCCATGATCCTCAGATCTCAGCCTCCTGAGTTGAGGATTACAGGCATGAGCCACTCATGCCTGGCTCCATTTCTCCCTTTGAATGTAATATTTAATGCATATATTTATATATTATTCCCTTTTATAATTAACTTGAGTTATGCCTTTGTCCTCCTCTGTATGGTCAAGAATTCTCTTTAAGTATCAGGTTGGTAAAGATTGGACTAGGCTACTGGTCTTACTGTGTGAAATTTCATTAACTCACCTTCTCTGACTTCCTCCTCCTAAGGCAGAATCTATCTTCAAAAGTTTCTGTGTGACTTTTATGTGGTGTGGAACTGATCCTTACAAAGAGTTAAAGAATCTCCCCTGCCTTCAGGAAACCCGCCACCAAATCCAGGAGCTGGAGCGGAAACGTTAAGTGTATCGTGGGAGACGAGGAAAGCAAAGTGCTAAAGTAGTTACTCTGAACAGAGGATATTGGAGCATCCTGCAAAAAACTTCCTGTTTAGCCAGGAGACTAGAAAACAAGATGAAAAACACTCAACTTCAAATACTATTGTGTAACTATATTTTTATACTTTCATTATCTTGGGCAGAGCTAAAGTCATAAGAACTCATGCTTTCCCAAGGTGCAGAATTAGTAACTGAATCACTCCCACCCCCCCACCCCCATCTTCTTGGTTTTGGCCGCCAGCCACCTAATTCTTGTCGCTTGTTTAAGGCTGTCCTTAGGCCTGTATGAGATTCCAGGCTGGATGTTGCCCCCAGCATTGCTTCCTTGGGTTTGTACTAAACACCTTGGGAGAGAGTTAGAAAATACATCTTAAGGGCTGGGGATGTGGCCTAGTGGCAAGAGCACTCGCCATGAAGCCCTGGGTTGGATTCCCTAGCACCACATATACAGAAAATGGCCAGAAGTGACTCAAGTGACTCAAGTGGCAGAGTGCTAGCCTTGAGCAAAAAAGAAGCCAGGGACAGTGCTCAGGCCCTGAGTCCAAGGCCCAGGACTGGCAAAAAAAAAAAAAAAAAGAAAATACTTCTTAAATATTTTTATTTCAATTCTCTTGTCTCTTCCAGGGTTAGGTTTTAGGAAACAGTGGATCAGCAAAAATCAGGAAGCACTGGTGGGCAAATGAAACTCCTCTCATTGATGTTCTTCATCCTTAGATAACTCACACTGGTAGAACTAGACTAAATTCAAGCAGAAAAACAATTTGAAGTTTTAAATTGCTCTATTAAAAGATTAGGCATTTAAGAAAACTTTAGATGTTTAGTCAAACCCATCCCAAATGGTGCTCTGTTATGTATTAGGATTAACAGGAAATTACTTGGAATACAGACTTTTTAAATATACTTATTTTTTTTCTAAAATAAAAATCTTACTTAATTAGAATGCATTGTATGAAATACAGTAGACATGGTTTTAGGGATAATCCCTTTTTAATTTAATGCTGGATGTTTATGTATGTAGTGTAGATGTATGTGATGTGTGTATATGTTTGTGTATGTGTGTGTGTATATTGTTCAACTGTTTGGTTATCTTCCTTTAAAAATATATATGTATACAAATATATGCATATATTTATATTTGTATATACATATGTGTACATATATTTATGAATTCTTTGGCTGCCTTCTTTCTAAAAAACATAACCTTATTTATATATGGATTATATATGGATGGGCTATCTTCCCTCTAAGATATCTTTTCTCTTATCTTTTACCCTGTTTCTTTCCACCTCTCAAATTAAAATGATCTATAATCTTAATTTTCTCTTCCTTTCTGAAATTCTTTTTGACAAAAAACAAAAACCACTGGGAATACCTATGTAAAGATAGGATCTACAAATCCTTAAGACCTGTTGAGATATGTCAACAAGATAATTGAAGAAAGATTTTTTTTAACGTTCATTCTTCTGAGATGCCTCTTTTACCATGATATATGAGTGCGTTGGTTCCACAGAGTAGTTGTAACAAATTTCTATAGACTTGGAGGTTTATGATAATAAATGTGTTTTCTCAGTTCTGGAGACCAGAAATCTGACATCCAGATCTAAAGGCCTGAGAGAAGAATCCTTCCTGGCTTCTTCTACTCCTGCTTAAGGCAGCTCCTTCTGTCTCTGTGTCTATTCCTGTGTGGCCCCATTCTGTGTCTGGCTTCTTCCTCTTCTCATAAGGATTTTGTCATCAAAATTAGAACCTTTCATCCACAACGATCTCATCTTGAGATTCTTAATGACATCTATACAGATCTTTGCCCAAATCTTTCATCTTCACACTTTCTGCACAGATGTATATTTTGCTAGGGCTCACCTCTGAATGCATTATGTACAGTAAAATTTCCATTATCTGGTGGTGATTTGTAATATGGGGCAGATGTTTTACAAAACAACCTTTGGATTTTACCATTTGTGAATTTTGGAGTGTTTGAAAACATTCCAAGGCTTACTTCTCAGCATCACTCTGATGGGGTTTCCCTCATTGGAAGTGCCTGGGTGAATGTGTGTTTGTATTTGCATGTAGACACACTCTCAGGCAGAACAAATAAGATCTGCATCAGAACGTAACTGGTCCTGTGCTTTGCTGTGCTCAATTGAAGTGTTAAATAGCAGTTAGAACACCATCTGCATTGTTGGCAATAAATGCTCTTCTTTACATTTTGCTCTCAGCAAATTGCTGGGGTGAAACTCATGGCCGTTCATCATGTGACTACCTTGGGAAAGACAGAAAACACTCTGTCCTCTGAGATCTCTCTGTGGATCTGGTCACATCTTCAGACACCTCTTCTTAGTTCCATTTCTCTTAATATTTCTACCTCTTTTATTTACTTGTTTGCTTATTTTTATTTGCACTTGTGCTTAAACTCCACCCAAGTAACACCTCCACCCCTGCTTTTTTGGCTATCAAATTGGAGATGGAGTCTCTTGAATATTTCTATCTTGGCTGGCTTTGAACCATAATCCTCCAGACTTCCAGTTTCTCGAGTAGCTGAGTTTATGGGTCTGAGTCCCTGTGCACTGGAGTCCAGCTATTTTTGCTCAATCTTCTTCGCTTCATCTACTGATGTCTTGAATCCCTCAAAGTCATCATGACTCCTGTCAATCACAGTAGTCTGATTATCCTCCCATGGATCCCACTTGTTCTTCAGGCCATCTGGAATCATGAATCCTCTCAGCTTACTTTGCCAGACCAGATCCATCAGAAAAAATCAGTGTTGGCAGCTGCAGCTTTACAGAATGGATTTATTAAATAATGAGACTTGACAGTTGAAATCACTCCTTTTTGGTTCATGGCCTGTAGAATGGATGTCACGTTAGCAACCATAATAACATCATTAATCTCATGGCACATCTCCATCAGAGCTCTTGGGTGACTAGGTGTATTGTCAATGAACAGTACTAATTTGAAAAATAATCACTTTCCCTCCTGAAAACTAGATCTCAACAGCGGGGTAAAAGTATTTGGTAACTTGTATTGTAAACAGATATGCTGTCATGTAGACCCTGCTTCCCCCCACCCACTACAGAGCCACGGGCAGGGGAGATGTAGTACCATGTGTAAGCATGAGAGTGTTGGGTGACATTGCCCAAACAGAACTATACGCTTTACCTGACTTATGAAACGGTAACCCCTCTGTACATCACCTTTATAATAACAATAAAAAATGTGAACTTTTATTTAATTATTTTTAGAATGCAAGGGTTATTTAATTTTTAGAATCCTAGGTTTATTTAATTTTTTTTAGAATGCTAGGGCTTTCAGAATGGGAAATGAATTATTGGCTTCCACATAAAGCTTGTCATTAGTCCTGCATTAGCCCAGCAGAAGTCAGGGTGGCTTTTAAAACTTGGATGTTGGACATCAATTTCTTTCTCTCTAGTTATGAAAGTCCTAGATGACATCATCCAACATCCAACTGCCCTGTCTTCCTTGGGAATCTGCTGTTTAGTGTAGTCATAGTCATGCTTATCTACCACGTCAGCCACATCTTCTGGACAATGTGCAGTCATTCTACATCCATTTCTGCTTTTCCTTGTATTTGTTGACTATGGGGCAGGCTTTCCTTTCTTAAACCTCGGACCTCAATTCCTACTGGCCTGAAACTTTCCTTCTGTACCTTCCTTACCAATTTCAGCCTTCAATGAACTGAGAAAAGTTAGGGGCCTGGCTTTGGATTAGCCTGTGGATTAAGGGCATGTGGTAGCTGTGGTGATCTATGGAAATCATTAAGACTTTCCTTGAACATTTTACTTTGCATTCCTGACTGGGATGTGTAGCACAAGAGACTTTGATTTCAGCCTGCCTGGACTCTGGACATGTCTTTCTCACCATCCTGCATCATTTTTAACTTCTGACTTACTGTGGGAGAAATACTACTCTTTCACATTTAACAAGCTTTGAGACCACTGTAGGTAAATCAATGGGTCTAGTTTCAGTGTTGTTATGTCTCAAGGGGAAGAGAAAGGCCTGAAAAAAGGAAGAGATAAAGAAAGAGCTAGTTAGTTGGTAAAGCAGACAGATTATATTGATTAAGCATATTGACATTTATTGATTAAGTTTGCTAAACTAAACGAGTGCAGATTTTGGTGGTGTGCTAAAATGATTACAAGAGTAATAGCGAGACTTACAGTCCTCAATCTCTTTCTCTCTTTCAACTCCCCCCCCCCCCACATACACACACAAATGGATTTCTTGGACAAAAGATAATTCATCTTTTAGGCTAGACAGATTGGAGAATGGAATGACATGGGATTTTATTACCCTAAGAATCACGTGTGATGGTTGGGATATGAAATGCCTCCCCAAGACTCACAAATTAAAGATTTGGTCTTCAATGCTGCGGAGATGAGAACTTGAGAACTGATTAGATGACGAAGGCTTTGACCATCACTTAATGGACTGGCTATCCACTGGGGTGCCTAGCCTGAGGAAGTGGGTGTGTGGCATGTGTTTGTGACAGCGGTGTCTTCTCCTGGATCACGTTCCTTGCTCCCCTCTGCCTTCTCATAGGTCCAGACACAATGGAGCCCAATGATCATAGCCCGGACTGTCTGAAACTGTGAATGAAAGAAGACGTTCCTGCTTCTGAGTTGTTTATTTCAAACATTTTGTCACAGTGAAAGAAAATTAACTAACAGTGCATAAGGTAAACTGTACAAATTATTTCTAAACATTTCCAGTTAATATTGTTGCATTACAGTTGACTGCAGATGACTCAAATGGCAGGGAACAAAACCATGGGTAAGAGGGGATTACTGCTCAAGTGCCTCCACGTTCTCTGCATGTATGTTTCTCAGAGAGAGAGAGAGAGAGAGAGAGAGAGAGAGAGAGAGAGAGAACACACTTCAAAAATGGAGAATTTATATTCTGAATTTAAGCAGACGTAGAAGAACAGAGAACTCTTTTGTGTGTACTTTTTTTTTCAAAAACAATTGTATAGTCTGATCTCCTTCAGTGAGAAGCAGTCCCTGAACCTAGCAAAGATTTGTTTTAGAAACACTTCCTTATTTAGAACATACTCCTTAAAATTCACAAGCCAGTTCTCTGAGTGTATTATCTAACTCTGTGGCAAGTGGAGTAAAAAGACAGACAGGCTGAGAAGCCATGTCAATCCAATCTAAAGTTTCACACAGACAGAGAACACATCTGCACCGCGCCCCCCCCCCAACTGTTCAGGGTAGTTCAACAGCTCCAGTTCCCATCCCCAAATTCATCATTCAAAAATCGCTAAGGATGATACTGAGTCCTGACGAGAAGAACATATTGGTAAATTGTTAAGCTGGAGAAACATAGAAGCTAGAGGGCGCTGGCTCCCACGGCTGCAGGCGATAAATACTACATGTCCCAACTGCCCTGTATCCCAGGGACCCAGCTGTGAAGTCTTTCTAAGTGTTCTAGTCACAGATACAAGGAGACTGACTCAGAGCAAAGGAGAGGCACTGAATTTCCACTGTGTTGCTTTCAGACTATCAGATTATTACTCACTCCTTTTCCACTTGCAAATGTAAACCTATAAAAACATAGTTTGAATGAAATTATTTTCTAAGCAAACTCCTCCTCCAGGTCCTTTGCTTTCTGAATACTCGGTTTGCTCTTTTTTTTTTTTTTTTTGGTTTTGCAATCACCACCGACTTAGAATTCCACAGGAAAACCAAAAGTTCCAAAATAGTCATCGGAAGAGACCTTGGTTTTAGTCCCTTTTCCATTAATGCCTGTTTTCCACCAGCCACATAACCTGTGCATTTGGAATATTTTCCCCAATAGCATTGGCTTTCATAAACTATAATGCGTGTGAGGAAATAAAACTGCCTTGGTGGAAAGGCCACAATTATAGATGAGCACACTGGGATGTCAAAGCAGCCCCTGATACCCTGACGCACGGTAGAGAACAGTGCTCAATGACACATCTAATAGCTGTAGGATATTTATAA
The DNA here is from genome assembly GCF_023159225.1 of Perognathus longimembris pacificus. Classification (NCBI taxonomy): domain Eukaryota; kingdom Metazoa; phylum Chordata; class Mammalia; order Rodentia; family Heteromyidae; genus Perognathus; species Perognathus longimembris. The sequence continues at coordinate 48,189,461 of NC_063177.1, forward strand.
ACTTTGAGAACCTACTGACAAATCATTACCTTCAGAGCCACTCAGCCATGGCATAGGAGTTATTAATCTTATAAGTAGAAGATAACCATACTTAAATCAGGATATACTAGCCTCGTACGTTTTCTGCTTTGGGAATACTCGTAGATAGAAATATTAAAACACACAGATATTCATTCCAGCTATTGAGAATAATGCAATATTAAAAGGAAACATTCAGCAAGATAATATTTCCAGCTTTCCTGGAAGATGTGAAATTTAGTTTACGTATATCCAATCCTGAGGGGTTTAGTTGCACAGGAAGAAGCAGAATACAGTATTATTTTTCCCCCTGTGATACACTGGCTGATAACATGCTGATCTTAATTATTTCCAAAGTGGGAACAGTCCTCTGGGCTGACAGATAGGTTATAAACTCCCCCTCCCCCCATGCATCCCAGATCTGTTAGGATCCTTTCTGTATCTATACCTGGTTTAAGTTATTACTTCTGACTGTAGTTTCCTGGTATCTCATCTTCTCTCCCCACCTGCAAAGGACCCTGATGGAAATAGTTACTCCAAGTTATCATTCTCTATTTCCTCTCCACCATCATTTCTCCACCCCACCTAGCCAAAACAGACATTCCTAGACTCTTGATCCAAGCTGGTAGCATACAGCAATGGAGAACTTCATGAAGTTCATTAATTTTTTTTATTACTTCTATCATAGATATTAGCTTGTGCCTCAGCTAAGTAGGAAGGACCACGAAAAGTACACAGAGGAGAAAATAGGCTCAAAACTTGTGGGCAATGCACTCATCTTTTTTTTTTAACCACTCTATTTCTCTCCACTAGTCATGTGCTTGGTACATAGTGTTTTATAGCAGACTTCCTTGTACGCATCTGCTGTTACATTTTAAAGACTAGAGGGACTCCATTAGTTTAGATAGCTATGGGACAGTTTGTCAAACAGTAATCCAAATGTTACTGAGGCCCAATTAAAGGTGAAATTGTAGTGGAAGCTATGAGGAATTCAAGGATCGGTATACTCATCCAAGCTCCCCAAAGAAGCTACCTCTTAAAAAGAAAAGTATAGATTCCTAAGGAAATATTATGTGGCATATTGCCTACTAACTCAACATCGATCTGTGTTTCATATAGTTAGCCAAGAAACCACAAGCCAATTTGTGTTCTTAGCTAATTGTGTGCAGCACCTATCAGCTTTCAATGGGTAGGAACTGATCCATAGAAATCATCTCTTGCCAGTGCTTGAAAAAGTCAGAAGTTAAGCAAAACTATTTGTGTGTGCCTAGAGCAATGTCCATGTACCCATTAGGTCACTATCACTGGGGCTATTAGAAGAACCTTCCTTCCTTCCTTCCTTCCTTCCTTCCTTCCTTCCTTCCTTCCTTCCTTCCTTCCTTCCTTCCTTCCTTCCTCCCTCCCTCCCTCCCTTCCTTCCTTCCTTCCTTCCTTCCTTCCTTCCTTCCTTCCTTCCTTCCTTCCTTCCTTCCTTCCTTCCTTCCTTCCTTCTTCCCTCCCTCCCTCCCTTCCTCCCTCCCTCCCTTCTTTCTTTCTTTTTCCCTCACTTTCCTATCAAAATATTGTCCTACCAAGACATTGTCAAGTATTGCAAAAGTGAAGTTACTAACCACTGATTTATTTATGGTAGATTTCTGCATAAAACCATTCATACCATATCTCAATGTCCCTTCTTAAAAGCATCATCTTAAAAGATAACAAGGGTCTCACACAGAAACCCTGTATTTATGTTCTTTGTCTCCACGACAGTGTGTTATATAGTATGAGAAACAGGAGTACAGAATCATAAAACTGGAATAATATTCTGCTGTGTTTGACTTGCTCCTTATGGCTATTTATGATTGCATGGAAACAGCTAGAAACCCTGTGTCCAGCTATTGTAAATGAATTTTTTTCTATGTTACTTATTGCTGTGAGTCAGAAGTGGCATGCATATTAAGAATGAAATATTGCAGAATGAACAGAGAAAGCCAAGTCGAATGCAAATAATTGGAGTTATAGCCACATATATAGAAATATGTAAGTATATATAAATATATATTACATGAATAAAGTAACTTTATATATAAATATATATATATATATCTCATGAATAAAATTATGCCACCTGCCCTCTAGAGAAGTTTGAAATGTTCTTTAGAAATAAAATTTCAGGCATTTTTTGGGTAGTTTGTATGGATTTTTCTCTGTGCTACTCAAACCATCTGAACAGAATCTAGAATTGTATTTCTCAGAGGTCAGAGAAAGGGGAGAGATGGAAAGTTGATGGATAAGTTAATGGGTATGAGATGTCAGTTATAAAAGATGAAGAAGTTGTAGAGTGCTACTGTACAATGTGGTACCTATAGGCCACAGTTCTATAGTATGAACTTAAAAACCTATTGAGGCTAAATCTCAAGTTAAAAGGTCTCACTATAATAAAATAAAAATTGTAGTATATATGAACTCCTGGGGAGAAAATTAAGTGGGATAGATGAAATATTTCCTTCAGGATTTTCTGGTAAAGTGACTGAAAGTGACAAAAAGTTGGGATTATGTCTCTTTTGGTATATACTGGTCCAATTTTTCACTGCCTGTCATTCTGAGGCAGGGATACCACGGAGTCCTGAGAGTATAGTAAGAACACACAAGGAGAAAGAGTTGGGGTTGGAGTAGAATGGGCATTTGTTGACCAGATGTTGGTTAGTATTATCTCATATACTGCTTATAAAAAACGCGTGGTGATTTCCTATTTATAGACGAGTAAACTGAAGTGAGAAAAGTAAATAGTGTGCCTGTATTGAGACCAGCAAGTAGTAGAGTTGACATTCTGGACTCCATCTGTTTATTTTCCAGGGCACCATGATGCTCCCAGACCATAATAGTGTCTTGTTGTAGCTTCCCATGTCCATAAAGCATTGCAGGTAGATATCCATGATGATGAGAGGGAAAGTGTCAAGCCAATATATTATGACTTCATACTACATGACTGCCAAAATATTTGTTTGTATTAATTATATAGTCTGGCTAGAGAAAATAGTATTTGACTGCCAATGATTAATTTTTGTTGCTTGCTGCTAAAAAACATAATGCTTGGCGAAGCAAGAGCACAGGGTTACATAAAATACTTCCATAGTTATTCCTTTCCCTTTAAAGAGACTACTTAAATTCTCTTTACTTGTGGCTCCATAATTCTGCTTTTACAAAGATTTCTAAACCTCATGAGACTCTAGAACACGTTACAAAAACTTCCTTACTTGGAACTGGTGAGATATAGACATTTTCTCACTGTGTTTCTTTTTTGTTGTTGTTGGTGGTTGTAGGGCTTGAACTCAGGGCTTGGGTGCTGTCCCTGAGCTTTTTCACTTAAGGCTAGCACTTTACCACTTAGAGCCACAGCTCCACTTTGGTGTTTTTGGTTGTTATTTGGAGATCAGAGTCTCATAGACTTTTCTTCCCAGGCTGGCTTTGAGTATCGAGGATTATAGGCATGGGCCACAGGCACCTGGCCTCACCATGTTTCTTATTGTAAGGTTGGAATCAGCTTCATGAATATACATTCCTAAATCGGTGGATCAGAATCTCAGTCTTGTTACAGAGCAGAGTCATCTGACCCCATTGTATGTGGCCATGGAGCCACACTTTGTCACACCTCACTTCCCATCCTCCTTGACATACAAGCTGCTTAGTGATGGTGGTCCACCCCTTCCCACCAGTGCATGCAGGCTGGCCTTGGTGCATGCTGTCTGTGTATCTGGGCTTTCAATGGAATGTGTGCTTCTCTATCAGCATTTCTTCCTGTAGACATAGCCAGAGCAACTTGGGGTATTTCTACTTTCCTTTGTTTGCTTATTTGTGCTGGTCCTGGGGCTTGCACTCAGGGCCTGAGTGCTGTCCCTGAGTCTCTTTGTCTCAAGGCTAGTGCTCTACCATTTAAGCCAGAGCGCCACTTCCCACCTTTTCTGAGTAGTGTATTGGAGATAAGTGTCTCACGGACTTTCCTGTCTGGGTTGGTTTAGAACCATGATCCTCAGATCTCAGCCTCTTGAGTAGCTAGGATTACAGGTGTGAGCCACTAGTGCCTGGCCTATTTTTACTTTTTAAAAACATAGCCCTTATTTATTCTTAGTTTCTAAAAGCCATATCATGCACAAGTCTAAGTCTGTCCCATTCATTACACTCCTTAGAATGTAATCTACTTAAAATACGTGTTTGAAATCATAGAAATCTCACATACCAGGCCTTATTTCTAGCCTTCTTCTTTGGTTTATTTATATTTTTTTGTGCTGGTAGTAGGACATGAACTCAGTGCCTGGGTACTATCCCTTTGCTCTTTCACTCAAGGCTGGTATTCTACCACATAAGGGACAGCTCTACTTCTGGCTTTTTGGTGGTTAATTGGAGACAAGGGTCTTACAGACTTTCCTCCCTAGGCTGGATCTAGGCTAGATCTCGGCTAGATCTCAGTTTCCTGAATAGCTGGGATTACAGGTATGAGCCACCACCACCTTTCTTGGTGTAGCCCTCTTGGTCAGTCACCCTGAAATTCATAGCCTAGGAGAACATCTTGACTCCTGATAATTCCGATGTTTTTCTGGTATAATTTCTTTCTACCCTTACCCTAACTAGCACATCCCTGTCTGGGTTATGTTGACGGTTACCCCGTTAGCAAAGCTGGGAAAGAGTGTTGAATGAGAAGCACTGTTGGGCAATTTTCCTTGCATCCTTTCACTCATTTTCTGAATTCGTCTTCTGAGTCAGGTGGTATTTCCACTGCAGACATGAGAATATTGAGTGTTTGAGGGCTTAATAATTGGCCAATGTTCCCATCACTAGTAAATGATTGAAACATCAAGCAGGATGCTGGTGGTATAGGGATGTGAGCAGGAGTTTCTTTCATTGATGTGGTTTGGAAAAAGTCTGCTTTTGGTTAACATCAGGAACTTGAAAGAGTTTGTGAATAACAAGGTACAATTTAGTGGCAAGACAATGGATATCTAGATGAGGCAGTGGAAATGAGACCACAGAGATTTGAGTAGGGTCAAGATGGTCCATAATTAAATATGGATGAGAAGATGGAAAGATACAGTTGCAAGAAAAGGCTTGAGAACACTAGGTATTGTAGTCTTTTTTCTTTTTTGGACATCACTTCCTACTTCTTGAGGAATTGTAGCACACAAATATAAAAACAATATAGAAAAAATAACCAAGGTTGTAATTATAGCATGTATTGGCTACCTATTGCTATGCAATAATCCATTCCAAGACTTGGTGACTTAAAGCAAGACTGTATGTTTTCTCCTAGTTTCTGTGGATCAAGGATGTGGAGATGGCTGAGCTGGCTCATCCAGCTCAGGGATTCTCACGAGGCTTCAATCATGATATTCTCCAGGACTGTGGTCATATCAAGGATTAGCTGAGGTAGCATCGGCTTCCAAGCTTACTCATAAGGCTGTTGTTAGAATTCAGTTGTTGGCAGGCTGTTGGACTAAGGGCTTTTGTTCCTTTGAAATCTCTCTGGAGGGTACTCACAAGAAAGAAAGCAGATTTATTGAAATAAACAAGTGGGAATGAACAAGAGGGTATCCACATGATGAAACCATAAGGTTAAGATTTAAGAATAGTGGACTCAACAAATGATATTGGGCTATATGGATATTCATATATAAAACAACATTTCTTATCCTACAATATACAAAAGAAGGATAAAACTTAGATTTAAGCGGGTAAAATTATTCAATTCTTCTTGGCAGTAAACAAAAGCATATGTCTTTGTGACATTGTATTAGGCCATTGTTTCCAAGACATAACACCCAAACCATCAAAACTAAAAACCAAATGGTTCAAAGGACACCATCAATGAAAAGGTAACTTGTAAAACAAAACTTCTGTGGGCTGGTGGTGGGGCTCAAGTGGTCCAGTGCCTTGCCCTTTCAAGAGCAAGGTCTTGAGTTCAATCCCTAACATCACGTAAATAAATACATTCAAAGAATGTTTGAAAATTGTATATCGAACTATATAGCCTTGGATCCAAAACATCTAGAGATCTCTTACAACTCAATAATAATAATAAAAAACCATACAGTCCTACATGAAAGATTTAAATAGACATTCCTCTAAGGATGATATTCAAATGGTCCATAAACATTATTAGTCATTTGAGAAATAAAAATCAGAGCCACAGAGAGCTACCACTTTATGCCTACTAGGATACTTATAATGAAAAAAAAAGACAGATGTTAAAAATGTGTCGCTGCTTCTGGGGAGAAATCAAATACTCATTCCTATGTGGTAGAAATAGAAAATGGTATACCTGCTTTGACTAACACTTTGGGAGTTTGTCAGAATGATAAACATAGCGTTAACATATGATCCAGTAATTCCACTCCTGAGTTATGTACTCCAGAGAATTGAAAACGTATGTTCACATATAAACTTGTACATGAATATTCATAGCAGCATTATTATAGCCACCATATGAAAAATGCCCTCCAAATTCATCAGCTGATGAGTAAGTAAATAAAATATTTATAATATATCAACAGGGTGATATTATTGAGGCATAAAAAAGGAAGGATTAATAAACATTGAAAACATTTGACTGAGAGGAGCCAGACTAAAACCAGCCATGTATTGTTTCCTTCTATTTATGTGGAGTGTTCACAATAGATTAATTTACACAGAGAAAGTAGATTAGTAGGGCCTAGGATTGGGGAGATGGGGTGCAGGGGGATGATTGTTAATGTAGATGAGGCCTCTTTGTGAGGTGAATAAAATGTTCTTCAGATACAGAGTGGTGATCAACACACAGTATTTAAAAATATACTTGCTAGATGATAGTGGACAGCTCATGCTTATAATTTAGCTTCTTAGGGGGGCAAAATCTTTGGATCATAATTGAAAGCTAGTCCGAACAGACAAATCTGAAAGATTTATCTCCAACTAACCAGCAAAAAGATGAAAATGGAGCTGCAGTCTGAAAAGGGCTCAAGTATAGAGCCCCAGTGTTGAGCAAAAAGGCCAAGGGAGAGTGTGAGGCCCTAACTGCAAGTCCCAGTATCAGCACACACACACACAACAATACTCATAACCACTGCAATGGGAATGCTAAAAGATACTTATGGTGCATGAATTCTAATTCAATAAAAAACTATTATTAAAAACAAGTAAAGATCCCTTCATTTCACTTCTGATTCAAAGGTTGATCAAACAAACAATAGTTTGGATAATGTGGTAGAAGCCTATGCACCAATTTGAACCAATGGAAAGTTTTGGCCATTAACATTCCTTTACACACTTCTTAGTTATTATTACATTATGTCCTATCACATGTGTCTTACTTACACTGAATAAACATGTCACAGCAACCTAATGGCACGTCATTCAAAGAACTGTAGTGCTCCATTCAGCACAAAAACACAGTCCAGAAAACATCCCCACATTCTGTGTCATGTCAGTGTTTTGAGTTTTCATTAACATTTGTTCCTAAGATGAGTAATCTAACAAATGTAATTACATGAGATGCTGACACTTGCCACATAAAAATCCCCCAAATATTCAAGTTATAACACCCAACCCCCTGAATTCTCAACTCTGTTCTTAAAAGTGGAAATAAATGTTGCCTGGGAACAGGATCAGATGTGTTTAATATATTTTAAAGCATAAGACATATAATGACAAAATTAAAACTGCCACCAAAGAGGAAATTACAGCACATGACAGCTTATTTTTTGGTTTGGTAATTCTCTGCTAGGTTCAAAGCAGCTGGGGAGAGTAGCAACCAACACACTAAGACAGATTTATGGAGCCCACACATGGCAATATTTTCATGTAAAACTTAGTCAAAATCATTATACTTGTAGATGAAGATATGAATTCCAGCAAGCTTGCATTTCTAAAGAGCAATCATATTTGGTCTCACTGGCAGAGTTGAACAAATTTATTGGATTAGTTGATCAACAGCATTATAAATCATAACCTAATCTGGGGGAAATCTGCCAAGTACTGGCACTTCGAAGATTAGGATAATGATACATTAATTTTTCTATAAAGTAGAATTTAACCCATATTGCCGTCTGTCTTCTTCTCCAAGGAATGGAGGAAAAAGAAGGCATTAGGAAAAATTTCCACTGAAATTACATTGCTTTGCCTTTATGTATTAGTTAAAATATTTTGATGAAAAAATGGGGCAGATGGAAATGTGTCCCAATCTATGAAAACCCTATGGATACTCTTTCAATTAAAGGATATAATTAAGGGAAATGATTGATTTCAAGATGGGTACAAGATGAATTTATAACATCTTATTCTGTCATAAAGAAAGAAATTCTATCCCTAACACACAGATATACATATAGATCTGCCTGTCATAAGGAGTCAAGAAGATTTAGCTCAGAGATTATCACTAGCTTGATTTAAGACAATTTGAACATAAATATAATTAAGTACAGATAGGCTTTTATGGCTATTCAGGAGGCTAAGATCTGAAGACCATGGTTTGAAGCCAGCCTGGAAAAAAAAAGATCTGTAAGACTCTTATCTCCAATTGACCACCAAAAAGCCAAAAGTGGATGTGTGGCTCAAGTGGTAGAGTGCAAGCTTTTAGCAGAAAAAGTTAAGGGACAGCATCCAAGCCCTAAAGTTCAAGCCCCAGTACACACACACACACACACACACACACACACACACACACACACACACACAATTTCAATTGTAAATAACAAGCACTGGAAAAAAACTCCACATATTCATTCCCAAAATAAATGAATGACAAGTAAATGAATAGGAAAAAAAGGAAGACTGATGCTGATAGAATACTAACTAGTAAATCTGGGAGAGACCCGGAATGAAAATGTATCATTTTGCAACCACTGAACACAGAAGGAAGCACAACATAAAAACAATCAATAGGCTTCAATCGGCAGAAATTTGGATGGCATGGGATATTTAGTTTGATGGAAATGATATTCAGATTTGATGGAATGGGATAGTCCTAAAGTGTCTATCCACATACCTGTTACAAAGACAATAAATGCATCTAGGGGTTTGAAAGTAGAGAATCAGATCACTACATGGTAGCTCTCCTTCCCTCCCCTTCCCTCCCTCCTTCTCTCCCTCTCTCCCTTCCTCCCTTCATCATATGATCCAGTAATCCCACTTCAGATAGACATTGGAAGAAAATGAAATCAATTGGTTGAAGAGGTATCTGCTCCCCTGCATTTATGGAAGCACTCTGTACATTTGCCAAGATATGGTATCCACCTGTGTCCCTTAATAGATGAATGGATTGAAAATATATCTTATGTACCTATTCTGCTTTCAAAAGAAGGAAAGCCCATCATTGTGTCAAATGAAATAAGCTAGGCCCATAAGTACAAATGCCACGTGAGGTCACTTGTATACACAATTTCGAACACGTTGATCTCATAATAGCAGAGTAGAATGGTTGTTATGAAGGCCTGAGAGAGTGAAGAAGGATTTTGGAGACATGGATCAAAGGACACATAATTTCAGCTAGACATGGGTGAGGATGTTCAAGATTTGTCTTGCATAATATGGTGATCATAATTAATTACAATATTTTTAAATAGTCAAAGGAACATGACAGGCAAATCGACTATCTGACCTTCACCTGGTTCCTGTACAGGAACCAAGGGTGGGGGGTGGGGTAGGAAGCAATTTAACATATCACATTGTTTGATCAAGGGGGAAAAGAGAAGACAAAGTATAGATGAAAGGAAAATATTTGCTAATATTAAATTTGCCAAGGTTCCTAATTCCTTACCTATATAACAGAAAGTTCTTATTTCTAAGAAATAAACATTTACTACCCATATGTCAAAGGCCAAGATGTATTTAATTTACCACTTTACACTTCAGAATTTAGCTACAGCTAGGCACATAGGTAAATACTACCAAGGATAGAACGAATGGGGTAGATCACTTACATTAAGTAAATCTGAGTAAATAGCGTAGGGGTATTTCCATATTGTTTTTATTTCCATGGTTTAATTGTAAATTTGAAGTTTTCCAAATAAAGAGTTAAAGATATATTATCATTGATTTGGGGAAATTTTGTTCCCATTGGCAAAGGATTGCTTGATTGTGAAGAAGTCAGGTAAATAAATCTTTGGCTTGGGGAGTCCAGAAGTATTTTTCAAATAGGATGAATTTGCAAGCTGCAATCTGAAGGTGAGTTTTTAGATTATATAAAGAATTTTATTTGTATTTAAGGTTATTTGGATGCAAGAAAACAAAGTCATGTCAGCCAAAAGAAAACTCCTTATAATTTATTTTAAGCTCGAAGAAAATTTCAGGAAACCTAATAAAAGGAATTTCCCGAGTTATTGGCTTCATGGGAGCTAGAGCAAGATCTGACACCATCTCTCTCTCTCTCTCTCTCTCTCTCTCTCTCTCTCTCTCTCTCTCTCTCTCTCTCCCCTCTTTCTCTTGTAGGAACTATAGGATCAGGAAGAAAAATAAAGCAATGGTTTTGCAAAATGTATGAATGTTTCAAAATAAGACATGTCATGCAAATATCCCAAATATTTTATATTCAATACCTGAAAATTAAAGAAGAACCATTGTGCATTGTTTTTTTTGGTTAACAGCTTCATTCATTTGGAATAGTCTGTGTTGAATGATTTATTTTAAGGGCAATAGAAGATTGCCAGAAGGTTAATGGGAGGCGTGGTATATTGTGTTTCTCGGTCATAAAGATCACATGGGCACACCTACCAGAGTGGATTTCAGAGAAACAAGAGGGGATGTGGCCTACAGTTAGATGCTAATGTCTTAGTAGCATCTAATTATGTTGATCTGGGCTGGTTACATCAACAACAGAGGTTGAGAGCAGGGCTAGGCGATACCATTTGTTTGTTTGTTTTTAAACAAGGTCTTGCTTCAGGTTGGCTTTGAACTTGTCCTGCCACACACTTGGAAAGAGGGGATGTAACATTTCAAAGGCTTTAATAAATGTGAGTGGCTACGGAATAGGAAAAATTCCAGGAGGCTGCCTGGTTTCTAGCAGGAGTGACTGAGAGAAAGTCCTTCATGGGGACTGAATATCTAGGAGGAGGAGTCATTGGGGGATGGGGACAAAGGTGATGTATTCAAACTAGGTATTTTTCTATTTCTTTCTTTTTTTTTTTTTTTTTTTAGGTTTAGGAAACCAATAAACTCCCGGGAAACTAGAAATATGGATTTGAAACTTGGAGTTCTGGAGAAGGACCTGATGTTCTTTCTCAGGGGATATGATCTTGAGAAGGTTGGTAACAACGGAGCATGAGGCTATGGAAGCTTATGTACGTTATAGATGAGGTCCTAGGCTTATGGACAAACTTAACTAAAATATGTTCTGCCTGGGGGAGGATTCCAATGGTATAACTCCTTGGAACAACTTACAGTTGAACAAAACGAATACCAGGGCGTAGGAACGTGCATGACTGGGAAAGGGGTGGACAAGAGGGAGTGAGGGCAGGTGAATGCAGAGAGGAAGGGTGGGCGAATGCAAGCATAATATTCACTGTACATATGGAAACGTGGAACCAGGTAAATCGACGGCATGGGGGATTGGCAGAGATGGAAGAGAATGAGGAAAGGGGTGGCATTGATGAAGATGTGTTGTACCCACAAGCTGACATGTTGAATCAAAACCCCTTTGTACACTACTAAAAATAATTTAAAAATCCAAATTAAACAATCATAAAACAAGGGAAAGATGGGTGGATGTGCTAGCTCTGAAGGACTTCAATGTTTAAGGACAAGATGGAGAAGAAATACCCTCCAGTGAATCTGACAACTTTAGCCTCTTGTTGATGTACCTACATTTCAGGTCCTTCCATAAGAGTCTTTCATTGGAGACCCTTCATCCCTTTACATCCACTGTCCCTCCATTTCAAAGCTCTTAATACTCAAGAAGAATGTCCCTGATTTTTTTTTTTGCCAGTCCTGGGGCTTGAACTCAGGGCCTGGGCACTGTCCCTGGCTTCTTTTGCTCAAGGCTAGCACTCTACCACTTGAGCCACAGTGCCACTTCCAGCTTTTTCTGTTTGTGTGGTGCTGAGGAATGGAACCCAGGGCTTCATGCACGCTAGGCAAGCAGTCTACTGCTAGGCCACATTCCTAGCCCTGTTTCTGCTTGTAAAGAGCTTATTTCAATCATGTAGGCCCAAATGGTTCATCTCTCTTTTGCCATCACCTTCCCATCTCATTCCAATGTGCCACCATCACTAGAAAGATAGAGGATTGGATTACACAAGGGTGAAGGTCATTCACAATTTCTCATGAATTTCTCTGTTGCTCCTTTCTGTCCAAGCCCTCTGCTCTCAGAGAAGGACGAGAGTATACAGGTGAAGAGTCCACTGATTTGTCAGCAACAGCATCCACATTTTCAGAAGAAAGCCTGGGCTCTTTCCTTCCAGAGTAGAAGCGAGGAAGAGGACTCAGCAGCTGAGAGACATGCTTGGCTTTTCCCAAGACACGGCAGCTGGACAGTGCAGCTGTCTTTCTGGGAAGAAGGGCTGCTCTTGTCTGCATGGAAGGCCACCCAGGAGGGAGCACTTCCATGTGGGAATCTGAAGAAACAATACAATGCCATGAACCATGAATGTGGCATCGAGTTCTACCACAGCTGCTTTGTTGCCTCTCTCCCAGAGAGATCAAGACACACCGCGGTCCAGAGAGCAAGAGCCTCTGAGTCCAGGATGCTGGTGATTAAGGAGGAAACAATGCTTTGGGGATGAGAACATTAGGGACTTGCTGGCCAACCTCCCAGTGAGTTTGCAGCTTGCTGCCTTTTGAGTTTCTCCTGAGAAGTCTTTCCTTCAGAGAACCTAGGATGTGAGAAATGTAATTAAGAAGCCTGCCAACCACCGACAGTCCAGGGCCTAGACTCTTGGCTTTCGGAGATGCAAAGACTTCAAAAGGCCAGGGAAGTGTCAGGAAAAATGAATGGAAAGCCTCCGAATAAAGCAGGCCATGAGCTGCAAAATTGCAAACAGACCCAGCATGCTTACTCAGGAGCCCGGCAGAATCTGAACGTTACTTGGTGTGTTCTAAGTCATGGGACAGCAGCGCTATTTCCCCTGGAATGGGCTTTGGCATTGGGGACCTCACCATCTGCCTTTTTTTTTTTTTTTTGGCGATTTCAGACCCCCCAGGGAAGGACTTTGTTGTTGTGACTGTGTCCTCTGCCGCTTTTGTAGCAGAGAGGAATTCTGCCACCGAATGGGTGGCTGTCTGGAAGTTCCTGAAGACTGGGAGAGAGGCAGAAATCACAGCAAAAGAGGTGTTGGTATGAGAAGGGCTTTGAGAGAGACAGCCGGGCCTAGATTCAAACCATGACTCTGCCATCTACGATCTGGGTGATCTTACACATGTTGGTTGCTCTCTGCTTTGTGATCAGTTCTCTGAGTCCTCATTTCTCTTCTGCAAATTAGGAGTAGGGTAGGGTGGGTGTGGTTGGGAAGAATGGCTAAGAAGTTTGCAAAGAAACCAGATCAGAGTAAGGGTTCAATATATTGTAGAACTTCCAATATAGGTGGTACCAAACCTTAAGTTCAGAAGATCTGTTGGTTGCTTACTCAATAGCTAATGTTTTTCTATTTTCTTCCTGGACAGCAGACTCTGTCTCTCAAGATATATAATGGGAAGGAAAAATACTTGATTTTCTCTAGCTCCTCTTATAGCCAAGTAAGGGGAGAAGGGGCTGAGATGTGTTATAGCCTTCTTGATATGGGGTACAGAAAAAGAGAAAATGTTCATGACATTGTTGAACTGCTAAATTAATCCTGATATCTCCTCCTCCTCCTCTTCCTCCTCCTCCTCCTCCTCCTCCTCCTCCTCCTCCTCCTCCTCCTCCTCTTCCTCCTCCTCCTCCTCCTCCTCTTCTTCCTCCTCCTCCTCCTCCTCCTCCTCCTCCTCCTCCTCCTCCTCCTCCTCCTCCTCCTCCTCCTCTTCTTCTTCTTCTTTCTTCTTCTTCTTCTTCTTCTTCTTCTTTTACTTCTCTCTCTGTCTCTCTCTCTCTGTCTCTCTCTCTCTCTCTCTCTCTCTCTCTCTCTCTCTCTCTCTCTCTCTCCAGGTGGTGTATTGTGTGTGTGTGTGTGTGTGTGTGTGTGTGTGTGTGTGTGTGTCACTACCTGGGTTTGTTTTACCCACCAGGTATATTTCTTTTTCTTTGAAATTTTGCTGTCACTCTAGAAGGAGCACCGAGGCTCACGTAAGAAACACTGTCAATCAGAAGACTATGATGCTAAGAGAAAAGAGGGAGAAACCTTCCATGAGACAAAAAGCCCCCTGATCGTGGCAAATCATTGACAACTAAGATAAAATGGACAAGGCTCATTTACTAACTTTGTGATGGAGGTGAACAATGAGAAGATAAAATAAAAACCTGACCATATAACAAATGACTGGTGTTTTGTGTTGTTGTTGGAGATAACTAGGGGTTTTGAACTCACACTGTCTGGGTGGGTGATTTTGAACCATGCACTGTTTAGCCACTAAGCCATGCCTCTAGCCCTTTTTCTGCACTGGTTATTTTTGAGATTAGGATTTCTCTTCTGACTAGACACACGTCTGGACTGTGATCGGTCTTTATGTTTTCCCCAAAGCTGGGATAACAGGCATGAATCCTTACCTTCAGGAACTGGATGAGAAAGGGCCTTGGAAAACTTTTTGCCCAGCTGGCCTTGAAATGGGGTGCTCCTTATTTTAGCCTCTCAAATAGCCAGGATTCCAGGGATAAGACACCAGCACACAACTTTCATTTAATTCTTAGTTGCAATCAGCTTAATGCCATATTATTTATTACTTATTTCCTGGATCCTTTTCCCATTTTCCTGGTAAGCATCTCCTCCCAAACGATCAGCTTGTACTTGAATCTTTGTGCCCCTCCCCCACCTTGCTCCCCTGTGCTTTGGTGCCAGCATTGGGACTTGAACTCAGAGACTAGGTGCTGTCTGTTAGTTTCTTTGCTTAAGAATGATGCTACATCACTTGAACCACAGTTCCATTTCTGACTTTTTAGTGGTTAATTGTAGTTAAGAGTCTCATGGACTTTTCTGCCCCAGCTGATTTCAAACAAAGATCTCCACATCTCAGATTGCTGAGTAGCTAGGATTGTAGATATGAGTCACTTATGTGCATCTCTGCACTTGAATTCATGTCTCCCAACCTACATCTGGGGAATCCGATCTAAGATAGAAAGAAACAAAGACCTATAAAGCATTCCAACGAGTAGACGGATGCTGTCAGGTAGGGGGCTAGGGCTTCAGAGCTTCCTTCTGTTATTGTGTCCTTCTGTTGGCCCTTAAAATAACTCTTTTAGGGGCCGGGAATATGGCCTAGTGGTAAAGGCTCATGAAGCCTGGGGTTTGATTCCTCAGCACCACATACATAGAAAAAGCCAGAAGTGGTGCTATGGCTCAAGTGGTAGAGTGCTAGCCTTGAGTGGGAAGAAGCCAGGAACAGTGCTCAGGCCCTGAGTCCAAGCCCCAGGACTGGCAAAAAAAAAAAGAAGGGAAAAAAAAACAGCTCTTTTAACTGGTGGAGTGGAAAGGAGAACACATTTAAGAGCACCTGCTTTTCTATTGCCAGTGGGCTGGTAGGTGTCGGTTGTGCCTCCCACTGATTTAGTAAAATTACTTACTCTTGCTTTGCATGGAAAAACTATTATTGTCAGCAGCATTTTAGTTTCCTGTATAATTTAATCGTACAACATCCCTTAGATCAGACAATGACATAATACCAAAGGATGTTCACCATTTTAAAGTAAGATGCTCTCCCCAAATTTCAAGTGACAGATAAATATGACCTGTGGTTAAGGCGTTCACAGGCAACTTGTTATTTGTGCCTTGTTACCATTATGGTTTTGTGTCCATCTTCCAGCTGAGAAAACAGAGTTGTTGAGTAATATCTAAAATGCAGTAAAGACAAATCTCATTTTTAATTTTCTGTCCCATTAGAAGTTTTTTAATCATATAACTTAGATATCATGTTACTTATTGAATGAGACAAAGGCAAATGTCTGCTTCTTTGGACCTGCATTTGCAACAAAAGTGGAAGGAATAACTAATATCTTAGATAAAAGACTCAAGTTTCAAAGTTTTAATTTGGCAAAAAAATATAGCAGAAGTATAGGATGTGGGTGCCCTGGCTAGACAGAAGTTGACCACAAATTTTATATGAGCCAGCAGTGTGATGTGGTTCTTCAGTTGCCATGCCCAGCATCATTCTAAGAAGGCTCAAGAAAAAAAAAAAAAAGAAAAATAAAGCAATGTCCAGAAGTCCAGTGTGGCTTCTTGGTCAAGTAAAATGTGTTCCTTGGAAGGCTCAAAACCTAAGGAGAGAAGTGGCTGAAGCAGGAAGCTACCAGAGGACGTTCAAAAGTCTGAAATTTTCCCGGCGTTGTGAGGAACACTTGAGGACACTACTGTTGGTTCATTTGGGCCTGGGAAACAGTGCATTCATGAACTTTGGAATCAAACAGATGGGAAAGGAGTCTCGGTTCCTCTGTCCTGTAGCTTTGTGAACAGGAGAATCATGGGACTTCTATGTCATTTTCTTTAAAGTTGCCATTTAAGTTTTACTCTCATATGCCTTTAAATATCCAAATAAGATATGGTGAGCAAAATACTTCGTGTATACCAACTGTGCTGCTAATGTGTTAACTGCATTCTTTCAAATATTTGGAGGGTTGTCATGCAAGCAATTGGTTCTCTTGGACCTTTCCTAAACATGGAAGAACTAATGGGTAGTGGTTGCAGTGGAGAAAATTCCACCTGGATATGAGAAATGGACTTCTATAATGCAATAGTCTATTTATAGAGTCCAGATGCCTCAAAAATAGGCTCCCTACCTAGCACTTGTTCATCCAGATCATTTCCCACAGATCAGTAAATTATATCATATTTTTCTAAGATGTTCAAGTACTTTGTAGTTGTACATGATTCTTCCTTCTTTTCCTCCTGCCCACTCATGTTTTTTAACCCCATGTCACATACTTATTCAATCTAGCCAGGTTTCCTCACCCTTAATCCCATACATACTCCAATTCCATCCACATCTCCTTATCTCTTGGATTACAGTCTAAACCATCACAATCTTTTTCTGATCTATGACAACAGCCTCATAATTGGTTTCCTCTGCTTCAGACCACATTCTCTCCACACATGACTGAAATCACTAAATCCACTGTTTAGAATTGCCTAATAGCGTCTCTGCATAAATTCCCAAATCCTATTATGACCTACAAAGTCCTGTTTTATATGGACTCTTCCCATCACTTCAACCTTGTTTTCAACACCATCAATTCAGTCCTCCAATCAGCCATCTTTGTTTTTATTTATTTTATGAGGCAAAGATATATCCCTCGATGTGGAAAAGGCGTTTGACAAAATTTGCCACCCATTTATGATGAAAGCCCTAGAAAAACTGGGATTCCAGGGAACATTCCTGAATATAATAAAGGCTATCTATGACAAACCAACAGCGAGCATAATATTAAATGGTGAAAAGCTAAAGCCATTCCCTTTAGAATCAGGAGCAAGACAAGGATGTCTGCTCTCTCCTCTCCTCTTCAACATAGTACTAGAATTCCTAGCCAGAGCAATTAGGCAAGAAATCATAAAGGGGATCCAAATAGGAAAAGATTAAGTTAAACTTTCTCTCTTTGCAGATGACATGATCCTATACCTAAAGAACCCCATAGACTGTACTCCCAACCTACTAGAGCTGATCCAAAACTTTGGCAAAGTAGCAGGATATAAAATAAATACTTAAAAATCAATGGCTTTTATATATGCTAACAACATGAAGGGCGAGGCTGAAATCAGAAAAGCAACACCTTTTGCAATAGCCTCAAAAAACAAAATACCTAGGAATAACCTTAACCAAAGAAGTGAAAGACCTCTATGATGAGAACTTTAAAAACCTGAGAAAGGTAATTAAGGCAGAACTCAAGAAATGGAAAAACCTCCTATGCTCCTGGATTGGGAGGATTAACATCGTGAAAATAGCAATATTACCAAAACCCAACTACAAACCTGACACTATTCTTCAATGAAATAGAGGAAGAAATTCAAAAATTCATATGGAACAATAAAAATCCCTGAATAGCAAAAACAAACCTAAGTAGAAAGAACAGTGCAAGAGGAATATCAATACCAAACTTCAAGCTGTATTACAAAGCTATAGTAATAAAAACAGCTTGGTATTGGCATGAGAACAGACCCAAGGACCAATGGAACAGAACTGAAGACCCACAAATGAACCCACAGACCTATGGCTACCTAATCTTTGACAAAGGTGCTAAAAATATAGGTTGGAACAAAGACAGCCTCTTCAACAAATGGTGCTGGCAAAAACTGGGTCAACATCTGTAACAAACTAAAACTAGACTCCTATTTATCACCTTGCACCAAAATCAATTCCAAATGGATCAATGACCTAGAAATAAAATCAGATACCCTGAAAACACTACAAGAAGGAATAGGAGAAACTCTAGGACTCCTTGGCACTGGAAGAAATTTCCTCAACAAAGGCCTAGAAATGCAACAAATCAAAGAAAGGTTGGACAAGTGGGACTGTATCAAACTGCAGAGCTTCTGCAGGGCAAGGGACATAGCTTGTAAGATAAACAAAATCCCACAGATTGAAGCTATGCTTATTTCTACTTTAGATTTTGTGTGTTTAGATATCAGCAATTTCTGTGCTTGAAACACTCTGATCCTTGAGCCCTAGTGCCTTTTCCTACAAGAGAGTGTCATTGAACCACTCTCTTGAATCACTACTTACTCTATTTTAATGCTTCAAATTCTACTTAATCTTGTGGAATTATTTTTCCACTTATTACCAAGGGAGGGCTTTAAGTCATGATCAATGGGAAGATAGTGGTACTTTATCAGTGAAAAGATACAAGTTCATATTCTTTGTTTGATGTGACAAAAACAGATACTATAGAAAAGATTCTTGTCCTGACCAGAGATCCAACAGTCCACAGATGACATGAAGGTATCAACAGTGAATACATATCTCTATCTCCATCTATCTATCTATCTATCTATCTATCTATCTTCCTCAACAGCTGTTTTAAGTGTGAAGAAATGTATGATTTGCTTTGCATACTTTTTCTAAAAAGAGTAAGAACTAAAAGTGGGGGCTTGAGAGAATAAAAATTGTAATTCAAGTAAGGAATTTATTGAACACACACATACAAAATAAGTTTATTTTTATGACTTTCAGTTGACAGATCTGAAGTAAATAAGCATTGATAGTTTCGCAGATATTCACCCACATGTAATCTTCTACCATGTGCAATTTTCTCACTCTGTTGCAGATGTTGGAATTTGTGCTTTTCTATAAAAAAATCTGAAAGCTGAGATTCATTGTCTCCCATGGACTTCATCTGTTCCTTGTTTCAACTGTATAAATATTATTTACATGTCATGGGTTTCTGACCCCTACTGGTGGAGACCAAATCGATTACCCATGAGCCGCTCAATTTGCACTCATTTAAAATTCCAGACTCTCTGGCTCAGTAAAAGAACAATGGAAACTTGTCACAGTCTTCTCTTAGGGTTTGTTTCTTTTCTCTTACTTTTCTTTAAAAAAAGTCCCCCCCCCTTTTCTTCCCTATCAGTTTCTCCTTTCCTTTCTTCATCTCTCATGAGACCCTTAAGGGCAAATCAAGTCTTCTTTCTCACCAGACATCTTATTTTTGGTCACTGGATGAAAGTATCAGCTCATTCCAAGAACTGTTCAAATGTACTTCAATCAGTCAAACCCCGAGTCTCGGGAAAGGTGTCCCAGTCTTGAAAGAGGGAGGTAGGAGGCCACAGGAAGTGATTGTCATGTGAGCCATATGTGTTTTTTTATCTACCAAGTGGTAACTTCTCTCCTTTTCACTCCCTCAGCACCGGTCCTGGGACAACTGATCTGTCTTTAATCTACTCTGACCACAGAGCAAATGTTTTAAATAAAATCTCTGCATGAGTGAGTCACTTCTCTTCTGGCTCCTATATGACATACTGAGGAATGATGGTTTACTTTGCCTGAGTAACAAAATTAATATAAGAGAAACATTTTTGTTATGTGGTATCCTTTAAAAAAAAGAAAGAAGAAAAGAAAAGAAAAAGAAAGAACAGACATATGGGCCGCTCAGTGAAATTTGGATGAGAAAGTTACACTTACATGAGCAAAATATTGCAAAAAAATGTAGTAAATTTTCCTGGCAGGAAAGGTAAAAAGAAAATCAACAGAAAGAAGTGTGTGTATGTGTGTGTGTGTGTGTGTGTGTGTGGAGACACTTTCACTAGACAGTTGACGGTACTAGAATAATGCCACTTCTAAGAAGCTGTATTAATAGTCTCACTTTGAATAAGATGAAGTTAAAAAAATAAACTTGAAATTTCTGGTGAGCTTGTTTCATTGGTAGGGTCTACATCATCATGAAAGAAGGTACTGGAGTCTTTATCTCTCTTTAGGCAGGAAATAGAAGCAAATTCACAGGTTTCAAGGTAAATAGACAAGTGGTGGCTTTCCATGGGCTTAGATGGATGGAATTACCTGCATCTTAATTAATTCTTAATGCATTTTACTCTGCCATTTTATTTGACCAGAAAAATTGTTTTTCGAAAGTTCAACTTCATAGAGAACCAGATCAATTCTCATGAATGCTGAAGTCCGAGCCAAATGTGGTCCATCTAAAAGAGAGGGTGTAGTCTGTAGCAATCTGAAGTATTTGGGACCAAAGAGTAGAGTTCAATTCAAATAGTCTTCTGTTGTTTTACCCTATAAATAGCATGCCATTCTGCTGCTTGACAACAGCAATGGGTTGCGAGTGGACTCAGTGATCCCTGACAAGTGAATGCTGGAATGTGTGGAGTAGAGTTTATGTAACAAGTTTAATGTTCCGTGAATGGATTCTGATTCCAATGTGAAAGAGGGGGAATTTCTTTTGCCCTAAATTGTGAAGACACAATCTATTTTAAAACAAAACAAAAACACCAAGGGTTTTCTTACTTAGCATGGCAAATTTTGTGAAGGAAGAAGATCCCCTGAGGAAATGACCAGCCTGGGGTCTGCAGAGAATACTGTGAAGTGTAGCACTAACGACAGAGATGACAGAGTTCTCCAACTCTGTACCTATGGGCTGGCTCTACCTCTGCCTACTATTATCTGGGCAAGTTGTTTTCCATTTTGGAGATGCTTTTCCCATCCCTCAAAGTGCACCCCATCACCCTTCCATACCATAGGGATAAATCAGGTCATGGGTGAAAAGTGTTAGAATATTTCTGACCTATGATCCATGATTCACTAATTCTTGTTGTATGCATTATGGAACTCTTGGTGAAAGAATCTTCTATGGCCTTTTGTTTTCCTGTGAGCTGGAAGGATATTTACAAGTGGTATTTCTTTATCCATTCACCATTCAGGGTTTGGTTGCCTTTCAGTGCCAGTTCTATGCTTTATTCTTGAAACAGATGCAACTGTTGTCCTACAAATGCTGAAGAAAACAACTGTATTATTTTTTATGAAGCTTCTAAGTTGAAGTTTCAACCATAATTGGGGCTTCTGGGAGATGAAAATGGTTTTGGTATCTTAGGTAATGTGGAACTATAAGGGCTAGCCTTTTAAGTTTTTGTGGTAGGGTTGAGGGACTTCTCTATCAGTCTGGACAATGACCACTTTGTTGAGATGAGGATTTTTAGAGTTTGAACTCTGATCTTCCTAGGTTGATCTATTCTGTCTATTGAGAGTTGGTTATTTGTAGGACGTGAAGAAGAATTCCCATTGTTCATAGAATTCAGAGTTCTCTGTATATACTCGTGTTTGGGGATTATATTCTCCCTCTTTCCTCTCTATTCATAACATCTTATTTTGTCTACTATCCTCATTTCTCTTGCCTTATGAGAAGAATACCTACTATAATTATTATGGTTTGAATATGAACTGTTTTCCTTGAACTCAGGTACTCAAGATTTGGTTCCTAGCTAGGGGCGATATTTTTGGAGGTGGTGGAAACTTCTAGAGGTTAGGTGTAACTGGACTTCTCCAATTATAAGTCACTGGAGGTGGAGGTGCTCTTAAAAGATTGTATGTGCTATATGGTTTCTTCCTCTCTGATTCCTGTTCACCCTGAGGTGAGCAGCATCTACCATATGATTCTACTATTATGATGTTCTACTTTGCCAGGATGAACTGAAATCTCTGACTCTCTGGGCCCAAAGAAATCATTCTGTCTTTAATTATTAATAATTTGTCAGCATTTTGGCACAATGACACAAAGTCTGATCAACACAATAATCTTCTCCAAAAATCTACTTTCAAAAATTTTTGAAAACATCTCTGAAGAGCTGTTGTCAGAGGAGCCAACACATTTACTAGAGGATTGGAAATTTTAACCCTTTTCATTGATCTTCAGGAAGGGGAAAAGGGCTGGTTGTTGAGTTGATCACCAAGGACTGACTATTGAATACAGCCTCCATATAACTCCAAGTGGAGTTACATGTTTACATGGAGGTGCTGGGACAATGATATACCTAGAAAAGGTATTGAAGCTCCATCCTCCCTCCCATTCTTTATCCTGAGTAACATTTCTGTGTGACTGTTCCTGAACTTTGTCCTTGATAAGTTACTGGTAATTTGCTGAGAAAACTTTTTCCTGAATTCTGTGAGATGTTTTAGCAAAAGACCAAACCTTGAGGAAGGGTTGTGGGAAGGGGTGTGGGTATCTCTAATTTGTTGCTAAGTCGGACAGAGGTTTGAGCAACATGTGGAATGAGGTATCAAAGCATGTCCCGGTAGGATCTAAAGTCAGGATCTTTGAGGGCTGTGTTAACTCTAGGTAGATGGAGTCCAAATAGAATGGAACTTATAAAGCAATGAGGTGGGGGGTCTACAGAAAACTTGAGAATTCCTTGATGTGGAAAAACAACCAACCTAAACCAAGCCTTTGTTATCAAAAGTTTACAGACTGGACAATGTTTTTTTCCCCCTTACATTTGTTTATTCATTCATAAGGCTGTATAGACTCTTGCTGGTTTATTTTACATGTTGGGGTATAATCCAATGTTATGTTGTTGATTTCTCTCAAATTGTTTCAGGTTTTCTGTGTGTGTGTGTGTGTGTGTGTGTGTGTGTGTGTGTGTGTGTGTGTGTGTGCTAGTACTTGGGCTTAAAAATATGCCTGGGTGCTGTCCCTTAGCTTTTTAAGACAAGACTAGCCTTTTACCACTTGAGTGGCAAATACCTTCACTTCTGGTCTTCTGGTAATTAACTCTGGATAAGTGTCTCATAGACTTTTCTGCCTGAGCTGGCTTTGAATTGTGATCCTCGTATGTCAGTCTCCTGTAGCTAGAATTACGGGTGTCTGTCTTTCCATGCTTGTTTTCCTCATAAAATGAATGAATTATTTTTTGCATTCAATGGATTCTAGTATCTGTGAACACACCCATTGCCAGGTGATTTGGGGGGCAGAAGAAAGCATGTAAACAAGTATTGCCGAATTTGGACCAAATCCAGGAACTATGTGTTTG
The DNA here is from genome assembly GCF_023159225.1 of Perognathus longimembris pacificus. Taxonomy (NCBI): domain Eukaryota; kingdom Metazoa; phylum Chordata; class Mammalia; order Rodentia; family Heteromyidae; genus Perognathus; species Perognathus longimembris. The sequence continues at coordinate 48,212,995 of NC_063177.1, forward strand.
AAGTCCTGAACTTGTTTGAGTTCTGAACTCAACATGACCTCTCTTAAGATTCTCAAGTATGTTTACTTACTTCTGGTGGATGACTTCTTCCTGTTTTTACAAGAATAAACCCCAAATACTATTAAGGTCTTAAATAAAAAAGAGCTCTAAAACACAGTATTTACTTAATGGACATTTTAGAGGATTAGATTAACTTGATTCCCTCCAAAATACATATAAATTAAGAAACTAAAGTACAAAAACAACCTCAAAGCAAACCCATTTTAGAGTTTTATTGACCTCACAAACCTTTGGAAATTGGTGCAATTATTTGAACACTATCAAAATTATTCCATGAGTTTTCATCTTATCTAATAAGTGGTTTCTTTAGTATCAATAATAAGTAATTTATTATATTCAGATTTCTTTATAATTTTTATTAATGTATGTTACTTCTACAAGATAATGATCTTTATTGTGATATTTTCATAAATGCATTAATGTATTTTGATTGCATTATATTCATTTCCCCATTACTGTCTTCTCATCCCATCTCCAGGTCTGCTTGTTCCTTTCCTCTTTCTAAATAGTCCCTCTTTTACTTTTGTGTCTTGTTTTCGCTTAGATTTATGCTCTACATAACATGGCCCTTGTAATAATGCTGTAATAAACATGAATATGTGTGTGTCTTTATTGTAAGCTGACTTAGATGTTTTAGTATGTTTACCACTTAGAGTGGTACAGATCAAATGGTGGTTCTATTTTAAGGTTCTCTTTTCTTATACTATTCTATTACACTTACGTTGAAAACTCACACTGGTACAAGATTTTAATAATATTATGGCCCAGGTCATCCATACCAAAACTCAAAACTCTAAAGATTGATTAGGAGAGATATCTGCCTGGAAATTTGTGGGTGGCAATGTGATTATATACATTAAGTTCTATGAGTCTTCGGGTCCTGATTCTGCCCAAGATAGAACAATGTGAGTCTATGTTTCCTCCTGATTACAAATACATAAAAAACTCTAAAAACAATCAACTATCTGAAGACACTTAAACATAATTAGAAGGATTTTAAATAAAGCAAAATATTGGGTACCTGACTTGTGAAGGAATTTGTGCATGTGTGATTTGCTTTTCACTCTTGTGTTCTGACCCAGGATATTGGTAAAAGCCCCACTAGGGTCTTGGAAGGAGGAAGAAAGGCTTTCTCTATCTGATTAGTGGAAGGGAATTCCCATTTGCTTCCTTTCTTTTCTACTCTTGCCTATCCCTGAGGGCTGGCCTTATTCATCAAGCAGCAGGACAGGGCCATGCAGAAGCTTAAACTTCAGAGAAACTTCATCTTTCTGAAAACCTGAAAGATAGAAAAAAAAAAAGAGGCCTATGAGTGTGTATAAGTGAAGCCTAAAGAGAAAACATGATAGCTTGAGTAGTGGACTTTTAATTCTGGACCCCTAACATCAAACTTCACTCTGGAACACAGCAGTTTGTAAGAAATACATAAACAAACTGAAGGCTTTGAGCACTGAACTATGATGCAAGCCATTGCTTAAGTTTTACTGAACCTGAGGTAGATCCACAAGAATGGAACCAAAGCAGAATTGGCATGACCTTTGAAAACAGAACTGAGTTTATAGTCACTGAACTCTAAGTCAGACTGATAGGATATGATGTGATGAATTTAACTGCACCTCATGTTTTCACATTCCTCAGTAGACTTTTAACAACACCCAGAGTTTATACCACATGATATTCACAATGTCTACAATATAATTAAAAATTCTTCCTCAATATAGAAAGATGTAGAAAATTGTAATTCTAAGGAGAAGAGATAATGAATTGAAAAAACATCTAGTATAAGTACGTGTTAGAACTATCTGATTAAATCATAGTAAACATGCTTGATTTTGGCTTGTTTTTTTCAGATGCTGGGTATCCAATTCTTGGTCGTTCACATGCTAGACAAGAGCTGTTGAATGGAACTACAAACAACTATACTGGTAAGCACACATGAGATGAGTAAAAAGAGTTTCTATCAAAGGAATATAAATGACAGAAAGCAAATAGAAATTTTATAATTGTAATTGTTTTTTTTAATAACTGGCTGGTTCCTGGTAGCTCATACCCAGAATCCCAGCTACTCAAGTGATTGAGACTTGAAAATCATGCTTCAAGGCAGCCTAGGCAGACAAATCCTAGGGACTTTTATATTCAATTAATTACCAAAAAGTGTGAAGAGGAGGTGTGGCTCAAATGGTAAAGTGTGTGAAAGTAGGGAGTATAAAAGGAAGAACACAGGTCCTGAGTCCAAGCCCCAGTACTGGCACAAAAATAAGGAACAAAGAGAGAAAGTAAAAAAAAAGGATAAAGATAATGTGTTGACTAAAAAAGCCACCAGATAGACTTAGTTCTAGAATGCACATTAGAAAAAACAATATTGAGTTTCGAGTTACATTATTCAGCATGAGAACAGGAGAAAAATAAATTGAGAGAAAAAATGAAGGCAACCTCTGGGATAATATCAAAAGTTCTAACATATAATTGGAGTTACAGAATGATAGGAAAGAGTTGGATGATGAGAATATGCATAAAGGAATTATGGCTTCAAACTTCCTAAGTATGGGGGAGAACAAAAGTTTATAGACTCAAGAAGTTTAGCAAACCCCAAATGGGATAAACATAAAAGGACCCAGGCTTGATAGTATCACAATAAAAATGCTGAGAAATGAAGAGAAAAATATCAACATATTACATATAAGACAAAATGTCATCGGAATAACCAAAATTTGTGTAAACAAGAAGGCTATGCACCAATGCATTGCCTTGGATAAATGTAACATAACAGGGGTGGATTAAACAGCTATATATTAAAACACATATATTCTACTTGAAATAATAAAATATTAACTCTGATTAAGCCACACAAGCTATTATATGTGTAGTATTTTTTAGAACAATCATTAGAGAAACTCATACAAAGAGGTAGAAACAATCTACTGTCTAAATTGAGATATGAAAATATTCAGATGGGAGGAGACAGAGGAGTTAAAGAATAGTATAGAAAAGGTGAATTTGATCAAAGTATATTTGATACATATATGTGAATTTTGTATGATTAAATTATTCTAATTTAAAAAGAACCATATTTTGGTAAATCTTTGGCAAGTAAAGCTAGTTGAATATCCAGTTTAATAAAACTGACTTTCCTGAAAAAATACAAATACTTATTAAAAGACAGGAAAGGAGTAGGAGGAAAAATTTCACAAGGACAAGATAAAATAAAAGGTAAATGATAGACCTAGATTTGAGAATATCAATGATAGCTTCAGATTTAAATGATCTAGAAAAATTAACAGATTGCCAAGTTGAATGGAAATAGATGCTTATAAGAAATATGACGACATAGGAAGGTGAGAAGAAAATAAAATAATAAAAAGACATGAGGTAGAAGTGAGAAGAAGAATATATATACGTTTTGGTTTTCCTCAGCAAGAACATAGACAGAAAACTAGAAATGCTTTGTGAGTGCTAAAAATTACAAGCCACCTAATGTTTATTGAACACCCCACCCAACAACAGCAGCCAACACAAGCTTTCCAAGAAGCACACCAAGATTATTCAAGATAGAGACTATAAAACAAGTTGTAACATACTTAAAATAATTGATGCTAATAATTTATCATGATGACATTTAACTATAAAACCAATTGCAAAAATGTATCTGGACATTCAGCATGAAAATGCCCGGGGCTGGGAATATGGCCTAGTGGCAAGAGTGCTTGCCTCGTATACATGAGGCCATGGGTTCAATTCCTCAGCACCACATATACAGAAAATGGCCAGAAGTGGCGCTGTGCCTCAAGTGGCAGAGTGCTAGCCTTGAGCAAAAAAAAAGCCAGGGACAGTGCTCAGGCCCTGAGTTGACGGCCCAGGACTGGCCAAAAAACAAAACAAACCAAAACAAACAAAACAAAACAAAACAAAACAAAACGAAAATGCCCCTGGTCAACTAGGAAAACAAAAAAGAAAATTATAAAATATTCTAGAGAAAATTAAAATGAAAACATGGAATATCAAAATTTTTGTGTTGAGCTTAGGAGGAAAAAGCACATGATCCTAAATGCCTATATGAGAAAAAGAAAAATCAATAATGATCAATTATCTCAACGTTTCCCAAAGAATGAAGAGTAAACTGCAATCAAAGAGCAGAAAGATGGAAATGATTACAGTGAAAACCAGTGAAAGAGAAAACTGTAAAAAAACACAAAAATCATTGAAATCAAAGGTTAGTTCTTTGAAAAGATCAGGAAATTGACAAACCCTCAGCTAATTATCCAAATTGATGATGAAAGTGAAGATACTGCTACAAATTTACAGAAGTTAAAATAATTATCAAGAGATGCTTTTCATAACTTGGTATCAAACACTAGACAAGAATTTGTGCTCAACCTTTTTGACATACTGCTATTGTATTTGTTTAAGTATGATGCTAATCATCTTCCTTTTGCTATAAAATATGTGAGGCAAATGGAAAGAGCAAAGTTCTGTTTTAGGTTCATGGTTTCAAAGGCTGCAAGTCCGTAGTTCCTCGGCCCTGCTGCTCTGGGCCTGAGGGAGCACAGTGCATCATGGTGGGAGAACATGGAGGAGGAAGCCTGTTCATCTTATGGTTGCCAGGAAGTAATGAGACAGGAAGTGGCTGGTGTCCAATGTCCCGGTCAGGGGAACTTCCCCAGTGATTTAAATTCCTTCCACTAGGCTCCATCCTAAAAGTTTTCCACTTTGGTCCCAGGCTGATGAGCATGCATTTGAAACACGAGCCTTTGAAGCACATTCCAGGTTCAAACCATAACAGCATAAAACTTTCCAATATATGACAGCAAAGTAGTGATGGTAATGAAGTAAAGTCTTACATCCATCCTCTCACACAGACTGTGAGAATAACTAAAATCCAGAATAACTAAAATCTACCCATTTTACAAACGGAGGAAGGAGCCATGAGCCAAGAAACCCAAAATGGAAAAGCCAAGGAAACATTGTTTCCCAGAAAGGCCAGAGAGAATTGAGCCCTACCAACTTAATATTGACTGACCACTGAAACTCCTTTGGAATATCTTATATCTAGGACTGTTCAATCATAATTTAATTTTGTCTTAAGGAACAAGGCTGGATATCTTTTGTAAAGCAACAAGTAGAAATGAATTTTTCATCCACAAACATATTTTGTTCAATATAATACATTCTAGTAAAAATACTTTTCAGAGGAAAAAATACCTTGTGAAACCCATTTAATGATGTAAGATTTTACTTGCCATTTTCTATATTTTTCAAATAAAACACGATTCTTGTATAATTGAAATTTTAAAGGATATATGTATGGGTTCTGCATATTTGATTAAGATACTCAAAAGTAATTATGATATGTATATACTCTACCTCTTCTCTAAAGAAAAATTGAGAAACAGTACTATTGGTTATTATAATAGAACAACTATTTAAACACAAATCAAATGAGATGAGATAATTTTAAGCAGATTAAATAGCAGTGTAGTACTTGATAAGTTAGAAAATCTAGCAATGTAGTTATATAGACATACTATTAAAAAGATACAGATGATTATTACCATTGCAAGAAAAATAGAAAAATATGAATATACCTGTAACAGCGAAATGATTGAATTTGTAGTTTGAAATCTCATGAAGAAAACTTCTGGCTCAGATGTTTTCATTCATGTTTGCTGAATAATTGAAAAAAAAACACAATTCTATGCAAAGTTTTGTAGAAAATAGAAAATGATAGAATAGACACCAACTTCTTTTAGAGGCCAACATTACTCTAAGACCAAAATTAGACAAAAGTATTTCCAAAAAACAAGTGCTATACAACAGCATCACTCATAAACATAAAAGTAAAACTTCTCAACAAAATAGTAACCAAAAGCATCTCACCAGAATATATAAAGAAACATAACATGCCCAAGTAGGAGTTATCTCAGATATGCAAGGTCAGTTCAATACCTAAAAAGTAACATCAGGAAAATATACCCTATCATCACACTGAAGAAAGAAAACCATGTGATCTTCTTGATATTGATGTTCAATATCTGCTCTTCATGAATCTCTCAGGCATCCTAGCATGAGATGACACATCTTTGTGTCAGACAAAGAGCATATACAAGCACGCCAGAAACTCATCTATCCTTAATTGTGACAGAACTCAATACTGTAGTTTAGAAGGTAGAGTTATAAAGCCAGGAATTCAAGCCTAGGAAGATACCTTCAACAACACTACAGTGCGTAAAACTCAATCCATAACCTAGGGTAGAGACTTTCAAATGGTGTTCACAGACCTTCATGATTGGGAAGGACTGCCTTTTGCTACAATATATGTATGTAAATGTGAGTGTGTGTGTGTGTGTGTGAGAGAGAGAGAGATAGAGAGAGAGAGAAAACATAAGTTAGTGGATGTATGCTCAAGAGAATGTGTGTTATTATTATTAATTTTTATTGTTGGTCTTGGGGCTTGCTCAAGGCTAGCATTGTACCATGTTGAGTCACAGGACTGCTTCTGGTTTTCTGGTGGTTAAATGGAGATAATAGTCCCATGGACTTTACTGCTCAGACTGGCTTCAAGCTGTGATTCTCAGATCTCGGCCTCCTGGGTAACTAGGATTACAGGTGTGAGCTACTGACACCCAGCTGAATATGTGCTTTTATGTGTGCACAGGAGCAAATGTGTTGGTGTGTGTATGTGTAGGGAGTGGGGGAATATCTACTTAGATTCTGCCTATACTTCCTTCCTCCCCTTTCTAAATCACAACAGCTTTGCTTCATTTGTATTGTATGGCGTTTCATATACGTATTTTCTGGAGAAGAGATTCATGGCTAAAAACAAACATGAACACCTAATGAAAAACCCAAGGAAATTGACAAGGACCATCAGGGCTGGCATCAGGTAGACAGCAAAGTCCTTCTTTAAAAGCTGACATGACATGGAGCCTGAAAATTTTTCCATGACCTTATCAGGGGGTAATTTGTGCTTTGAGGACAGGAACCTTAACTACCGAGGAACTAAAGGACTGGTAAGGAGCTCAGTTGTTGATAGGAAAATTACAGGGAGCTAGTTGACCACGTCATTGAGGCAAGAACACATTTTGTGTTAAATTGGGCTGTAAAGGTCTAAACCATAACCATGAGAAATATGATCCAGTAAACTGTGGCCTGGGAGCAGCTTTGGTCCCAGAATCTGAGATGGGGCCAAATCTACAGAGGGGGTAAGATCTCCGTGCAGTGTCCTTCAGGGGGTAGTTCTTAAGACAGTTCATTTGGCATCACCTGGACAGTTTGTTTCAAACACAGATTCTGTGTTCCTCCAATGACCTACTGACTCACGTTTTAAAGCTAGGATCCAGAAACCTGTCATGTTGACATGAATACATCCTGGTAAGTCGGATGCCTTCTTAAAAGTATGCAACAGCGTGCCAAGTCTTCAAACTTTCTCGTTGCTAAGTCATAATGGTACTTGTGAAACATTCAGCTTTTAAGGCCATTTCTCTAAAGATGACTGGTTAAGATCAAGCTTGGGTATTTATTTGCCAAGTTCTTCTTAACCTAGATAACATCAATGAGGAATCATGTGGTATGGTGGTGGATGAGTGTTATTCCAGCTAACCAGGAGCTAGCGGGAGGAGGATCATGAACTGAAGCAAGCTCTAAGCAAATTGTAAGACCCTATCTGAAAAATAACTGAAGCAAATAGGTCTGGGGGTGCAGCTCAAGTGCTAGAATACTTGCCTATTGAGTAGCAGTCCCTGAGTTCAAACCCAACTACTGTCCCAAAAAGTAAGAGTCATGTTTGCAGAACTTCTGGTGTTTATTAAAGAATTGGTATTTTGTAGTGTTTTTTTTTTTGTTTGATTTTTTTTCAAAGAATATAAAAAACTCATTTTTAGATTTTCTTTCTTTCACTATAGACAGCTTTATGAAAATGGAATAGAAACCAAGTATAGCATGAGGTGTGTGGGTTTTGATAGGAAGGAACACAAGGGGCCCTACTGGTCATTATTTGCATAAATATGACATATGACTTGCAAGTTATTACATGTCAGCTGTCACCCAAGAACATTGCTTTGTATTTGCACTGAAAACCATTTATTTTCATCAAGTTATATACCCTATGTAGCGGGTATATAACTTATATATGTTTGATATGTTTTGTCATGGGATTCCCTTGCAGATTTAATGAGTGAAAAGTAATGATGAGGCTAAATAGTGGGTGGCTTATGCCTGTCATCCTAGGTTCTCAGAAGGCTAAGCTCTAAGGACTCATGTTCAAAGCCAATCAGAGAAGAAAAGTTCACAAGAGTCAATCTCCAGTTTAACCAGGAAAATGTTGACTTAGGGATATGGCTCAAGTGGTATAACACCAGCTGTGGGAAAGTAAGCCGTGATGACTGAAAGTATGAGGCCCCGAGTTCCACCCTAGTACCTGCACAAACACATGTGCGTGTACACACACACACACACACATGCACACACACACGAAAAAGTGGAACACAGAGAAATAAAAAAAATGTTTACTGTGCCCCTTGATCAGTCCTTCTCAAACGTTACTGTGCATAGGAATCACTGGGAAGTCTGGATAAAGTCTAGATTCTGGTTCAATTACTATGAGGTCAGGGAAGGGATTCTGTATCTCTGCATTCAGCTCCCACCCGACGTTGTGACTTGCTGGTCCTCTGAGTACAGTTTGAAGGGCCAGTGCGGGAGGGGAGTACAGAATGTCTTGATGAGAGGTACGAGCTATGGATTGCATTGCCACATCTTACCTCAAGGCTCCTTAAGAACACCTAACAGCTCCACAGAACAAGATTGAAAATGGACCTTATCTCAAAGAACTGCTGATGATTGTGGGAAAGATGATGCAATATTATGCAATGTCCCAGAGCTTTGAGCAAGTCCTGAGGGAGGAAGCCCCTGCCAAAAGAAATCTCGGCAGGGAATTAGCCAGCTCAGGCTGTAGAGATGGTTTGAAAAAGTAATGTTGGGTTATGCCACCACCGACTGTCTTGGGAACACTTTAGAATGGTTGAGAGCTACCCCCAGGACCTGTGGTTGAGATCTGAAGGCAGATCTTTACTTTCAAACTACCCATTCTTGTTTTCTGAGACAAAGAGAAGGAAGAGAGCAGTCTTTGGTTCTGGGCCAAGGAAGAAGACTAGACACACAAGTTTCTTACTTTCCCTGAATAACAGAGGGGCTAGGGTAGTATCTTGGTCCCATCAAGGAACAGAGTGGGATTAGACACCAGAAAACACAATGTGTGAAGGCTTAGGGTCCAGGTGAGAACAGGAGAGATGATTGTGTCAGTATGGAGATATATTTCTACCTTTGGTAAATACGACATTAAATATCTAGATGCCTGCAGCTCATGCTTGTAATCCTTGCTACTCAGGAGGACGAATTCTGAGCATCGTGGTTCAAAGCCAGCCTGGGCAAGAAAGTTCATGAGACTGTTATCTCCAATTAGCCACAAAAATCCCAAAGCAGAGCTTTGGCTTAAGTGGTAGAATACTAGCCATGAGCACAAAAGCTCAGGGACAGTGCTCAGGCTCTGAGTTCAGCCCTAGTTATGACCACCCCCCCCGCCCTCCCCGACGTATACCACACAGCTCTAAGTTATATTCTACTGTAGTCAGCAAATTTTAAGAATTCTCTTAATTCTTACAGTCAACTTGTTTTGTTTTTGTCTTTATTCCTATTTCATACTAGATGATTTCCCGCCCCCCCCCCCGACCATGGTGTCCTATTTTGTGGATATTGTGAATTATGTGTCTTTGATAGACATACAAATGCATTGGTTAATGTCATTTTCTATAAAGTATTAGATGGGTATTTATCTCTGGAGATTAATTTTTCTATAGAAATTATTAATCCAAAGTGGCAATGGAAATACAAAAGCTCAAAGAATTGAATGAGACAGGCTTTTGTACTTAACTTTCCTATTATCTATGAATTTTAAGTGCATATTAACTGGAGAAACTTGGATTTGGGGGATTGTCTTTCTAAATGTTTGGAGTAAAAAGTATGGAATAAGAAAAGTGTGACCTAGGATGTCACATTGTAGTTTCTTTATAGATACAAAAATTTCATACCTATTCAAAATTTTTCATTTGATAATTTGTTAAAGATTCTTATCTCTCTCTCTCTCTCTCTCTCTCTCTCTCTCTCTCTCTCTCTCACACACACACACACACACACACACACACTCGGTGGCAGTACTAGACTTTGAACTCAGGGCCTCACACTGTTCTGCTCAAGGCTAGCATTCTTCTACATTCTTCCACTTCTGACCTTTTGTTGGTTAATTTGAGGTAAGAGTCTTGTGAACTTTTCTGCCTGAACTGTCTTTGAACTGAGATCCTCAGTTCTCAACCTATTATATAGCTGGGATTATAGGTGCAAGCCCCCAGTGCCCTGACAACCCCAAATATTTTTTTTTGTTGTTGTTGGTTGTAGGGCTTGAACTCTGGACCTGGAAGCTGTACCTGAGCTCATCAGCTCAAGATAGCACTCTACCACTTGAGCCACAGTGCCACTTCTGGTTTTCTGGTGGTTAATTGGAGATAGGACTCTCACAGACTTTCCTGCTTGGGCTGGCTTTGAACTGTGATCCTCAGATCTCAGCATCCTGAGTAGCTAGGATAATTATTGTGAGCCATCAGCCAAAAGTTTTGTTTTCCATCTCTCATTCTATTACTTTTCTTCTCATTTTTAGTCCATTAGACAAAAAGGGAAAGCAAGACCTAGGAAAATAAAAAGCCCGGGTTTGCTGTGGGGCAGAATTGAGTCTTTCCCTGTGACTGGACTATTTCCATGTTGACATTAGTTTCTAAAATGTACTTCAGTGGCCACCTACAACCTCTCCATCTTGGAGGAGTTCATTGACTTTCTCCAATATCCTGCCTGGGAAATCTTCCTTGGCTTCCTCAGAAGTAGCCTGGGAGGTTAAGATAAATTTTCCTGATCAGTAATTTACTGAGCATTCAAATGAACTATATAAGGCATTTGAATGAATAGGCCTGGATAGATGGTTAGCCAAGAGATAGTCAGAGGTGCTGATTCTACTGTCTTGGAATTCATTTTCTGACAACTTTTGTCCCCAAAGGGGTGGGAAAGACCCAAAACAGGCAAATGAACAAACAGTAAAATGCAACAGAACCACAGCTAAGAACAAACTAGTTCCTTAGTACACAAATAGAAGTGATGGGTGTGTTTGTGAACTATTCTGTTCTAATTTTACTTTTCACATATCCATTTTTTTTTTTTACTCCCATCATTCAGGGAATGAATCTATTCAACTGACATCTCAAAAGGGACTCCCAGCTGACCATGACATGCTACTGAGTCCTTCCTGTTCAAGAGATTTCTGTTGATCTTGTTTACTCAGACCTGCAGCTAAAGCTTTGCATCCTTGGCGGACCAGGTAAAATTTCTCAATGAGGTATATTCTACATTTCCTCTCAATGAGTTTCACCAGTGTATACATGGAATTAAGCAACGTGTTGTGTCTCAAAAGGGATTCTAGGTGAAGTGACAGGATGTCAACATTTTTTAATCCATCAAAGGGGAAATGTATGCAGAAAGAATATTCTCAGCAATGGTGCCTCTTGGAATGAAATGCCTATTTAATAAACTGAGTTCTTTGCTAAATTCTTTGTGGTCTTGAAAATTGATTATAGCTTTCAGTATTGCCATTTTGGAAATGAATGCATTCTGATCTTTCATTCTTCATATCATTCAGCCCATAGAAAGTGTAATTTTGGGTGGAGGTGTTACTGAGGTTTGGTCTCAGGGCCTTCTGCTTGCTAGGCTGGTATTATATTGTTGAGACAAGCCTCTAGTCCTATTTTTTGATGAGTTAATTTTTTAGGACAAGGTCTTATTTTCCCCTGGGACCTGTACCTGCACTAAGCTCTTCCTACTTTTAGGATTTTGTCTTCAGTAGAATGATAGACAAATACCACCATGCCCAGTTTGCTATAACCATACCTATATATCCATGCTTAGCATAATAATATGTGTAAAACACACAGTGAGTCACACACACACACACACACACACACACACACATACACACTGGGCTTGAATTTAGGGCCTCCCTAGTGTCTAGGGACAGTAGGATCTATGAATAGTTATACAAATGGATTTCAGTTCAACCTGTCAGGTTATGTGTATGATACATCTTGATCAGTGTCACCCCTTCCTTCATTTTCCCTGTCAACGTCTATCCCAACTCTACCCATTTTCTCAGTCTTCTAATTTCATTTTCATGGATATATTTTGAGCAGGTTGGCTATGTTTGCCCATCTTTCTTCTCTCCATTTGTTCACCCTCCTCTTCATAACCTAAACTTTCTTCAGATGAGACATTTTTTATGTTTCTTGTATTTATTTTGTCAAAGTATCTGGTAATTGTTCATAGGAGCTATACCATGGGAATCCACCCCTTTGGAAACCATAGTTTAGCCAGTAGTACATACATGCATATGAAGCATTTTTATTTTGAGGTTATTATGATCTCCTAGATCATGTTCACAAAGCTACACGCATGTGTACATAAGGCCTACATCTTTGATATACTTCTATCCTTTGTCCTTTGTAACTATGTTCCTTATTGATGTATAATTTATATCCACATTGACAAGAGTGATTTTAGTGGAAATTTTGGCTCCTTTTATAAGATACTTCTACTGTGAAATTCCTTCATATTAGGATTCCAACCTACCAAACCTGAATACAATCATTTCTACAAGAAACCCTGGTTCTTTTTTTTTTAATGGGAAAAATATATTTAGATTGAACATTCTGGCCTATCAGAATAATTGTTCTTACTGAAATAGCCTTCTCAATGGAAAATACTGATAAATATATAGGCATGCTTTCAAAGATTGAAAAAATAAAGGAATTGTATTAATACATTCTATTCAAGTTCAGGAGTACTTGTGAGTTGTATTTAACTTATTTCAGTAACACATTTGAATCTTCTTCCTCCTATTTTAATAATTAAGTTATTAAAAATCATCAAAGTTATAGGATTATAGCATCTCAAAAAATCATGTCTTATCCTGGTGTGGTGGCTTATCTCTATAATCCTAGCTACTCAGCCAGCTAAGATATGGGGGATCATTATTTGAAGACAGACTAGGCAAAAAAAGTTGACCAGACTCCATCTGCAAATATAATTGGCAAAAAGCTGAGCTGGAGGCATGGATCATGTGCTGAGAGCACCAGCTGAAATAAAAGAAGTCAACTATGTGAGGCACTGAGTTCTAACCTTGGTACCAGCATTAAAAAAATCATTTCTTAGGGCTAGGGAGTGTGACTCAAGTGGCAGAGTATCTTGCAAGCATGAGATCCTGAGTTCAACCTTCCTCGCCCTCAAATTCCCTTAATGTGCACACAATACTCTGGAAATTATACTAGTGCTTCTACGAGCAATATACTTGCAAAGAGTATACACTTTTATTTCTTAAAATTATATTTTTTCTCAACAATTAGAGAATTAGAGTATGCTTTTCATAAATGGATAAATTGTTGTGCTTCAATGTTGCATAGACAATTTAATTCCTCTTGTGATTATGCTACCAGCTAGCCGTATATTTAGGACTAATTATTTTATCTTATTACATTTTAACATCCTATTAAAAATAACTCATTCATCCCAGTATGGTGATGAACGTGTGTGTGTGTGTGTGTGTGTGTGTGTGTGTGTGTGTGTGTGCATACATATAGCTCACTTCAGGATCCTTTGTAAAACTGCACAACTTGCCATTACTGTATATTCTTATGAGTTGTTCTATTAGACTAATAATTGTTTCCCATATTTTTCTACTACAAAAACTCCTGCAATGTACAACCTAGTGCATATGTCTTTTCAATCACTGAAGTCTTGTTTAGTGGATAGCTTCAGAGAGATTGTGGAGCAAAATAGCAGATGCATGTGAATCTTTCCTACAAATTGCCAGTTTTTCCTCCATTTTCCATTCTGACCACGATGTGAAGTGGCAATGGCACAATGTCAAGAGGGCCGTTGTCAATACCACGATGTACTTATCAACATCAATGGTATCAACAATAAGAATATTTAGGACTATATTTACAACCAGGTTACACTGGAAGCTCTGATGTCCTGGTTGAATAGGCATTGATAAGCTGAGAAAACCAACATAATGCAGGCTATTTTCAAATGCAATTCCTATTTAAATAAAATAGTCTTGATTTGTCTACTGATAATTATAGTAGGATTCCAGGGAGAGCAAAGAAAGCTATTGAGTGTGAAGACATATTCAGAGTGGAAACACTGTGCTTTGGTTAAGTATGTGGGTACCTTCGATTTGCCAGAGAAGTGCTAATAAATGCCCAATTTATTACTGATGGGGAGCAGTGTCTACAGGGTAACTCTAGAATTACAACATCTACTATTTGCTTTGGAAAAACAAAGAAAATTGTTGGCTGAAGTTGTCAATCATCTTCAAATATTACTCTTTTGCCATTATCATCTTTGGGATTATTTTTCTGGAGAGGATGATGACTGGAAGGAATAAAAGAGTATAAAAAATATAAATCTCTTTCAAACCACTAATTTTGAGTCTTGTAATATCTAACATTTTATGGTTTAGTTATTTTTTCTATTTTTTAATTTCCTTTCCTTCCATCCCCTTCTTCACTATCCCTTGGATTTGTCTTTCCATATCATTTGTTTTCTGTTTACATTTCAATAGGTTTGTTAAAATGAATGCCTGAACTGGGCACCAGTAGCTTATGCCTGCCTAGCTACTCAGGAGGCGGAGACCTGAGGATCATGGTTCAAGGACAGCCAAGGCAGGAAAGTCCATGAGATTCTTATCCCCACTAAACTACTCAGAAAAATTTGAAAGTGGTGTTGCTGTGGCTCAAGTAGTAGAGGGCTAGCCTTGAGCAAAAGAAGTTCATGGAGAGAATTTAGGCCCACAATTCAAGCTCCAGGACTGGCAAAGAAAGAAAAAAAAAATAAAGCCAGAATGATTGGGTATGGACACCTATTTTTAGATCACTGCTAGATTTGAAGAATGTTGGGAAAATGTTCTGATATACAAATAACTTAGGTTTAAGGTTTAAAGCTTTTATTATTTATCTGTTTATTTTTTAGTGAAATTGAGGTTTGAACTCATGGACATGAGCTTGCTGGGCAGGTGTCTCAGTGGGTCACCCTTCTAGTCTTTTCTTGTACTGATTAGAGATAGCATCTCACTCTGTTTGTGTATGAGTCTAAAACCACCATATACCTATCTGGTTATAACTGAGATGACAGGTGTGTACCACCTTGCTCAATCTTTTCTGCCGAGAAGAGTTCTCATGAGGGTTTTCTGGTTGGGGTTGTTGCCTAGACTGGCCTCAAACTATACTCCTCTCATTCTCAGACTTCCAAGATAGCTAGGATTAAAAAAGTGTAAAGAACAGGAGACTGGGGGCTGGGGATATGGCCTAGTGGCAAGAGTGCCTGCCTCATATACATGAGGCCCTGGGTTCGATTCCCCAGCACCACATATACAGAAAATGGCCAGAAGTGGCACTGTGGCTCAAGTGGCAGAGTGCTAGCCTTGAGCAAAAAGAAGCCAGGGACAGTGCTCAGGCCCTGAGTCCAAGCCCCAGGACTGGCAAAAAAAAAAAAAAAAAAAAGAACAGGAGACTGGCTTAGATTTATTTTTAGTGGATGAACAAAACATGTCTGTGATGAACCTTTGGACCCTGTAGGGCTTATTATCATGTATCATTACATGGTGTTTCTTAGGAAACATTTTCAAAAGTAGAATATAACAAGCATGATCAATGAATCCAACTCTATATGATGTTACCACCCATCAACAGTGGAAAAATGTAGCCAACAGAATAGTTTTGAAGGAAGGTAGACTTATTGGATATTGTTTAATGATTTGTTACCTAAATGTTAACATTGTAAAGTGCACGAAAATAGAAACCAAGCACCATGGGTGTCTTACATCTATAATCCTAGCTAATCAGGAGGCTGAGATATGAGAATCCTGGTTCAAACCTAGCCTGGAACAGGAATGTACAAACAAACATGAGACTCTTATCTCCAATTAACCCTAGTCAAAACTTTAGTAAAGTAGTAGGGTATGAAATCAATCTATCAAAAAGTCAGAAGTAGCAGGCACCAGTGGCTCAAGTCTGTAATCCTAGCTACTCAGGAGGCTGAGATCTGAGGATTGCCATTGGAAGCTAGCCCAGGCAGAAAAGTCCCCAGGAGACTCTTATCTCCAATTGACCACTCAAAAACTGGAAGTGGCACTGTGGCTTACGTGACAGAGTGCTAGCCTTGAGCACAGATGCTCAGCAAAAGTGCCCAGGTCCTGAATTTAAGCCCTACAACCAACCAAACAACAACAAAAGAACCAGAAGTAAAAGTATGGCTCAAGTGGAAGACTGCCAGCTTTGAGTGAAAAAAGCTAAGGGATACCACACATGTACTGAGTTCCACACAAAATTTACAAATACAAATGGGGCTTTTATGTAACATTCTTCCTTTATCAAATTCAGTGACGTTCAAAATGACAAATGCTGTGGTTAAATGCTGTGTATTTTATACTTGGAGTCACATTAAGTTGTGCCAGTACATTTAGTTGGAGTATATGGAAAGTGCCTCCTGATACCAAGATTATTTGCATTGAAAATATCACAAATACTGTGGGACATACCAGAGCATGTTATATCAGAAAGAGGCAAGTAGCTGTCCCCACCTGTCTCCCCGCCCTGGAGCCACGTTTGGCTAAGATGGAGCCTGATGGTGAACCAGGGGCAGTCCTGTGGGCTGTGATATAAAATTAGGCCGCCTCTTAGGATTGGTCCCTCAGCCATTCCACCCTTGACGGACAGCTCAGGCCTCCCCTCACAGTCCCTAGATAGGTTCATGTACACCTCTCCCCTTCCTGCCCATCTTTGACCTGATTGGCTCCTGTGCCTTATTTAATGGTGGGATATACCTCAATAAATGAGACTTTGCACTGGACTTAGCTCCCCAGACATGTCTGATTGTCCTCCGGTGAGGGAGGGCTGGGTGCGGGCGGTCTGTCGACCCTTTCCTTTCTTGGCTCGTCTGGTCAGGGAGTGCTTCCCCATCTCTCCTGCAGGTCAGGAGAGCGCGAGGGGCTAAAAACCCCAACAAATACATTATATTGACTTTGAGTAAGCTGTGAGGATTAAGGACATGTTTATTAAAGACCTGGCATAATGCATGTGTCATTGTGACTTTGATGTATAATACATCATTCCAAAATTTAGTAGTTTAAAACAATAAGGATTTATTATCTCTGGAGAAACTTGCTTCTTCTTCTTGTTTGGTTTTTTGTTTGGAGTTCTTAAGGATCAGGATGGCAATTCGTTTGATTTTAGTTGGAGTATCAAGGAAGACTTGGGTATGAGTTTCTCATCAATCTGCTGTGTTCTCAACAAGTGGTTAAATGTCAAGACCAAGTAGTTAAGTGTCAGGACTTGATTATTTTCCAAATCTGATTATATGCCATTTCCTATTGTATTTATTTCATGGTTTTTGTAAGTCATGTTGTCAAGCTCAGGGTGGGGGCAAGAGTTAATTACATGAGCACCTGGCTACTAAGACACTGATTAATTGGACCATCAATATTTATAAGCAATCTGTCTTGATGCTTGACAGGAGGTATATATTTTATCATTGAGTTATCACTGGGTGAATACTTTTTATCACCCCTTAGCCCTCTCTTCCAAGAAAAGTCTTCAGTAACATTGAGGAAAAGACATGTTTGGTAGGGATGAAAGGGTTTATGAGCTAAAATTGGAGGGCTTATATATATTTTCCCCTCTCCTTTGTGAATGAAAGCATCCCACCAAACCTAAATGGCATACAAACACTGGTATCTCAGTGTACATATTCAGAATAAACCACATGGCTACATTATTTGTGAGGGTGTCTCATATCCATATGTTTACTGCCCTAAGTTAATTGCTCTTCACTTATTAGACAAGTTCAAGTCATAGACTTTAGAGATAATCTTTCTGGATTCAGATAAAGATTGTAACATTCTAGCTATGTGACATCAGGTGAGTATATAACTCTGTACTCACAGACCTTTCAGCATTAGTATCTGTGAAATGGGAATATTAACAGAATGCAGTTTATGTAATTTGTATGAGAATTAATGAGGATATATAACTAGCATTTCAAATATACTAGTCCCTGGCTTGCATAGGGCATTAATTATAAATAATAATTATAAATATCTACAAATATCTGAATCATCCACATGGGGATTTATCTATTGGTGGATTATTCAGTATTTATGAGCCACTGATTGTTTATATTTATCTGTATGTTATTACAGAATTCATATTTTAATATCAAGCAGTATCTTCAGGTTCAGTGACAGACTACTAGTATCGGGAATGGAACATATTTATAAAGATGAACTCTGGGGAAAATTCTTCACTTTAGAGGGTTTGGGGTGAGTGCATGGTATTTTGAGGAGTTAGAGCTGGTAAATTGCTTGCCTGGAACTGAAAATGTGGACCTTGGAGCTGGAAGTTTCCTGATCATTCTTGCACATTAAATTAGAGATATACATTTGGCTGCTTTTATTTCATTCTTAATATGAATACTTGAGTTAAGAGTTCAGTCAGCTATCATGCTGGAGAACTATTATCTTTTAAATTATTTTTAAGTAGTTATACCAAGGAGGTGCCATATAAAGCAGTTTATGAATACAATGCGTCTTGTTCAGTGTCACCCCTTTCAACATTCTCAACTCCCTCTTTCCCGCCACTGCTTTCCTTAATTTTCTTAGTTTTGTAAATGCAATGAAATCTTGACTGCATTCCTCCCCTTCCCCCTTCATGCATCTATCTCTCTTTGGCCCTATTCCCCTTCTTTCATGTACCCATTTCCTGGTGCTGATTTTGTTGGGCTTTGACCTAGTTTAACTTCAAATTTACTTCACCTGAGTAGTTTAGGGTCTAAGCTTCCTTGGCATTTCTGAGCTGACCCGTGAAATTCTTTTAGGACTATTCATATAAATGTTAGGGTAGAGTCACATCCCTGTACCTTGAAACTCAAGAAGAAATTGAGATTGTGGAGTAAACATTGACTCTTAAGTTTGCTTTGAATTTAGAGGCCATTTTGTAACAAATGAGTTCCTAGAGCGACCTACATATGTTCCTACATAACAGCGAGCTACATCCTCGATATCTGGGAAGTATTTGAACTTCTGAGTAATTCGTGAACACAAAGTTAAATTAAACCTGGGGAGATGGATGGAACGCATGGCCCTTGTTGCAGATGTCATGTGCATTCATATGTATGACTTCATGGAGACATTCTGTGACCACAAAGCAAGGTTAAGAAGTCAAGTTCTGTAAAATATTGTGAAAAATTCCAATTGGAG
The DNA here is from genome assembly GCF_023159225.1 of Perognathus longimembris pacificus. NCBI lineage: Eukaryota > Metazoa > Chordata > Mammalia > Rodentia > Heteromyidae > Perognathus > Perognathus longimembris. The sequence continues at coordinate 48,232,451 of NC_063177.1, forward strand.
GCTCACCCTTAAGAGAGCCATTCTTTTGGAAGAAAACTTTGTATTTGTTTTGAAAGTTCTGAATCCGTGAAACCAAGGTGGGGAATGTGGGCTCTATTCCTCCACCATCTTCCCTGTCCTGCCCCCTCTCTGCCATCTGAATTCATGTTTCTCTAGGACTGTGTTTCCACAGAGAGGTAAACTGCAGGGCAGAGGGGCTGCTTCAAAGCAAAATGAGGCCCTTAATTTATGATAAAAAAGAAGACTGGTTGTTAAGGTTTTATTGGATTACAATAAAGGCTCCTAGTGCTAGGAGCCTGTGGTTTGATTCCCGGCATCACTGGGGGAGCTTGAAATCATAACCACAGATTATAGCAAGGAGCTTCCAAATTTCCATATCCTAAGCAAAGATCCTGCGTTCCTGCAGCTAATGTGGAATTACATGCTCTGTGATTTTAGGATATGTATTGGAAAATGTTCTGTTTGGATATCACTTCAGGAGGGCTATGAGTCTCCAATCACCTCTGTGGTTACCACTTCCATGCTTTTTAAAAAAAAAGGACAGAAAAAAAATAATAAAACCAAACCAAACAAAAGATGATTGTTGTGAATCTCTCTGTCCTCCCTCTTATACGGCTTGGATGCTTTCATTAATTTTGTTCTCTTACTAAGTTCAGTAAAAGTTCTCACAGGTCATTCTAGGTTGTATTGGTGGCTTAAGCATATCCTTCAGGCCCATCTTTCTCCCAAACTTTCTATTGTGAAGTTGTGTTCTATTTGTGTGTCTCTCTACTGGGGCATGAACCCAGGGCCTGGGTGCTGTCCATTAGCTTTTATGCTCAAGGATGGTACTCTGCCACTTAAACCACACCTCAGTTTCTGGCTTTTTTTGGTAGTTAACTGGACTCTTGTGCTCTAACTGGCTTTGAACTATGATCCTCAGATCTAAGCTTCCCAAGTAGCTTGAATTACAGGTCTGAGCTACCACAGCCAGTCTGTTAAGTGATATTTTATATCTTAAATAGACTCCAAAATCTACTCTCTTTCATGTAAAAATATGTGCTTATGTAAATACACACATATATATCCATACATATTTATACATACATTTATCATGATTAATACCTATATTCACACAATTTCACTAATGAATTTGGTAGGTGAAGGTAGAATCAGATAAATTTGATACTAAGGTTTGTTCTTAAATGTTACTCCCACCCCCAGTCACCATAAGTTTAAATCTTGGTTAACAGACTGTGGTGTTCTCTGGGGTGTTGCAAACTTTGGGGGTTGGGACCTGGTAGAAGGAAGTGAAATCACTGGTGTGGGTGGGGAACTGTCTTTGAAGGTGATGTTGAGATCTCAGCCCTCCTCTTCCTCTCTTTCCTTATTCCCTCTGTACTCAGAGATGAGCAGCTTTGTTCCTCCAGTCATCCCTTGGCATGGAACCCCCTCTAGGTGTTCGCCATGGTGATGTGTTTCCTTACCGTAGGTCTAGGGATAGATGGACACCAATGACCATGAACTGAAGCATCTGAAGCCAACAGTTAAAAAAATCAGTTTCTTTTCCATGTAGTTGTTCTTGCAGGTATTCTATTTTCTCATGTCCATATAAAGATGACCAAGACATTTGCATTTTCTTCTCGTGAAAATATATCTGATGGGATAGGTAAAGGGAAATAATATCAATTGATATGAATTTCTTTCTTAGATCCATTGGTGGGTCTTTATATATTTGATGACATGTGTGGAAAAAAGTCCACATGCATGAAATCATCACATTGCTCACCTCTCCTGCCTGTACTTCTACTTCACTACATAACCTCAGAGCCATCCCAGTCTTATAGGGAGATGTTTGAATTTTCACAGCTGATCATTTTAGGAAAGAGAATCCACTGTCTGGAGGGATAGGGATGGTTCTCTGAGGAAAATATTTGAAAGTTTTCTCTGTATGATTAGGATGGCCTTCTCTAATACATACATACATACATACATACATACATACATACATACATACACATACATATCTACATCGGTCTGTCTATCTACTTTAGAAAACTCAGAATTATGCCATAAAGAAGTATGCTAATCTTGTAAAGGTGAAAATCCAGAAACAGGACCTTGAAGGTGCTTTAATTAATTAACTAAGTAATGAGTTATTTTTGTGCTGTATTGGGGTTTGAACTCAGGGCCTGGACACTATCCCTAAGCTTTTTTGCTCAAGGCAATTGCTCCACCACTACAGCCATAGCTCCATCTCTGGCATTCTGCTGGTTGTTTGGAGATAAGAGTCCCATGGAACTTTTCTGCCCAGATTAGCTTTCTACCCAGACTGCAGTCTCCTAAGAAGCTTGGATTATAGGCATGAGCTACAGGTGCTTGGCTTGAGGGTGCTTTTGAACAGTAGTTCATTAATATCACCCAAGACTTTGGGATTGTTGGTTTTGTACCTCCAATTTGCATTTCTTCTCTCGATCACTGATTTGCCTTGTCCTCATGAGAAGACTATGCCTCATTCCACTTATCCACTAGCCCCTCACCCCTCACCATGTCATGCTTGGGCTTGGCCTCTCACATGCCCCAGACTGTGGAGAAAAGGCATGGCACATTCATGTGCTTTGAAGGACTGGGTTGGCTCTAGGTTCCTGGCAGGTTGCTGCCTTGTACCAGGAGAACACCCGGCCTCAATAGTGGCTGCTTCCCAGTCTGGGTCTGGAATGTGAAGACACTTGGGGACAACTGGAGGCCAGAAATCCCACAGCCCTCTGATGACAAAGGGAAATAAATGTGCATTGCCTGAAGCCACTAACACATTGGAGTTGTTTATTGCCACAGGAAAGGCTAATTTTAGAAACCAGTGTCCTTCCATCTCTCCGCTATTGTTGCTGCCAGCAGAGCTTGCCTTCTAAAGCTTATTTTCCTTGTGGTTGGAGAAAGGCTGTGGCAGATCCATGTATCACCTCCAGATGTGACAATAGCCAGGGGCATAAAAAGGGCCATTGCTCTCAGTGCTTGCTTGAGTAGAGACGTGTTTGCAGGAGCCCTGGGTAGACCTCTGAGTTTCTTACTGACCAGCAATGAGCCACAGGATGACACCTATATTTCATCATGGTGAAGAATGATACCAAACATGACTTACCAATCAGTGTCAACCCCTTATCGGGGTAGCTGAGCTTCCTTTTCCATTGTATATGGGGTAGGATGGGTTAATCAGAATCAGCCCTTTGAAAAACAGATGAAAGTTGGCAAGCAATCCTCAATCCTTCCTTTAACCTTCTTCTTTGATGCCTTTCTTATGTCTCCTTTTCTATGCCCTGTCTGTTGCCTTTGGCATCTATAAGTTGCCATTCTATAATCTGCCATTTCTCTCTTTGTTCTTCCATGTACCATGTTTATCATTCTCTTATTTTTTCCCTGCTGTTCTTAAAGTACTGAGTATGCAATTCAGAAAAACTCTGGACAGGGTTGATTTTTAAAAATTGTGTCTTATTTGAGGTCTAGAGAAAATCAACTGAATTGAGTACTGGGGAAACCTATGGCATTTGTCTTACTGTGGTTCTGGATCTCCCATATCCAGCAGGGTTTTTCTGCTCAGCCCCAGACACCCCTTATGAAGACTGGAGAGAAGAGAGAATGATGACTTGTGTTTAGTTTGTGAGGTCTAGAATGGAGATCTAGTGCCCCAGGGAAGCCAAGTGATCATTCTCAGATAGAATACTCTTCTGGATAGGGATAATATTTTAAGCAACATGGTTTCTAGTGTTTTTCTGAAATATTTATTTTTCTAAAAGTCAGCCTTAGCTCCAAGTCCAGGGGAAGAGCTCTAACTGATGTAGTTTGTCAGTCTTCTGTGGAATTGGCAATCATAGTAGCATCCACTGAGGACAATGAGGTTTCCTAGAATGGTGTTTACAGAGTATTCCACTGAAGACTGGCCTTTCTTTTGTTAATATCAGAGTTTGAACCCAGGATTTAGAGTCCCCTGCTCACTAAGCAGGTGCTTTACTCTGGAGCCATGCCCCCTTTAGTTAATGTTTTTTTTTGTTTCCAGGTATGGTTTTGTGGGTTTTTGTTATTGTTGTTCACTGTTTGGATTGGGCTGTGATCTCCCACTCATGCTATGTAGCTCACTATCCTTCCTGCCTCAGTGGCTGAAATGGGAATCTCTAACTTTTCTCTCCTTGGACTTTGTTCCTTCTAATCTCTGCCTCCAGAGTTCCTGAAATTAGGTATAAGTCACTTATTCACAGCTGTTCTTTTTTTCTTTAAAAACTTCCATGCCCTGGATTTGTTTGGGGGAAAATACAACTTAAGTGCTGTTTGGTTTTTATAGCCAAGCGTGAGGCAATAATAACTTCTTTGCAATGGTACCACATGCACTGATTACTTTACTCTGAGTAAAACAATATAGTCATATTCCTTTGTCTATGGGGGTCCAAGACTTACACCTCTCTACTGAATGCCAAAGACATTATAAAGCACAATATATACTATGTTTTTGTCTCATACATATGTACTTGAGATGCATGTTTTTGTTTTCACTATTTTACTATAACACATACTTAAATCGTCACTTTAAACATTTTTATTTATTTATTTTTGCCAGTCCTGGGGCTTGAACTTCGGATCTGGGCACTGTCCCTGAGCTCAAGGCTAGTGCTCCACCACTTGAGCCATAGTACTACTTCTGGCTTTTTCTGTGATTAATTGGAGATAAGAGTCTCCTGGAATTTCCTTCAGGGCTGACTTTGAAGCACAGTCTTCATATCGCAGCCTCCCAAGTTGCTAGGATTACAGGCATGAGCCACTGATGCTTGGCTTAAGTGATCGCTTTTATGTTTTTCATCTGGCCTCAAAGCTTGAAGAAACCTTTTAGAGATCTTTAAAGAGACTTTTATAATATCATTAGAAACTTAGAAAATAAAGAAATTATGACATGCATAAATTAGAAGACCTGCAAACAATTGAACTATGAAACCTGTCATAGATGAGAGTTTAATGTGCTATGGTTAACAGTGGTCCTCATGACATTCTATGACAGAGGCGAGTGACCAAATAATTGAGCCTTCTCTCTATCCCCATGACCTCACTCCTCATCTGTATCCACTGGATGTAACTGAGGACAATTTTAAAGGTATTTGGACACTGCTGGGTGTAAGTTTCTGTGAGAATTCGAGTCATTCACTTTTCCTAGATGGAAGGAAATGCCAGTTGGCCTGAGCTCTTGGAATCTCAATCTTGCCACCTGATGGTATCCTTGGCTTCATTGTGAATCTTACTCATGAGCTCTGTGGGAGATAGCACTGTGTATTTTTGGTTTCCCTCACTACTTCTCTATTTTTTAATGTAAATATATTGATTGCCAATCATTGTGTTTGATTTAAGGGGTGACTTCTGGAATAATTATACATCTCTCAGACCTTAGCAAGCCCACATGTGCATATGTGGCTCTTAGACTCAGGCTAGTGAAGGTGATTGGGAAACCCATTTCCCTAGGATGGAACACACACACACACACACACACACACACACACACACACACACACACACACACACATCTTGGGCATGATGGATGGGGCCTCTGTAACCTTCTTTATCCCTGCCCCCCTTCCTCTCTTTTCCTATATCTTGAAGGCAAAATTCCTGATACTTCTTGACAATCATGGTCATCAAGCCTCTCCCCTTTGCACCTGCTGCTAACTCTTCCTACAACCTCTTCTGCCATCTGGTTCACCTTGTCAACTTGAGAAACGACTTCAAGATTTCCTCTGCTTTTGTTTCCTTCTTTGACTATGCTTCTTGTTTGCATGCCAAATGTAGCCTTGAATGGACTCTTGTAAATATGGTCATGAAAATGTATACCCATGTGTTACAATGTTTCTTTGCAGTTTATTCTCTTGGCTTGGTTTTATATTGCTCAAAGAAAAAAATTATATTCATAATCTGGGACAAAACAAGCATGTAAAAAGTGAGGCATGGTCAAGTACTGGCCTTGAGACAAAAGCTAAGGGAGAGCTTGAAATCTTGAGTTCAAGTACCAGTACAAAAAATGAAATAACAATAACAGAAAACCTTAAGTGCACACACACATAGGCACACATATGAATATAGCATTATATACACCTATATTCATATATTTATATGCATATGTACATACATACATTATATGCATATGAATACATATGAACACATATATGTTTAACATGAATTATTATATTTATGATATTAATGAACAGGTAAAGGAATGGTTGTAATAGGTTATTCTGGAAGTGTGAAGGAGTCATAGAATTTATAAAATAGTAGTTGGACATAATGTAATAGGAACAAATAGATCCGTATTGCCATCCATGTTGCATTTTAAGTCAACCAATTAGAAGTTGAATTTTGCTCCTCAGTTGTACTGTGGCTTCCTGGACTGACAGACTTCCTGGAAAGCAAAGTGATGGGTTGTTCTTTACGTGTGGATTTTTATCAATTTATACAACAGGGTCAATGAGAGGCAGAATAGAAGGACCTAAACTCTCTCTGCTCTGTGTGTGTCAGGGGGTGGGGGGAGGAGTTTAACCTAGTTTAACTTAGTTTTATTTTAGTTATGGTTAAAATCCTTGCCATTATTGAGAGTAGACACAGAGTTCAATATTGGAAAAGTGCTTTTGTATTTGATAATTCACCTATAATGATCAAACTTGTCTTACAGGAAGGCTGTCAGAAAGTGTCCTTTATACTAGTGACTTGTATTTGATTTACTGTCGCTTCCATAATTTAGATGTCATAATGTTCTTAACTATAGTTTAAAATTACCTTAAACCATAAGTCTTATAGAAAATTCACTGCCATTTTTTTCTTAATGAAGAAGCACAAAAAATGTCAGTCAGTCTATGTGGTGGTAATTACCTCTTTCTCTTAATGGTTAAATGTCAAATATATGAAATATCAAATAAGGTGTTGATATACCTGGTTATCGTTTTAAGCACAGTAAGAAATATCTCACTTTAATAATGATAACTATATATCTTCAGCCACCCATAAGTGACACTATAAAGAAAGCCATTTTACCATATGAGAGACAAATTGTAGGGCTTTGCAGCATTTCTTTTTTTTTTTTTTTTTTGGCCAGTCCTGGGCCTTGGACTCAGGGCCTGAGCACTGTCCCTGGCTTCTTCCCGCTCAAGGCTAGCACTCTGCCACTTGAGCCACAGCGCCGCTTCTGGCCGTTTTCTGTATATGTGGTGCTGGGGAATCGAAGCTAGGGCCTCGTGTATCCGAGGCAGGCACTCTTGCCACTAGGCTATATCCCCAGCCCGCTTTGCAGCATTTCTGATGTGTGGTTTTAGAAAGAAATCAACTTATCACAGCATACATGAACAGCAGCACCAAGAACATTTAAGGAGATGACAAAAGCATGTCTCTGCTTTCCTTTCTCTACTCAGACCTCTATTCCCATAGACAATTTCACTCTTGCCCACATATCGAGCAGAAAGGACTGTTGCACTGCTTATGAAGAAATTTGACATCTGGTTTCTTTCCAAATAGCTTTAGGCTCAACTCTTCTCTCATAATAATTATGGAGCATTTCTAACATTTGGTTAGAGTAAGTCTTTACATGTGATGTGTAATGGCTCCCTGGACCCCAACCACACTGAGAGGGTGAAGAAAGTCCGATTTTCTGCCAGGAGCAGTAGAGTGATTCAGCTCTAAGTTCATAAGCAGGGACAGCACAAGACTCAGAAATGACCCTGCTTCAGTGTTTAATAACCATAGTGTTATACTCTTCCCTCTGTGTCATTTCTCCATGGTTTCATTGCCATGGAATCCTCTCTTTTTCTTGTTATGCTCTTTTAACAGAGCATCCATTCTTGAAATGCACTCTGCCGACTTGTGGAGGTCCCTTAGGCCCTTCTGAGGAGTTCATGAGGTCAAAGTTATTTTTGTAATAGTACTGAGACATTGTAGTCTGACATTTGCTCACATCATACATGGGTGCTGGTGTCTTGGTGTGGAACGAAGCAGTGATGCCATGTCTTTTTAATGATGCTGAGACAAGGGAGAAAGGACACAGCACATTCTACTGTCTACAGAAGCATGACAGTCTTCTGGAGGAGAAGCAGTGTCTTAAGTTGCAAATCTAATAAGTCTGTTTTTTCCCCTTCATCACTGGGCAGTTTTATTTAAAAGACATCTGATAGATTATGAAGGCTATTGAAAGGTATATTAAAAAACAAATGAAATGAACGTGTTAATGATAAAACGTGAGCTTATGGCTGAGTTTTTGGAAATCTAGTATATGCCATTGGAAGTTCAGGTTTCCCACGACCTACTGACTTTGCTGATGAGATTGGAGGTTACAAGAAAAATGTGAGGTTGTGTAAGAAACATGGGTCAACATTTTCATGATTCTACAAAATGTCATGATCAAAGGCACAAGAAGCATCTGTGTGCTAAGAGATCGTTTCAAAGGGCAAGGTAGATCAGTGGAATTTGATGAAGCAGAAAACAAAGCATTCATCACTACAATTTTATTTATTATTTTGCTTTTAAGAACAAGACAGTGGTCATAAAAAGTACATTGCGATAATTTCAGATACCATATTTAAATACTTTTATTAAATTACCACTTGTAGAATTTGCAGAGGTTAGCATTAAAGACAAATTTTCACAATTATAGATTTTAAGGAGTGGTGGTATTGAAGACAAATGTCCACAGTTATCTGCAATGGCAAAAAATCTCCAAAAAACAGTCCAACATTTCCTAACTTTTGTCCATATGAGGCTGTATTTTTGGCAACAACGTTCCACAATAGATTTTGTGCCAAACTAGATAGGAGAACCAAAATGTCTTTAAAGCTAAAACATAAAGCAATTCCAGTCTACTTATTTGTAGTCAATATATCTCTCAGTTTAAATTTGTAAGCAAGGAAAGAAGCACACCGGTTTCAAGATTATTTATTTTAGCTTTTGGGGAGAAAGCACTTAATAATGGCCCATATTGAAGTTATGTCGAAGGATTGTGCGCCAACACTCAGGATGTCAACCTTGGGTTGATGCTAAAACTGGGCCTTGTGATCCCTTTAATCTGTTGCCAAGGGCGTTATGGCTCATCCATCTAATTTACTGTAGATCATGGTCTGCTCCACCCCTCCAGGGGCAATCTTAGCAGTATATTAGGACAGGTGTCAGAGGTTCCTGTCAGTGTGTTGAATCCTAAACTATAAGGGAGTTCCCTTTTTACTAGTAAATTATCTCCTGTCCATTCTACACGGTCCCGTCACTACCTCTAGTCCTGTGCCCTCAGGGTCAGTTCTTATGCATTTCCTCCTGGATATTCTACACACAGAGCCATCCCATGCCATCTTTCACGTCTTAGAGCCATGGCCCATTTCCTCCCAACACAGACATCACCTCCTGGCCTCCACGTGCTATTTTTACTAGCAAAGGTAAGAGGCTGATTCTGACCATCTCAGGGGGGCTTGGGGGGTGTAGGATCTGGAATTTCACAGTTCCCATGGCATTAAAACAGAAATACCAAGGTCCTCAAATTCAGGGTTCTACTGTAACTCTTCGGGGCCTTGAATTCCACAGTGAATTTGGGCTGTGAATTTGATCTCCTTTGTGTTTTCATCCCTTTCGAGAGGAAAGCTAGTACATGACATTTTTAATGTACGATTTGCCTGGTTCTCAAAAGCTTCCTGTAGGCATTCTGGTGCTTAGAGCTTGCTATCTTAGATGGCAACTCTGGTTTGTTGTTCTTTTTCTTTTGAGTCTAGGACATTTAACAAAAACTACCCAACTTCGTAATTTACACTGTTATCACTATTCTTTTATCTTTCCAGTGCTGGAGCAGGTGCATTAGCCAGTGTCCTATCTTCCAGTACTACATAGCAGCCTTCTGTCTCCCAATACTTCAGCATGCACAGGAACCCTTCCCCTGAACTTGCTCCACATGGCTGAGTATCTTAGCAATTGCAAGATCGCATCATCTTGCTAATGATGCCTCTTGCCACCTTCTTAAAAATATACTGGCCTGTGAACCTACGGTCTGGCATATGCCAGGTATGTGCTCTGTCACTTAAACCCCAACCCCAACCCTTTTTGTTGTTTATTTTTACTGAGTACAGCATCACTAACTGCCTCAGTTGGTCTCACACTTGCTATCTTTCTACCTCTGCCTCCCAAGTGCTGGGATTATAAACATTATGCCACCACTCCAGTCTTGCCTCTTACCATGGGATTCATGATGATCCAATTCCAGAGTCCTGAAAGTCACGATTGAGGGCCAATTCTGGCATCAATTGTCTACATTGTAGATCCTCAGACATGGACTCAAGTTCAAGTAGCGTTTAGGGTAGGTGTGTCCATAGAGAGTGAGAGAAGAAAGTTCTTAAATGTTGAGGGAGAGAATTGTTGCTTTGAAATAGATTATCATTCTATCTTGTTAAAGACTGCCCAGAATCCTAGGTTGAACAGATCTCAGCATTGTCAATTGATTCCTTTCTCACTAGATTCCATGCCTCTCCTTTGTGCCTGGAACAATCTCTCACTCACCTGGCCTGTCCCACTGCTGGCTGAGTTTGCACCTGCAGCCAGAACCTGGGGCTGGGAGACTTAAAGACAGTTAAGGTGGAACTCAAGGTAATGGGCATGTCCTTTGAAAATGAGGCAAAAGAGCCTAGGCCAAATGTAGTAAAGAACAGACTCACTGAATAGGTTTGCTTATTTGAGTATCTTGAAAGTGGTGTTTTCAGGTGCCTGTCTGACAGGATTTAACCAAAGTTATTTTAGTATAGGTAGATAATAAGGGTAGTGATGTCAGGGAGAAATTGATGAAAGTAATCCAGCTACAAAATACAGATAGATCACATTATGGCTCTGGCAATGAGGATGTAGTTGACTAGCAGCTGAAATAATTTTATGCTCCTTTTTCTTTCTGTGGTAATGACAGACTACGGTGAATGTCACAAACAGATCATCAAAAGTAAAACAAAACAAAACAAAACTACCAACCACCACTACCACCACGTGTGGGAGAAAAGCATATGGTATCGCGCCATACAAAGGTAAAAGCATTCTACTTGCATGGGCTTTCCTCTAAAGCCCATGTGGGCTGGCTGGCTGGAAAACGTACAAAGCAATGTATTGGAATGCACTTTAGGACAGGGACTTCTCAGGGAGAGAGACAGGAGGTATTGGAAAAAGTTTCTCTAGAACTTTAACTGAGCTAGTATTCCTTTATTTCTTCAATTAGGTGGTAGATTCATTGGTATTTATTATACAATGAGGACAAGCTACGTTGATGCCACATCTCTTCTGGGGCTTTTGATTTTCTTTTTCTACACACAGACATCCCTTTATAAGAGATGAGATGATTGATAGAAGACCAAATCACTGAGTCAGAAGGGATAAATGATTGAGAAAGGGATGTTTTCTTTAAGATGCATCTTACAGTCGAGCACAAATTGTTACCATGGATTTTCCTTCAGTAACTGTCTGAGAGCTGAGAGTAAATACTGTGAAAAGGCCTTTTTTTAATTATCATGGATGGCTCCAAGGGGGAGCTGTGATACTTCTTTCATGTACTGAGTTTTCCAGGAATAACAGCCTCATTTGCCTCTGCTATTGCACAGTAGGGCTAAAAACCCTCTCCTTCCATCAATAATACACAGTGAATGACACTGCTGATGAATGACAACTGCACCAGAAACTCTATCAGTGTATTTTCCACTAGTTGTGGGTTCTCCTGACCACAGCCTGTCTTTACTCCCTCTGACTGTTAGTGACGTCAAAGCAAAATGCCTAGGCTAAGGAAAGCATGGAAAATAACTCAAAGAGAACATACTGGCTTTCTCCCCTTGCAATTAAATCATTCACTTTAATGATAGGACTAAGATTCCCCCAGGAAAGAATGATATTCAGATCATTTTAAGAGCACTAATGTTTTCTTTGATTATTTGTTGAAGTAATACTGAAAACAGCTAGGCAATATATATATTTTTTTTTGCAAAGAGAAAATCCTGACAGTGGCTTTTTATAAAAAGAAAGTCAAGCCTTGTTATTTTCCCCTTCCAAAATTTTATATACTAACTCCCAAAGGCCATATGAATCGTCATATCGCTACACATTAAATGGTGGAGTTTATTGTAATTTTTATAGGGAAGACAGACTTCATTTAATGAAATAACCAAAATGGCATTTTTAAACAGTCAAATGAAATGGAACCATAGGACATTCACTGAAATGTCTTGTGTTCTTTTAAACAAGGGGAAAGGAAGGGGGGAAATGAGAGAACACACGTGCATGTAAGCGTGCTCCTACACATCTTTAGCTACAACCTGAGAATTCTTTTATTTCTTCTCTCCTTTGTGACTTTGCCTATTCGTTGACAATGGAAACATAATGACACTACTCGGACTCTAGCCTGCCTAGTGACACAGGAGAAATGAAATTGCTAGGATTAGTTATTATTCACTATCAGATAGAGGGTCTTCTAAGTTTCCCCTGTGACTAGAGTCATCGACCTTTCACAAAAAGGGCTCTGGAGTTTATCACTCTCAATCTTGTGTAAGGGCGGGTGGGTGTAAGAGGATGAGTTTAACTGTTTCTCTTTCTTCATTTTCTGTTAGCCCCCAAAAGATTAAGTCTATTAGTCATTGAGACTTGGCTGTGCATTGCTTTAATTGGATCATTAAATTGCTTTTATCTTTACAAATGGCAAGGCTCAGAACATTTATTAATCCTTACTTCAACAAATACTGTATTGAACTGTTTGGTGCAAGGCATTTTACCAAGACTTTGCCTTTTTTTTTTCTTTTCCTCTCAAGGAGTGGAGGATTAGGGACATAGGTAAGAAAAGGAAAATCTGGAAAAAATGACTTTTAGGATGGGTATTTTGTACAGCTGTGAGCTAAGAGAAGGAGTGGAATATTTAGGACTTTGGAAATGTGGTGTGTGTGTGTGTGTGTGTGTGTGTGTGTGTGTGTATTTGGGGGAGGGCATTAATGTTCTTTGGTGCAAAATCTGAATACTAAACATCCTACCATTGCATTGGACAGCATTTCATAAAGAACTAACATGCCTCAAGTGCTAATCTGATTCTGTTGAGAAATATGTTGAAGAAACTAAATGGGAGAACAATAATTTCTTATACAGAAGTACAGACTTCTACTCAGAGCCTAAGTGGCAGAACTAGAAAGCCATTGATTGACTAACTTATTTGATGATACCCAACCTTGGTCATTTGTTGCCTGAAGTCCAGTCCAGAAATCAATGAATCAATGGAAAGGCAAATTGAAGCAAAAGCTAACAGAAAAAGCAGGCTATTAACTCTTTCAGAATATAAATTATACCCCAAAGCAGAAGATTTGTATGCTGGAAAACTTTTAAAATTGCTCTTATGTTTTGTAAGCAAATGATCAGTATAGAGTAATCTTCTATCATTCTGTATCCATTTACCCATCTGTTTACATTTTCCTGAATATATCATTAAAAATATATTAGCCATATGACAAATACATAGGAAGGGTAGGAAAGGTGGTCAATCACTGATATTGTATTGGTTCTGTACTTTCCTAGTGGAATATAAAGACTTTAAACAACATGCGCGCGCACACACACATGCGCTTAGATATCTGTATATAGACCTTGCTACCTATAGTTAGCGAAGTGGTTTTAATCATTCATTTATTAAACAGCTTGAGCTCAGTGTAGCCAGCAGATGTTTCCAATTTGGGGGCCCTTTTGTTTGCTGTGGCTCACACACAGACACCTCTGTTGAGCCTGGCTGTTGAATGGAAGGTCTTTAACTGGGTTTATCAGACTTGACACTAGTGATTTGTGTTGGACTATTAGGCATGAAATGAAAGCAATGTGGTCTCCTTTTCACAGGGAAAGAATAGATAAAATGTCCCCGAGTAAACACTAGAAGGGCGTTATGACTTTTAAAAGTTGGCTCAGACAAGTTTCACTTCACAATGTCTGGAAGGCTCCTCGGAGTAGAATAAATCATGCCTAATGATATAATAATTCCTTTAAAATATAGTTTGGAAATCCAATGCCTACTTGCAAATGTCATATCCATTATCCAGGAAATGAGCATCACTTCTTTCTTTTCTTTTTTTTTTTTTTTCCAAAAAGGGTCTTGTGTTTACAGAAATCTTAATATCCCTGGCTGACAAGAAATAGATAATTTGACAAACTGAATGACAAGTAAGCCAGAGAGAAGACATACAGCAGAGTTTTGCTTTTGACTTCAGGGATCAGCGTAAGTGGAAGGAACCGATGTCCCAACTATCCCATCCAGCTCTTAAATGTGTGGTTCAAATTGTTCGATACATAACTGTTATGTTGGGGTTGATATATTAGCTGAAATAAATAATGAAAGCAAATGAATCCTCCATGGTCCTTAACTCCATCGATGAGGCAACACATTTCAGGATGGAGGAAACATTTCTCTGGGATGAGGCTACTTGGTGAAGAGATGGAATATAGTAAGTTAAACAAAGAAGAGTACTGGTATTTTCAAAGTGGCAACAGATAACCTAGGTTCCTGAGCATCACTGGGGAAGCAGGTGAAAGTGGCCATGTAGGTGACTCAGGCATCAAACTACAACCTCATCTCCTTCTCGATACCTTCATTTGTGCAGTGTGTGTGTGTGTGTGTGTGTGTGTGTGTGTATGTGTGTGCTGGTACTGGGGATTGATCTCAGGATCTTGCACTCTCACTTGGCTTTTTTACTCAAAGCTAGTGCTCTGCCACTTGAGTCACTTCTCTACTTCTGGCTTTTTACTGGCTAACTGAGAGATAAGAGTCTCATGGGCTTTTCTGCTGGCTTTGAATGGCGATTCTCAGCTCTCAGCCTCTTGAGTACGTTGTTCATGTGGACAGCAGAACACACACTGATGGCTATTTACTTTTTTTTTTTTTTTTTTTTTTTTTTTTTTTTTGGCTATTTACTTTTTACCACGAAGTGGATGGTTTCTTGGGACTCGATCAAAGTGAAAAGAAACAGGACAAATCCTGCATGCATGCCAATTCTTATTCTCTGACCACACAGGAGTTACCTTTCTAAGAGGCTGGTGAGGCTTGGAGGTAAAGTTTGTGATCTTGTGAAGCCAGGCGGTAAAAGTGCTTGGTCTCTCTCCTTTGGCACACAGTCAATGGAAAAAGGCTATAAAGGTGTGAGAGGAATTTCTTGCAGGCAGGTGGGGTCTAGAGGGTGTCTTGAAAATCTGCCAGCAGCTCAGGCTTTTCTGTGCACAGCAGGACCAAGACTAAGCTTATCAACTTGAGCTTTTTATTTCTGGGGAATTAATCAAACCAGCCGATTATAATGATCTCTCGGGAGAATGACAATATGAACGCTTGTGATAGATGTCCAATTAGTTTGGATTACATGAAGTTTATGAGGTTCTCAGGAAATTACATATGACCCTTATTTGACCAGAGTTAATTGCCCTTGTGTTTTTGGTATTACCGAGTCTCTATCCAGCAGCAGCTTGATGGTTCAGGCTCACTTGTATCAATTGTAATATGGGGTTAAAGGATTAGCCTGGGCAGAAAGGTTAGGGAGAGAAAGAATTAGAAATGTGATATGTGGCTTTACAGATTTAATTTTAGTTCTGAGAAAAGAGATGCTAACCACAAGCCCATTCTCCGTTTAAAGGGGATTTAGAATTATCTAGAATGTCTTTTAACTCTAAGGGTTTGGGATTCTATGTTGATTATGCCTAAGATTAAAAGTAAACAAGCAGTGTCCAAGTTGGTAAGGGTGGATTAGGGCAATGGATTTCTATTAAAGAAAAAAAAAACCTTTGCCTATTCCTATCCTCTCTGTCATCTATCTAGCAATGTGGATAGGTAGGTACATCTGGGCACAGTATAATTTCCTATCATCTCCAGTGCTTTTTTTGGTCCCTTTTGGTTGAAACCACTTTGGAGTAGCAAAACAGGAACCAGAGGAGGCCAGAATATAGTGATATAATGCAGAGGAGCCTAGACTCAGTGGAGAGAGAGGCAAAAAGTCTAGTTCTTCTTACTTGCTAGAGTATTGAGGAAATGACTTAGCTTTGCTCTGCTGCAGTTTCCTCCTCCATAGATAGGAATTAAGAGGACCTACTTGGTAGAGTCCTTTGGATGATTTCATTCAGTTTCTTTAGTTTGCCATCTGTTTCATGCAGGCAGGATTTCTGTACGTCTCATTCACTGAAGAATGAATGCTCAGGGACAGAATATCATTTAGCTGAAGTAGCTACTGGATATTTGTTAGACGAGTGTGTAATACAGTGTTGTAGGTGATGGCTTCTAAGTGTAGGTTGTTGATATACACTTTTTAAAAAAATTGAAGCAATTTATGTTCATTCCTTTTAAAACAGTTATCCTTAACTAGTTGCACAAAGGGATTTCCATTCAACATGTAAATTTGTGAGTACAATGCATCTTTTTTTGTTGTATTTGTCAGTCCTGAGGCTTGACCTCAGGGCCTGGGCACTGTCCCTGAGCTCTTTTGCTCAAGTCTAGTGCTCTACCACATTGAACTACAGCTCCACTTCTGGTGGTTAATTTGAGAACAACTCTCATTGACTTTCCTGCCTAGGGTGTCTGAACCACAACCCTCAGATCTCCGCCCTGTGAGTAACTAGGATTACAGGTGTGAGCAACCAGCTAATACAGTGTATCTTGATCAGTGTTATGCTTTTCATCATTCTCCTAGATCTCTCCCAACCCCACATATCCAGTATCCAATTTCTTAGGTTTCCTTGATTATTGGTCTAAGATTTTAAAGTATGTTCTTCAGCAAAAGCTTGAGGTGTGTGATAAAGCTGATAGATCCACTTAGCTTACTCTGAATAGCTTATGGCAGTCTTTGGTCATAAAAATCTCTAAATGCAAACCTGCTCCAATAAAAGCCATAGACAGGCAGCTCCTGTGCATCCTGGATGAACAAATCACAGTTGTAGCTCCAAGTTCTGTAGGAAGAGCAAGCAAAGGAGACTAGGAGGGAAGATACATCAACCCTTTGCCTCAACCCCTCCCATCAACAATGGGCATCTCTAGGAGCTGGAAGAATAGGAAGGAAAATAGAGAAGGGGAAAATAGAGAAGATAGGCATTGATACACCAAGCCAGAGAATACTATTGTAATTTATGACCATTTTGTTCTTGTCAAATGAAGTTAAGAAACAATTACTTATTGGGACAAAACATATTTTGTGCTCAGGGCTTGAATGCCAGTTCCAATAAAGAATCTCAGCTAAAGCATTGGGTTGGTAACCTTTGCTTTCTACACTTAGGCAGAAATCCAGTTTGACACTTTGGTTCAATTTCTGTGTGTTCTTGGAAATCATGAGTTTTGCCCTGAATTTTTTTTCTTTTGTTTGGCAAGGGAGTGGGTAAGGGCCAAGGTCTATATCCAACTTTTCAAAGAAATGCAAATCATGGTCTCTGGTTTTCCTTATAGCAGCATGTGCGATGACTGGAGGTCTTTATTCTATTTGATTTTTAACAATTTTTTTTTTTTTTTGGCTAGTCCTGGGCCATGGACTCAGGGCTTGAGCACTGTCCCTGGCTTCTTTTTGCTCAAGGCTAGCACTCTGCCACTTGAGCCACAGCGCCACTTCTGGCCGTATTCTATATATGTGGTGCTGGGGAATCGAACCCAGGGCTTCATGTATACGAGGCAAGCACTCTTGCCACTAGGCCATATTCCCAGCCCCTATTTGATTTTTAAAAAGATTTTTTGTCAGTCCTAGGGCTTGAACTCAGGGCCTAGGCACTGTGTCTGAGCTCTTTTTGCTCAAGGCTGGTGTTCTACCACTTTGAGCTACAGCATTCTATAAAAGAAATGTACCTACTGCCTTACGTATGAAACTGTAACTCCTGTACATCACATTGACAGTAAATAAGTAATTATAAAAAGAATTTCAGGGAGTTTCCTGCCTTGACTGGATTTGAATTGTGGTCCTTGGATCTCAGCCTCCCGAGTAGCAGGGATTACAGGCGTGAGACACCAGTGCCTGGCTTGGAGGGATTTATTTTGCTTCATTTAGTGACCAAGCAAATGAATGCATTCCCTTGAGTATTTGCTAGGAGTGACAAATATGTGCAGCTGGAGCAACTGGCTGCACTTTTGTCCCACTTGACTGGGGTTTCTCAGGCCATGTCAAGAATGCAACTGTGCTTTTGGCTTCCAGATACAAAAAATTAGCCAGAAGACCAGCTTTTCAACTTTCAGGACCTTGTGGGAACAAAGGATGTAGGACCCACCTTGTGTTAAAAAATCAGTAAGAATTTTCCCAAGTCTTTGTACTTTCTTCCAAATGGTACAATAACATTCTTCTGACGGATGAGTAGAATCCCATGTGTATACATACCACATTTTCTTGATCCATTTGTTCACTGAAGGACATCTAGGATGATTCCACATCTCGGCTATGGTAAACAATGCTGCATTATATTAAGTGAAGTAAGCCAGAGCCAAAGAAACATAGGCTGCATAGTTTCCCTCATTTGTTGTAACTAGAATATGCCTATAAATCTACAAGTAAACATACTGAATGATACACACACACACACAGAGACACACACATGGACATGATAAATTGTATAGGACTCGAGACATTCCCTGAGGCCAAAGGAGGATATTCATAGGAGTGGATCACAACAGCTCAATAGCTATGGGCATGTGTTCATATATAAAGTAATATTCTATGAAATGAACTCCAAGAAAAGGAAACAAGAGGCATTTTCTAGTTGCCATTTGTTGCTGTTTTTATATTCTTTTCCTTTTGTCTTGTTTGTTATTTTGTTTGTGTTTTGGAGGGAATGGGAGAGCTCATAAAAGGTGGAACAAAGGTGGGCAAATACAACAGTGGTATTCACTAGACACCGTGTGGAAAATGAACTGGATATCTTGTGGGTGGGAATGGGGAGCAAAAACTGGAGAGAGCGATGGAAGGGGAAGCATGGTTCAAAAAGAATTGTATGGGGCTGGGTATATGGCCTAGTGGTAGAGTGCTGCCTAGCATGCATGAAGCCCTGGGTTCAATTCCTCAGCACCACGTACATAGAAAAAGCCAGAAATGGTACTGAGGCTCAAGTGGTAGAGTGCTAGACTTGAGCAAAAAGAAGCCAGGGACAGTGTTCAGGCCCTGGGTTCAAGCCCCAGGATTGGCAAAAAAAAATTTTTACTTATTACCTGACTTATGTAACTATAACCCCTCTATATATCAAATCTACCCTAGCAATAAAAAATTATTAGAATTTTAAGATAGCAACGAGTCCACTTAAACAGGAGGGACTGGACAGAAAACACACACACACAGGAGCAAGCAAACAGCTGGGAACAAGTATGTGTTACCTTTAGGATGGAGGAAAGTGAGACAGAGCTGAGTCCAATTCAGCTAGGTGTAGAGCTGTGAGAGAGAAGTCAAGTGGCGATGGGTTCAAAATAATCTAGAGGAGAGGTTTAAGAAAGTGTCTCAGCAATCCTGACACTGTTTTGGCTAAAGCCATATCAGAAGATCCTGGAGAAAGCACAGTCATAAGTTTCTTGGTGACAAATCCAAGCACAATTAAAAAAAAAAAAGGAAAGTGCCCATGATCCATAAGTATGGTCAATGTCTGTTCATTCCATTTACCTCTCTCTCTTACATTTAGCCTTTCTAACCAGTTTCCTGTGGACAGGGGAAAAAAAGAGTGCACTGCTAAACGACAAAAGGTCTAAAGCAGATTTTTCATCATCTGAGAGCCAATTTTGAGATTCCCAGGGGCTTGCACTTCATAGAAAAAACATGTAAGCACTTTCCCCAGGTTTGTGAGTCTGGAGAGGGAGGCCTCTCTGTTCAAGATGAGTGACATCTTAGAGCTATTTCTTTCCAGTAAAAGTGGAAAATATCTATGAAGGTTTCAAAGGGAAGGAAATGTAATGTAATTTTCTCATCAAATTTGGCATTATCTATTGAGCCCGGCAGGCCTTTAATCTTCAGTGCAGTATTTTTCCATTGTATAATTCTGAGTTCGCCTTAAATCTGTCTTACCCTTTTAGCATCGCCTTTCTGAAACACGAATATAGGGTTTGCACAACTTATCTTCTTTGCTCATTTGTTTCCTTGATATTTCGATGATCGTTTGCAAGGGGTTTTCTCTAGAGAAGCTCACCATTTCACCTCTGCAAATATTTAAAGTAGCAGAGATAAAGCGTCTTTGTTAGTGTGGATTCATTAATGACCATGATAAAAAGAATTTTCTGTGTCTGGTAACCTGGGAGGACAAAAATGATTTGAGGGTTGTTGATAGGAACATATAAATGAGAAAGTGCAATAACAGACCTTTAAAAACACTCATTAAACTTCTAAATGGGAAAGAAACCAGCTACTTCTGGTTTAGGTCCAGGGACTATAGTGAAGTCATCATCTGTTATTATTATTATTATTATTATTATTATTATTATTATTATTATTTTCCTGAAGAGACATAGGACAAATGTCTAGGTATTAAACTTTAGAACTAGGACATTATTACAATCTTACAACAGAAATGTGTCACGATAAAGCAACAGGGACAGAAAGACTCCCTAGGTTGGGAGATTTCACTCCAGCCTGATGAGTAGCATTAGAAAATTAAGCACATAGGAGTTGGGTGGGTAAACAACACCAATAGTCAGTCTGCAAAGGTAAATGTGAGCAGTACCCTTAGAAATGTTATCCAGGGCAGCAGAAAAAGCTTTAGGAAATGGACTTCAAGTCTTCCAAACATAGCAGCAATGTCCTCCCTGAGGCCCAGGTCTCTGCCTTACAATTCCTTCTGTCATTGATGAAACACACAGTCTTGTTAGTATTTCCTGTTTACCTATCAGCTCAATGTACAGTCCTTTCTAACTCTGTTGATGAGCTTTGTACAAGGAGAGCTCAGACTATTCATGCACAGAAAAAGAATTCAGCTACCCCCAGGCTCTCTTTTCCCTGTACATGAATACATGGAAATTCTGGTCTTACAGGGAGGCTGGGTGGCTTGGTGAAGTGAGTTATCTCTTGGAGAAAGACCGGAATCAAGACTTGCAGTCTGGGACTGTGGTCCTTCTACATAGACATTCTACTGTCTGTGTCAGTTTTGAGGTCCAAGCCTGTATTGTGAGGGCAGGTTTGGATGTCTGGTTTGTCCTCTGCCTCTGCTTAGTCCTTGTATCTATTTTTTTTCTTAATTTCTGATTCCTCATTTAGATTTTGTTACAAAACAACTCCTGAGGCTTCAGTGGGACCAATGACATTTAGGATCTAGGCATTTTATGTTGGATACAATTAACTCACTGCTCATAAAAAACAATATCTGTCTGTTGAGATCATGTACCCAATCAAGATTTTGGAGCTCATTCTCTTAATTAATTTTACCTTTGTCCAGAACTTTTTCACATTGCCCTGGCTTAACTCAGATGAATGTTTCTTGAGTGATCACAGACTCAAACTAGCTTTTGCTTCACAAACCAGGTTTTGCTGCATGTCTTTTTTTCCATGTGTATTGTGTCATATTTTTGGTTCTGGACCTATATTATATTTTCAGTTTCTTGCATCTGTCTCAACAGTCCTCTCCTTCAATAGCCACAGGTGCCGAGGCCCAAAAGCCAAATCCTTGAGTCTCCCTTGCTCTCATCTGTCGAAGTGTTCAAAACCATCTTTCAGCCAGTGACTCACAATCTTAGCTACTCAGGAGACTGGGATCTGAGGACAGAAGCTCAAAGCCAGCTGTGGTTGGAAAGTCTAGGAGTCTCTCACCTCCAATGAACCAGAAAAAGAGCCCAAAGTAGAGCTTTGGCTCCAGTGGTAGGATGGTAAAAGTTAATGGGGAATTCACAAGCCCTGAGTTCAAGGTCCAGTACTCAGGCACACATACAGATGCACATGTGCGTGCTCACAAACACTCCCCCTCCCCGCCCCCCCCCCCCCCCACCCCCCGCCATGTCCCTTTATCTGCCTTCGAGTCATCTCAGTTCTAGCTTCCTACTTTCTGTGGAGGTTAACAAAGAACAGCAGGGAATCACTAATTGATAACCCAGTGAACTCACAGAAGGAAAATTCTAGCTTCAGGTTGCTGTTGGGAGGATGGGGCAAAGTCCTAAGAGCATGGAGAAGACAAAGCCTCTTTGATAAGATGCTGAGGAACATAAAGCTGTCGTGTCTGGAGAGAGGATGTGTTTTGTGGCAATCATGCGTTTCAATAGCTGTCATGGAAACCCAGGGCTCTCCAGGGAACATCACTACACGCCACCTTGGCAGCTACCTTTGCCTGGAGATCAAGCCTGGTGTTGCTACAGTCAGGAACCCTCGCTTGTACCCCCTTTCCCATTGTTGGCATGGCTGAATTAGATGGTGACATTTACTCCATGCTGTTGGAAATCTTGGTGGATTTGTAGCATGTTTTCTTGGTTCTGTTTAGGAGTCTGGGAGTCAATTTCACTTCATATGAATTGTTTGGGATCACGTGGGCAACAGTACGTCTTTGTCCTCTTAGGTAATTGTGTATTTTCTGAAATTGAGAAATAGACTCATGAAAATGTAGGACTTTGGTTTTACCACCACCAGCGAAATACACATTAAATTCTTTTTTCTTTTTCTCAACTCTGCAACTCTGTACCTCATTTATAGTATTAGACTTTGGCTTGAGCAGAATTTAATCTTGCCATTATTAGCTTTCTGCCTGTCAGAGTCGACAGTGGTCATGAGATCTATGTTTTTTCTTTTTTTCAACCACAGAATTCTTTTTTTTTTTTAACAAAATAAATGACACATATTGAAAGAAAAAAATGTCACCTTTAAGAAGGTAAAACCAGTTGACAACTGTTTCTTTAAGTGAAGCTAATTGCATGGAATATTTTATGACATTTCCATGGAAAAAGTTACAGGACATCCCCAGAGGATTGCAGAGGAACATTTATAGCCATTTCCTGCTCCATCAGCGTTTTACAGAATCTGTGGAAAGCAGGCGTGGTTAGACTTGGGCATGGCTTTGTCTTGGTTCATGGAGGAGCCTGAAGCACACATACCATCAGGAATGAAGTCCTGACAGGATGGCTAGAGCCACCATCACCAGGGACGCTGCAGGTCCCTGTGACTAGATGGAAAGGAGGGTGGGCCAGATCCAAGATGCCTGGAACCATTATCACCATGGAGGCTTCAGATCGGTACAACTGGATTGAAACGTGGATGGTGGTGACCAAGTCCACAGGAGAAGTCGCGTCTTGCCTTGTTTCCATTGAATGTGGCTCGCCAATGTCTGTTCTCATAAAGAGACCTTCCTGAAAATTCTCATCCCTGGCAGAAATGAATACCCTTATATTACTTGAGAATTTAAAAAAAAAGTATTACTTTCAAGTAGTTGCACAAGGAGGTTTTACTTGAACGTGACAATTTATGTGTACAATGCACCTCCATCCATGTCACCTCCTTTCATCAACCTCCCCCTACATCTCTCCCAACCTGATCACACCCATTCCCTCAGGTTACCTTGTTCTTATTCTCACACATGTACATTGAGTATTATGACTGAATTTACCTCCCTTCTCTCTCTCTGTTCATGTCATCCCTCCCCTTTTAGCCCCACCCTCCTAGGACATGGTTCAGTTTCCTGAAATAAGTACTAGGAAAGAGGTACTTGCAAGTGGTGTGGTGGGGTCACTGATAGGGAGTAGATGAATGAAGAGAAGAGGGGAGAAGAATGCAGTCAAACATTCCCTGTATATCCTACAATGTTGAGAAAAGTGAGGGACCTGTGGGTAGGGCAGGGATGGGTGAGAATGTTGAAAGAGGTGACATTGAGCAAGACACATTGCATTCATAAATTGATTCATTAAATGGCAACTCCTTTGTACAACTACTTATAGACAATACATTAAAATATATCATTTTTTTTCCATCAGGGCATGGCAGTACACACCTGTAATCCTGTCTACACAGGAGCCCTGATGTAAGATTTTGAGTTCAAAGCCAGTCTAGCCTACATTGGATGAATTTGTCTCGAAAAGGAAAAAAAACAACACCACCAAACAGACGAAATGAAAGAAACTACCCTTCGTTAATTTAAATTTTAAAATCTTTTCATACCCACACAAATGCTGGTTGAGTAAGACAGAAGTCACAAGAGTCCAATTTTTAAATAATAAGGTCACAATTCACTTTCATTCACAACTTTATTTGTTGAAAGGGCAGATAATAGATTTCAAGGATCCACATGCCATGGTCTCTGATATTTATGCTTTGTGAACAGGTGTTAATGTCTCATGGTTGAGGGGGCAGCACTGTGTGTGTCTTGGTCACCTGAGATCAGGTGACATGGTACCTGGCCCTTCTTAGTTGCTCATTCTTCACTTTCCTTGTTCACACGGTATGTGTCTCCAGGATGCCAAAATAAATAATCAGTTCAAGATATCATTGAGAAAGTAAAACCAGTAGTGTTTAGTGTCATGGAAACAAAACAACTGGCTGATTGGATTTGTCTCCATTTCCAATCAGCAGTTTTAAAGTCATGGAGAAAGAGCCCCTCTGTTCTCATTTCCTGAGGTGCCTTTTCACCCTCCTGTTTTGCTTTTTCTCTTCTGTTTCTTTTCTCCTTCCCCTTTATCTCTTTCATTTTCTCTTTTTCATCTTTTCCCCCTCATCATCCTTCCCTTCCTTCTTAACATATAGTATTCATTTTCCATCCCAGACAACCGGAACAATGAAATACAAAATATACAGGAGAGCAAGTAGTATAATTATAATCGTATGGATTACTTTAATATGTTTTCCTCACATGAAAACAAATATTATTTCTTTCTTTCTCCTGTGATCATCTTGCTGAACTTCAGCTGTATGTTGGCAATGTTTCTTTTCTTCCTGATTTATTTATCATGTACTGTCTGATGTCTGACTCCTGAGAGGCTCCATTAATTTTTTAGAAGATCTGTGTGAAGTTTTTTTAGATCAGACTGTAGTTGGCAATGGGTAGAACTATGATCCCATTTTCCTCACTGAATATAAGCTAATTTGTGGAAACTAAATCTTGGATTGTGAGATTCTGGTCATGTTTGAAGCCACTGAAATAATTTTGCAATGCACTCAACATCTGGTCATGTCACAGCTTGTCACAACATTCACATAAAAATGGGCATAGAATTTCCCTGTACCTAGAGATTCCTTAAACCACATTTTCACTGATTTTGGAGGCCAAACTTTGATGAGGAGCATTTTTTCCTTTGGTGGCAGGATTCATGAAGGAAAGACTAGAATTTATAGCAAGTCTAGGCTCAAGTGGAATAAATTCCCAGAGAAAAAGTCATAGAATTTAACAACAGAGAAGTCCGAGGTATACATTTAGGATTAGTACAGTTTGGATTTTGAATGTCTTCTCCAAACCCGTGGCTGGAAGGCATGGTTCCAAGCCTTTGGTGCTCTTGCAAGGCAATGTAAGCTTTAAGATGTGGGGGAAGGTAGGGGGGTCACTGGGTGGGAAACTGTACTTGAAGAGGATATTGGAAATACATACTTTTCTGTTCCTCTCTGCTTCTTTTATGCCATGAGATGAGAAGCTTTGCTCTCCCACTCACTCAAAGCCATCTGCCATTCTACTCACTCAAAAGTGAAGGAACCAACTCGGCTTGGACTGAAACTTTGAGAACTATGGGCCAAAAACAACCTTTCTTTCTCTATTACTGATCATCTGTTTTTGTCACAGTAACAGAATGCTGATGAATGCAGAGAGGTCAAAGCTAACTTCATGCTGGGCCTAGAATAGAACGTGGGGGTAAGAGTTTATATGGCTACATTTTAATGTGTGTGTGTGTGTGTGTGTGTGCGCGCGCGCGCTGAAAAGGAGGCTTGAACTCAGCCTCTGTGTGCTATCTCTCTTAGCATTAAGAAAATACTGCCCAGTGCCAGTGGTTCATGCCTATAATCCTAGCTACTCGAGTCACTGAGATCTGAGGATTTTGGTTCAGAGGCCACCTGGGCAGAAAAGTCTCCAATTAACCACCAAATATGCTGGAAGTGGAGCTGTTGCTCAAGTGGTAAAGCAAAAGGAAAATGCTGGTGTGAACATAAGAAGAGCTTCATTCTAGCCCTGGATCCACTTGTAACTCTGTGACTTTTGGCAAGTCCTGCTTCATCTGGAGTTGGAAAGTAACAATTATATGATTATAAGATTTCTTCTAACTCCATATCTTTGTGCATAAGAAGAGTCCAGGACCTTTTCCTAGAAAAGTGGAACTGCATAAGCCAATAACTCCCACTTCTCATTCAGTACTCGATGTTTATCAGGAGACTAGAGCCTTTAGGATGTTCTAGTGCTTGGTGTCATATAATAAAAAGAGCTCTCAATTTCAGTCAGTCAACTTTATTTAATAATGTGAACCTAGGTGGAATTATGCCCAATTCTGTTTGTTTTGAGCATTCTCACCTGTAGAACAGGGCAGTAGAACACCTACTCTCACAGATCACAAAAAATGTTATTCTGTATGAATGCATTGTATAGCCTCTGACATAGTGCAGGGCCATTTCCCCTCCTTCCTTCTCTCCTATCTCAATGAATAGGGCTGCCTCAGTTTACCAGTATGACCTTAGCCAAGATTTTCCCTGTATAAGCCAATTGTTCATATGCATGTTGGACTGTCCCCTAGCAATGAGCTCTCCTGGAATGCTGTTTTTCATCAAAGCCAGATTGTTTTAAACTAAATTCTTGTTCTGGGCATTTTGATTGTGGGGAAACTCTTGGGATTATTAATAGAATCGTGTGGATTATTCATTTGAATACCTTGTGGCTTTCAGCTAAGTCAACTGGGAGGATAACATAGGGAAAAGTACAATAGCAGCTCCCGTAGCCCATCCCAAGGCTTCACAATAACTTTGAGGACTGTAAATCTTCACGCTGCTGACAACATATATTGTCTATGGCATTTTCTAAGGCACTGGCCAGGCAGTAGTAGCTCAATTTATCAGAAAAGCCCATGGCTGAAGCATGATAAATCAATCAGAAAAGTAACCAAAGTAAAGAAAGAAAATAAAAGAGAGAGAGAGATAAAGAGAGAGAGAGAGACAGAGAGGAGAGGAGAGGAGATAGAGAGAATGTAAGATAGAAAAGAGATGTTAAAAGAGAGGAGGGGTGGATGTAAATGATTTTTTTTTAGTCTATAGGTTGCTTTTCTCTGACATAGTAGGATCAAGATATAATTACCAGAGATCTCTCCAAAGCCACAGATGTTTTCCCCCAAAGGTCCACAATATTATATTTCTGTAATAATATAATGGGTTTGGAATATTTCCAAATGCTGAGTCTGTAACATAGGGCCATGAACTGGATGCATTTGGAGTCACCTAAGGGTATCCTATTACATTTGGATTTTGGACCCACAGAGCCTGAATTGGATGACTCTGAGATGGGAGCCAGGGAACCTACAGCTTAAAGAAAACACTCAAAATGATGCGGATCTGGTGTTCAAGACACTGCTTTCAGGATATAAGGAAGTATTTCATCAGTCAGCCCTTTGCTAAACTCACCCTTCTTTTGATGTAATGTCAATTATTCGGTGGCTCATGGAGCACAGGAACCAGTGAGAAGAACGAGACCCTACCCATGAGGCATCGCTCCACTCTCTTGTAGGATTTCTGCGTTCGTTTGTAATGAGATCATAGGTGGCACACTTCACATTTGAGGTTCCATCTCTGCTCAGGCTGTAAGAGAGAGGACTCATTGTGGGAAGGAAAAAGCAAACACAGCTGTCTTTCATCCCAACCCTGCCACCACGTGTAAGAGACTTCCTCTGTGAAGCCACGAGGCAGACCAAGCAAAGCTGTTGGTGTAGCCAGAACCATTAGGCGAGCCAAGCCACAGAGGGACCGAGGTGGCGAGGGCAGTGCATTCTGGCTACTGCATTCTTCCTTATATGGATTAAGACCTGCATCCTCGTATCAGGAACACGAACTTCCCATACACAAACGAAACCCACTCTGCCATGTTCTCTCTGCACAGACTGCCCTGGTGTTCTCCCAACTCCACACTTCTGGAATCA
This sequence comes from Perognathus longimembris pacificus, assembly GCF_023159225.1. Taxonomy (NCBI): domain Eukaryota; kingdom Metazoa; phylum Chordata; class Mammalia; order Rodentia; family Heteromyidae; genus Perognathus; species Perognathus longimembris. Next base: position 48,260,451 of record NC_063177.1, read on the forward strand.
AACAGGGTGGAGATTCACTGGTAGGTTACAATGTGTCCCAGCGGTCCCACCTGTGGTGTTTCGGGAAGCCCGAGCACTCTCTATTGGATTCATCTTGGATGTCTCCGTCACTCAATGCAAATGTCCTCTGGAGTCACGGCATGCTCCAGCCTGACTATTTCTTTCCATTGGCTCCATTGCACTCGCTGTGCACAAAAGACGGAACTGTAGCCAACCCACAGCTGCTTATAGGGCGTGTGCTGTCATTTTGGTCAAATTCCTGGACTGTCACCCACCATCTATCACAAGTATCTCTCTTCAAAGGGAGAAGAGGAAAATAAGCTTTGACTTTTGCAAGCAGAGAGAGCGAGGAGCTGGTTCAGTGATATGAATTTTATTCATTATGCAACTCTTTTGGAGAAGAGATAGAAGTCTGCTCTGTGTCTGGAAACAACAAAGAATTTAACGATTTACTTCCTAGCTTGAGCACAGTGTCTCTCTATGCAATGTATGGAGTAGTGAGAGTAGCTGCAGCCTCAAGAGTAGCTTGGAAAGCAATTAGGCAAATAAAAAGGCCCAGGGACTTCAATTTTGCACCTCCATTGGTTGCTTTTGAATAATCTCTCCCTTTTCTTTGATTGCCAAGAGAACAGTTTTTTAGAGAAATGCTTTCATATATACATATATTTGTGTATATGTAAGTATATATATACATATGCACACATAGACATTTATATATACACATATATTATCTATGTCAGAAGAGTATTTTAGGCAGCTAATGGAAATGCATACAAATACAGGGTTAATGGATTTTGAAAAAGTACTTAGGTTTAGAAAAATAATACTTGGGATAGACATTACAAACAATATTATCCTTGCCAAAATAGAACTTGACCACATGGGGAATATTTTACAATTTAGCAATTTCTCTTAAGTAAAGGAACTTAAGATTTAGATCTAACTCAATTAGTATGTATATACAAATGTTAAAAGTATTTGGTTTTAGGTTCAAGATTAAGGTACATGCTGCTTCCATATTTGTAAAAATATGTCTATTATTACTTCCATCAGGATAGGAGAATCATCTGATCTTCAAGTTTACTTCAAAAAAGAAGGAAAGAGCTGGACACTGGTGGCTCATACCTAGAATCCTAGCTACTCAGGGAGCTGAGATCCAAGGCTCGTGGTTCGAAGCAAGCCCCAGGAAAGTCCATGAGACTCTTTATCTCCAATTAGCCACCAGAAAATTGGAAGTGGTGCTGTGGCTCAAAGTGCTGGAGAGCTAACCTTGAGCAAGAAGAGCTCAGGGGCAGAGTCCAGGCCCCAAGTTTAAGTCCCATGACCAACCATTCCCCTCCACAACCCCCCACCCCCAAAAAGGAAAAAATCTTCAGCCATAGTCTGAGTGGTTAGTGGGAATGCAGAGCTCTTAGCTGCAGGCACTTATATGGGACAGGAAATGAGTGTGACCCATATTGAGCTGGTTGAGGACCAGAGACAAGGATCATTTAGGTTGCCTGAGGGGAAAAATATTGCAGCCAGACTCAATGTCAGTCTGTTGGGCACAGAAACTGGGCAAGGGCTTCACTGGGGTTTTTGCTTCAGGGTTCTGATGGCACAAGCCTGTGATCAGGGGGTCAGCTGGCTCTGAGGTCTCACCTGAGGACTTGTCAGAGAAAGATCCACTGGCAAGCATGTTGACACAAGCTGCTGAGTTTCTTACTATGGGAGTCACACCATGGATATCTTACAATGGAATGGATAAATACATCAAAACTTGGAGGGAAATGGTCCAGCAGACAGGAGAGACAATATAATGAAGTATCACCAGAGAGGGGACCTTTCATCAGCCTTGCAGCATTCTTTTGGCTAGAAGTAAGTCACCCACCCTTCCCACATTCAGAAGAAGATGCTTCCACGGGCGTGGGAATTTCACTATGGAGGGTGCTGTGTGGATTGTAATGGGCCTACTAGAGCGCGGGCTACTGTTGAACTGTCTATCCCAGAAACAGGAAACAGGATTCCCCAAGTAAGTGAGGTCATTTGTGTTCACTTCTTATACTGTCTTCAAGACTTATTCATGTTGTATCAGGTAGCCAAATCTTTTTCTTTCTAAAGATTGAATGATAGTTCATTGTATGCTCATACCACATTTCTTTACCCATTCATTTGTTGATGGAGATTTGATGTGATTCCATTCTTAACTATTGTGGACAATACTGTGAATGTAGGTAGAGCAAAATCTCTGAGGTCCTGCTTTCAACTGGTTTGGAGATAGAAACTCAGAATAAGATTCGATGGCCCATATGGTAATTCTATTATTAACTTCCTGAGAAGCCACTATACCGCACCATTTTCCAACATGTATTCTCTCTCTCTCTCTCTCTCTCTCTCTCTCTCTCTCTCTCTCTCTCCCTCTCTCTCTCTCTGTGTCTTGTTAGCCATCATAGTAGCGGGTGAGAGGTGGTATGTCATTATGGTTTTGATTTGCATTTTTCCAAATGTTAGCAATGTTGAGAATATTTTTACATATTTAGCGTTCATTTGCATATCTTCTTTGGAGAAATGTCAAGTATTTAGCTCATTTTATTGTAGGGCTCTCTGCTTCTCAGATCAATGGCATTTGTCTAAATGTCCTTCAAAATATCCAGATCATGAATTTTTTCCCCATTTTACAACAAGCATGAACAAAATTCTCTGTAGAGACCCTTACAAGTACTGAACTTAAATCTCAGAACTACTGAATATGTCTTTTCTAGGAGGAGATGAGGGATGGGAGTGCTGAAAAGATTCTGAAGGGAAGTAAGTATATATCTCATGCTTCTGGAATTCCACTCTTTTCAAATACCCTCTCTTTAATACTTGCTATTGGCATCTAATAAATAAATTAGAAGATTTCTTTTTTCTTGTTTGGTGGCAGTCCTAGGGCTTAGACTCAGGGCCTGGGCACTATTCCTGAGCTTCTGTGCTCATCAGTTGAGCCACAGCTCCACTTACAACTTGTTTGTGGTTAATTGAAGATAAGTCTCATGGACTTTCCTGCCTGGGTTGACTTTGAACCATGATCCTCCTGTCTCAGCTTCCTGAGTAGCTAGGATTACAGGCATGAGCCACTGGTGTCTGGCAGAGCATTTATTCTTTACACAGACCTGCGAACATAGATAGCATCATCGAAGTGTTTAGAGCTTAAAACTATAGGAGGGACAAAAATCTTCTGCTCCAAGATCACTTTAAGCTCATCTTGAAGAAGCACCTGAAGTAGGTCTCTATCTATCTATCTATCTATCTATCTATCTATCTATCTATCTATCTATCTATCTATCATCTATGCATGTATCATATGTCCTATCCATATTTTACCAGGTGTATTCCAAATCCATATGTAAGATCAGTTTCTCTTTAAGGTTAAAGGCCCATGATTCAGGCCTGGATTCGTTTTAGCTTTGTCCCTGTCCTGCTTCTAGGCTGTACAAAGACCCCGATTGAGCGATTGGATTTGAACTTTGCAATGAAAAATAAAATCAAAAGGCTTTTCTCTTTTTCCATCTCCCTCCCCCTTTTTTCCACCACTCTAATGAAATTTGCAGACATGGAAAGGAAACTGACTTATTTATAGGAGTGGGAGGAATGTGAGCGCTAATTGTGCTTAGTCTATTCTTAAGTGTGTAACCTGTTTGCTATTAAATTTTACAATCGTTCAGCAATATACACATTTTTTTAAAGGAGAGAACTTCATAAATCTGACAAAGAAACACCAGAGTAAATTATTCTAAGGGCTTAAATCTTCTAATCAAAGTCAGGTTTAAAATAAAAAAAGATATATATTTGTAAGGTTAACCTCCTTACAGTATTGATTTTTTTTTTCTTCCTTGGGGGATTACTTTGTTCATTTCCTTTCTAGACTCTAAAGTTTGATTGAATGGCTCAGGAATGGTTTAAAATTTTGATGGTGAGTTATCATGTTTGTGCACACATTCATATACCAAGCAAACTGGGTCAAATTCGAAGTTGTTGATTAAGTGTCTGAAGAAGGAACAGAGACTTTGACCTCTAAATCCAATATTTTGTCAGTGTAATAACAATAATAATAACAATGGGGATTGCTCAAATGGTTCTGCCCCACATAAAGTCGTGCTGGGTAGAAAATTGTCATGAGAAATAAATTTCCTCCCAGGTCTCCCCCTACCTTTTTTATTACCTCTTTATAATAATCCTGGGAACCTACTTATTAGAAATTAAATGCTTGTTAAAAAGAACTTAAAACACACTCATAATCATTCCTAGGTGAATTTTCCACAGTGAGAATTATTTCCTGCTTCAAATTGCCTGTAGTTTGGCTGTCTCTGTTCCAGTGAATAGAAAATTACTCAAATTACTTTATGAAAAGATTGGTTATTAAAAGACAACAATGTTCTTAGGTTCACAAGTGGAAAAATTATCAGGAAACCAGGGAGTTATGGAAGGCCATGTGGAGTCAGGGATACATAGCCCTTTTTTTTTCGTGTGTGTGTGTGTGTGTGTGTGTGTGTGTGTGTGTGTGTGTTTTGCTTTACACAGTTTACGCTAATTTCCTCTGTCTGTGGATATCAGCCCATAGTGTTATTTACCTGCCTGCTTACATAGTTTCCCTACTTTCTACTTGCTAATATTATTTTATGCTTTCTCACAGCTTTGGTGTTAGAAACACCAAACATATGTTAGCTTCAGTGTCAACTGCTGAGCTGCCTTAATCACTCAGTATTTCCAGCTAAAATTCTTGAGAAAGAGAATGGGAGAGACCTTGTTCAAATTCCATGCTCTTCTGAGCTATGCTATAGGTTGCTGGTCTCTTGATGGTTTCATTGTTCTTGTGTCAGTTGCTACTTGCTTTCAATGACCTGAGGCTTAGAATGGAGGCAACAGGGTTATGCATCCATAGGCCTCTTCTTCTGTTGGAGCTATAGACAAATTGGACAAATTGATTGCTTAACTCATTGCTTTCCAAAGAAGTTGTCAAATACAAATCAGAACTCAGTAATGAAATGAAATCGATCATTTGTTTTATCTTGAGTGTGGACTTTCCCTTCTATGTAAATGCAGTAGTAACTTATTTATTTAAGCTGTTGGAGGTAGGATCAACGATCCTGAATTTTAGTGGCTTAGATCAATCACACATTATTTTCTCCTCATGATTCTATGGATTACCTGAGAAATTCTATTTCATGGAGTGTCAGTGTGAAATGTCTGGGTTGTCCAACATGTTTTTACTGATGTGTCTGATAAGTGATGTTGTCTCCCGTGTGGGACTGAGGGTCTGCGGATTATGACTCGACTCTCCTCCATGTGGCTGTTTGGGTTTCATGATAGTGTATTGTCTAGGTTCAATGGAGGAACAGTTTCAGAAGAGAAGATTCAGTATACAAGCATACATCAAATGTCCACTTCATACTCTTGCTAGTGTCCTATTGGTCAAAGGTGACCACATGACCAAGTTCTGGATCAATATGAGTGGAGACTGATGAACATATGAATTTAGGGGTCATGGTTTATGGTGATGCCCAAATTAAGAGTCTATCAAGTCTTATCACATTAAATATTGGGTGGAAAAATAGCGTTTAATGTTCATAACTGACACCCAATACATAGTAGAACTTCATTTTGTAGGAGGACATTTTTTCTATCAATGTTATGTATTTGAATTGGTTATTTCTCTGTTTATGACATAAGTGTGTATAGTATGAGTATCCATACTGCACCATGTTTTGGTAATCATAGTTAGACATTTTTGTTAAGGTAATCCAGAATTTGCAAGAGTTCCATGTGGTCTAGTTCTCTTTTCTAAGAGCCACTAGTTTCTATCTTGACTGTAGAGACCTTCCAGGAGCCAGGAAAATTATTACTACATATATTTTATTCAGTAAGCCATTCAATGGACCCATTATTAGATCTGTTAGTTAGGTAAACATCTCAGAAGGAGAAGCCTTGAGAAGTCCTTAGGTGAAGAAAGATGGTCAACACATCAGCTGCTGAATCTCCTGATTTTGCAGAAAGGAGAAGTGTCCCCAAGGTCTCTTATTGGAGTCCACTCAAGAATTTGTCTCATGATCTTCTAGTCCTTTCATCCAATAACAATTATCTATTGAGTACCATGGGAGGGAGTAAAAGAGACATGCCTTTGACTTCCTAGAACTTATAGACTAGTTTAGAGATCAAGAAAATGAACAAAAAAGTAAGTCAATCATTGTGATAAATACGATGAATAAACATACAGTATAATAGATAGAGACGGTTTTAGAAGGAAGAAAAATCAGGAAAAACTCTTTCTGATGAGGTAAAATGTAAGAAGCACCCTAACGGGATCAGTAGATAAAGCCAGCTCTATGAAGAGTTGCAGCAGCACAGAGGAAACAATATTTGTTAAGATGTTGAGCCTGAGACCATTTCAAGGTGTTAGAGGAACGCTTTTATGGCTAGAGCACTGAAAAGGGAGTCATGAGATGTACATGACTAACTTGGAGAAAGAAGAGGTCCTAGATCCTGCCAGGGCCTTTTCAAGTAATGGAAAACAATTTGAATTTTATTTTAGGTATAATGAGACTCCACTGAAGTAAGTATCTCAGTAAGGAAGTGGCACATTGCAATTTCTATTTAAAACAGCTCACTCAGGTAGCATTGGTTGACTCTATTTGTTTTCCAAGAGCTATGCCACGTGATGAAGAAGCAAAAAAATTAACATATGACCTTGGAGAAATTATATAGAGAGCAGAATGGATTACAGTGCTTGCATGGGGGCAGACAGACATATCCATCAGTGACGTGGAAGCAGGTTGAGTTATTTAACAGATTAGTTTATGAGCTACTCACATAATCTTCCACTATGAATGTTTCCATGGCCTTGCTGAAATGACAGGTTATGTGGCCAATACCATGAAGCCCAGTTTCCCAGCCATAGGTGATTCATCTGGGGTACAGTGCTGGTTCAAAGGAGAGTCACTATGGACTGGAAATAGATTAGACTTTTCCTTAAACCTTTAGCAAAGTAATACCAAATGTCATTATTCGAGCTGAACACAGGTCTTTAAAAATGACATTGTCACAGAGCTCATTAGTTTTATGTTGGACACTGTGCCCCCAGAGGAAACTGGTTATCTAAAAAGTAAGAGTGAGAGGAGAGATGATTAGAGGATGGAAATAGATTGTAATGTTTAAATGTAAGTTTGAAGAATCTTTTCCATCTTTTCAACCCAGGGCCCTTTTTCAGACCCTTGCTCCAAAGCCTACTTATTGCTTTGTGTGTATGTGGTGTGTGTGTGTGTGTGTGTGTGTGTGTGTGTGTGTGTGTGTGTTCATGGAGTTTGAACTCAAGCCCTGGGTGCTGTCCTTGAGCTCTTTCAGTGGAGGCTACTGCCCTTCCATTTTGAGCCACAGCTCCAGTTCTGGTTTTCTAGTGGTTAATTGGAGATGAGAGTCTCACAGGCTTCGCTTAGGCTAGCTCTGAAACTTGGTCCTCAGATCACAGCCTCTGAGTAGCTAGTATTACAAGGGTGAGCGAGCAGTGCCCAGTCTACCTATTGCCATTTTTAAAAAGCTGCTAGTACCCTTCCTATACCCTCCCACCTCAAACTTGAGAAAGTTTTTTCATCATCAAAGAAGCAAGAGAAAGGTGACCTAGGCAGAAAAAAAAAAGGTTGTTTAAAGGCATCATATCATAAACACTGTGGCATCTGAGGAGTGATAGGACCAGCAGTCTTGACGATGAAAGCATGGTGAGGAGAACTTGTGGGAAGACTTTTAGAATTAAATATCCACTTGTAGGAAAATATTTGGTAGACAGACCCAAGAGTTAATGGATAAAAGATATGTACATTACTCTCTTTCTATGGATTCTTTTCATAATTAGAAATCCTCATGGATTTCCTTTTAAGATCAAACATGCTACCTAGCACGTAGTAGTTGTTCAGTAAATATCTGGAGAATTATTGTTACACACACACACACACACACACACACACAATTAAGAACCCAATTGGGTACTTACAAGGTAAACAGTGAAGCATGCACAGGTATTTTCAATATGAAGCTCCAGTTCAATCCCACCATGAATAATAAACTGGCTTCCAGTTGGCCAGTTGCCATTCCTTCCCAGAAGCAAACTGGCAGAGGGCTCGGCCTGTTCCTCTTGGAATTCACTGATGTGTGCTGGACAGTGTGGGAAAGGGTATTTTACAGAAGCAATTAGTTTATTCCTGGGGTAAACAGTAGAAATGGAAGGATAATTGCAGCAAGAAATTTGTTTCCTACTGTAGTGTGAATAACTGACGGGCAGCCAATTGGCTGGTTGCCCTGAGAATCCCCAAAAGGATGATTGGCAACTGGTTTTCATTTGTGCCTAGTAGGGATTGCAGATGCACAGAGGGGGAGGTCAGGAGAGACTGGGGGTGAGGGGAGTCTCTGTTGTTACATATGTTTGTAAAGCCAAGCTGGGTTTCTAGGAGGGGGTTAAACCAGAAAGGGGGGAGATGCTGATCTGGGTAGCTGAGATTGTTTCTCTTTAAGATGGGAGTTGAAATTTGAATGCCAGTTGGCATCGCCTGGTGGTGCTATAGGGCCAATAGACACACACACACACACACACACACACACACTCTCTCTCTCTCTCTCTCTCTCACACACACACTCACACAGGCAGCATTCACTTAATCCTTCTGACTTTGCTGTTTGCTGTGTGTGTGTGTGTGTGTCTGTACTATGCTTTCTGGGGCTTGAAGCAACATGGGAGGATGAGGTTGTAGGCAGCCAGAAACTAGTCTTCTCAGCCTTGGTTGAACTGATCTACCACCTTCTATTCTTTGCTTCTCAGCCAAGGTTGGCTAATACCACAGATCTCTCTTTCAGGTGTGGCATTACAAAAACCATGATCATTGTTGTTGTTTCTGCATTTTAAGGGAACACAGACAGATTAGTTTCCAGCATGCCTTAGAGTACAAGTTTCCTAAGTTACCCTGCTCAGTTCACACTCTGATTTGAGATGTCAACAGAGGCAGCAGCAGCCACGTCATGTATTTATACAGTATTTTCTTTGGTGGTTATTGTGTAATTATGATTTAGTATTTAGGTATGAGGGGAATGTGTGTGTGTGTGCGTTTGTACATGTGTGTGCATGCATACCACAACTGGGGCTTGGATTCAGGGCCTGGGTACCATCCCTGAGTTTTTTTTTGGAGGGGGGGTTCCTAAGGCTGGCATTTTACCACTTGCGCCACACCCCCACTTCTGGCTTCTTTGGTTTTTTTTTTTTTTGGAGGCTTATTGGAAATGAGTCTCTTGGAATTTTTCTGTCCAGATTGGCCTAGGACTGGGATCTTCAGACCTCAGCCTTCTGAGTAGCTAGGATTATCGGCGTGAGCCACTCACACCTGGCTTGGTATGGATTAAGGTTGCGATTTCTACTCTAGTATAGGTGGTGAAAAGTTACTCAAGATGGGGTAACAGTGAGAGATGTTGTCTTCTCCTATTGTGGATCATTTGATCTTTCTGCACAAAAAGGAGATGTATAAAGTTCTACTATGGATTGGCAATAATTTCCCCCAAATAATTCTAAACACATCCAAAGTGGTTACTGTGCCTTTTACTGTCTTTTTTTTTTTTTTGGCCAGTCCTGGGCTTGGACTCAGGGCCTGAGCACTGTCCCTGGCTTCTTTTTGCTCAAGGCTAGCACTCTGCCACTTGAGCCACAGCGCCCCTTCTGGCCGTTTTCTGTATATGTGGTGCTGGGGAATTGAACCCAGGGCCTCATGTGTAAGAGGCAAGCACTCTTGCCACTAGGCCATATCCCCAGCCCGCCTTTTACTGTCTTGACAGACGCTTTGATCCCATCCCTGCACACTCCTCTCTTCCACAATGTGTTCTACACACACACACTTTTGTTAGCAACTATTCATGAAAAGCTCAAAGCCATTGAGTGTTATAATTTTGGGGGGCTAATGGTCATAATTCTTAGCATGGCCAATAAGGCCCTGTATGACTTAGCTCTTGCCTCTGCTCCCAAGTACTTTCAATCACTACCCAGACATAAACTCTTTCCTCTGATTTTCTAGTAGACCATAGTTATTCTTGCTACAGACTTTACCATTCCTGTATTACTGTTCTTGGCTTTTTCTTTTCACTGGTATCCATGAGAAGTTAAATATTTAACTCCTAACTCTTCCTTCTCCTCCTCTTCCTCCTCCTCTTATTTTTTAATTGCTGGTACTGGGGTATGAACTCAGGAATTCGTGGTGGCTAGGCACCTCTAGTTCTTCTTGGTCTGGTTTAGACAGAGTCTTGTTTTTTCCCGAGGCTTGCTTGGGCCACATTTTTTCTAGTTATGCATGCTGTTGTAGTTAGGATGACAGTTGCCTACTACCATTCTCAGTTTTTCCTGTTGAGACAGAGTCTTATGAACTCTTTGCCCATGCTGGCCTGGAATCACAATGTCCAGATCTTAGCTTCCCAAGTAGGCATGAGTCTTTGGTGCCTGTCTTTAGTTAACTGCTTATCTTCCAAATATCTAATCATACATTCTTCCCTAAGTCTTCATAGAGTCAAATAACACTGTTGTTCTTTCACATAGCACCTGTAAATCACCTTCTAATCGAGACAGCCATCTGTCATTCTAGGTGACTGGATGCTTACTGGGTAGATGCCTACTTCCCCTCCCTATAACAAGGAAGGCTTCTGTTTCAAGTGCTCTCCTTACACAGGGGTGGGGAGGGGAGGTAGGGGGTAAGAGTGGGGGAGGTACGGGGTGAGGGGGCAGGGAAAGCAGCTCAAAAGAAGTGGGGGAGTTCTCTGGGAAGAGGGCAGCAGGATGTTCAGGTAAAGAAAGAGGTGGAAAGTTTGATGTTAAGAAGCACACCAAAGAAGGACACAGAGGAAAACAATTTGGAACGGGCTTTGAAGGAAGCACATAGTGCCATTGTTTTATTTTCTTTGAAATCAATAAAGGGCAAAAGTGAATTTCAAATGAACCAGCCTCTGAACATCATATTGGAGTCAAACCCTGATTTCTTGGTTCATAGTGTTATAAGAGTAGACTCATTGATCTCTATATAAAAGGTCATTTTTCTCTTTGTCAGGATTTTCCATGTCCTAAGCATGGGCAGATCAACACCCATTCCTTTGTGGCCAAAGCCAAGCAGCTGGTGCTCTGGATAGCCAGGAAGGAAATTTCTCTGGTGAGCTCTTAAGTGATATTCCAACAGAAGCGATGATGACTGAATATAGATACAGAGAAGGGGAAGAGACAGATAGGGGGAAATATGTCTGCCTCACGAAAGCATCAGAACAAAAGGAGGGAGTAAAGGAAAAGAAGAAAGAACTGTCAAAAAGGTGGCAAGTGAGACAGAATTCAAAAACACAAGGAAAGAGGAAAGACTTAGGAGGGTGCGGTAAGGGAGGAGGAAAACAGAGTAATCACCCTGAGATTAATGTAGAGTCAGGTTGCTGATAACCTCCTTGGAAAAGGTAGTGTTACGTGGATTGTTGGAGGAAGGAAACCAGGGGACAGGATTCAGAGAAGTGCAAAGTTCTGGGAAAGTGGGAAAGTCAGCATGGTACATTTGAGTTGAAAGATCTTTAAATCTTTCAACCAATTCAGAACATTGCCAAAGGCAAAAACCTTTGCCGGCTATGGAACTCTTGAACAAATTGTTCCTTTATTTATTTTATTTTTAAGATTGCTGTTGTCAGAAAGCTCAGGGCAATCAGATCTCATCCAGAAGTAAGGAAGGCCAGGACTAAGAGATATATCTTGGGAGATTAGGGTAAAGGATCAGGTGTTTTTTTAATTTTTTTAATACACTTGGCAATAAAAATAGGCAGATTTCCATCTTTAATGCTGATCATCTTTGGCTTGATCTGCTACTATTGTTATTAGCTTCTCATTTCCCAGAGTACTAAATCTGTCACAAAGTACTGGTGTTTGGAAGAGCATTGAATTAATGCAGTTTGTATCATCAGAATTCAAGGCAGAAAAAAAAAAAGATCTTGTCTTTGAACATGTGTGCAGCAGACTGTATGGTGGTATTGGGACAGCAAACTGAGCTTTAGCAGCATGAGTTTACTGTTAGACACTGACAAAGATTTTGTAGGGAAGGTAGGTATCCATGTGAGCTAGGTTTACTAAGAAGACTTGGGCCATAGGTGCAATTAGTGTAGGTATGGATTAAAGCATATAGGGACCAATTAATCTGGCCAGGGCAAAAGGAAATGGAATAGCTAACCTGAAAACCTTCATAATAGGCAGCCAAATAAAGGATGTCTTGCTCAGACCCTTGTAAAATCCAGTTAACATCTGTAATCTGAATCCAGCATGGATTTCCACCGCTAATTCCTCCCTCCCTTCCTCCCTTCCTTTATTCTTTCTTTCTTTGTTGGTCATGGGGCTTGAACTCTGGGACTGGGCACTGTCCCTGAGCTCTTCAGCTCAAGGCTAGTGCTCTGCCACTTGAGCCACACTGTCACAGTGGTTAATTGGCGATAAGAGTATCACTGGACTTTCCTCCCTGAGCTGGCTTTGAACCATGATCCTCAGATCTCAGCTCCTGAGTAGCTAGGATTACAGGCATGAGTCACTATTGCCTGGTAGCTAATTTTTCTTAGGTGCAGGGACCATATATATATATATATATATATATATATATATATATATATATATATATATATATTCTTACTCCACAATGCAGTAACCCATGGAGTACTCACCAGGATAGACTATGCTTGCTCCTTTGGTAGTTTGTATACCTCAGGTTCTCTGTCAGATAAGTGAGGTTCACCTTCCCAGAATCCCCAGGCTTCTGTGTACCAGAATCTTTGATCTCTGGTGATCGGCATAGTATTTGGAAGAGTCATGATGGATCAATAAGGGGACCTCCACCACAGGCTTCATTCAGCATTGTCTGTTCTGGAACTTGTGAAGGTGGTAGCCAAGGAGTTCCCAGGGATGTTGCAAACAAATGCCACCTGCGCTTCTCCAGTGTTTTCAAATTCTATGGATCTCACATCTTCTGCTGCATTTTATCTATCCTTGGCACGCTCTGTCTCACTCCAGACACCATGCCCTTCTGCTCTGGGGAGGTAGCCCAGAGCTCATGCTTGACACAATCCTTAAGTGAGCCTAGAAGTAGAATTCATAGTAGAGGCTGACGAGTGATTCATAATGTCTGGGTATAGGGAATCAGTCATTGCAAAGTCTTGCAAAGACAAGGTTGACAGGCATTCTCAAGCTGTTTCTCTCTGGCCGGCAAATAGTCTGTTGTTTTTGAAGGAGTATTTGTCTAGACTATACAGAGATTGTTGAGAATGGCACGTGGTGGGAGTAGTGGGAATAGAGTTGAAAGTCCCTATAGGAGGGTCTTTTCTATATGAAGAAGAGTTGGGATGGCCAATGACATAATGGATGATAGCTGTGATTGATAAATACAGGTTGATCCTGTTTCCTTTTGGGTTAAGAAGGCTAGATTTTCTTCAAAATGATAATAATGTGATGGCATAAATTTGGTAGTCTTTTTTTTTTTTTCCAGTTCTGGGGATCACACTCAGTGCCTGGGAACTGTCCCTGAGCCTCTTTGTGCTTAAGGCTAGCACTCTGCCACTTGAGCCACAGCACCACTTCCAGCTTTTTCTGAGTAGTTGGAGAGAAGAGTCTCATGGATTTTTCTGTCTGGGCTGGCTTCAAACTGCGACCCTCAGATCTCAGCCTTCTGAGTAGCTCACAGGTGTGAGCCACTGGAGCCCAGTGGTAACTTTACATTTATTAGATATTTAGTATATTCCAGATCTAAAATTAGGACTAATACCTTATGAGCATGTGTGGCCATTTTCAAGAAGGAAAGTTGGAGTAAGAACAACAGATGTTTGCAGATAGATATGCTCCCCAAGGTGGAAGGTTCCCCCATTTAAGGGATTTTTGCCTGCTTCTCTACAAATCCAGGGAGCCCGAAGTGACAAGAAGCTGTTGCTCCAAGAATATGATGCTTTGGCTTTTATAGGGGCTGTATATTGATGACAAGCATCTAATTAGCAACTAGATCAGTACTGAGACAAGTGGCAATTCCAATGTAACTTAATTGATTTCAATGAGATCAAATAAAATCTCAATTTAGGCATGTAATAAGCTCAACAACCTATTGTTTTAGATAAAACAGAGAAAGAGAATATTTTCATTATCATGGAAAATTGCGTTGGACTACAAGTAACACTACAGAATGTGGAAATGTTCATGGCTGGAGATGGGGAATAATTCAAAGAAGGGGCTTCTGATGCACCCCGTAACCGTTTAGAAAGGGTATTTCAGGGAAGCTGTACCTGAGGTGACTTGAAAATAACTCTGGATTAGAAAAGTAAGCAAAAGCAAGAGAGAGTTCAGGAGGCAGAATCCAGGATGGATGGGCATTCTAGACTGAGGGCTCAGGCTCTGCTGTGGCCTGTGGAATGGCATAGATTTATAACACTAAAGGGTAAGGTACACAGAAGGTTTAAAAAGAGGCAAGCCTGGAGAGCTGGCTTATTCAGATAACAAAAGAGGTATGGAGCTGGGCATCAGTGGCCCATGCTTGTCATCTTAGTTTACTCTGGAGGCTCAGAGCTGAGGATTATGGTTTGAAGCCAGCATGGGCAGGAAAGTCCTTGAGACTCTTATCTCCAATTAACTACCCCCAAACCGGAAGTAGCTCTGTGGGTCAAAGTGGTAGAGAGCTAGTCTTGGGCACAAGAGCTCAGGGACAGCACCCAGGCTCTGAATTTAAGTGCCATGACCTACCAAAAGAAAAGTTTGGGTTTCCCTCTTGGGCATGAAGGTTGCGTTGAAGGATTCTTTTAAGGATATCTCAGGGATGATTTAGGTAACCTGTATCTTACAAAGATTGCCCTAGAAAGTTTGTGAGTGGTGGGTGAATGGGAGAGCACTTGAGAAGAAGGTAGATTTACTCAGCCTTTGTGTTTTCTCTAAACAAAGGGAACAATTATGAGAAAAAGGTTTAGGAAGTCTTGGTTGTTATTTATGAGGAGCAAGAAAGGAGAAGGAAAAACATGAGATGACCATTAAAAGTCTGGTGTATAGCTGGGAACCAGAAACCTATGCTTGTGATTTTAGCTACTCGGGAACCTGAGATCTGAGGATACCAGTTTGAAGCCAATCTGGGCAGGAAAAGTCCATGAGACTCTTTTCTCCAAGTAACCACCTCCTGACATAGAACTGTGGTTCAGGTCATAGAGCATTATCCTTGAGTAAAAACATGAAGGGATAGCACCCAGGCACTGAGTTCAAGCCCCAGTATTCACACACACACACACACACACACACACACACACACACACACACACACACACACACACAGTCTGGTGTATATGAGTCTGTGGAAGATAAAAACCAATAACCAAGATCTTAAAATAGGAAGATAGGTTTTGGAAGACTGATGAGTGATACCTTTGGTCTTGCACAAGTTGAATTTGGATACACTGGGACTTCCAGCTGGAAAGATACAGTAGACTGTAATACAGGTCTAGTGTTTGAATGAAAGAATTATATTACTGAAATAAATTTGAAATAATAACTTTTGGTATTGGTTGAAAGATGGTGTCCCTAAGGGGGCATGTAACATGAGAAGAATTCAGTGTAATCTTGAAGATAAAGAGAAAGATAAGCCTACTCTCAAAAAAAAAAATAAAGATCCCCAACAAGATGCAGCCATACTACAGATATTCCAGAATTCACAATTGGGAGAGGGAAGAAAAGGGTACAGATACATTTAGTAAGGAGAATATCATTGCTATTTTTAGGAACCCATATCTCAGAGACATGGCATGTAGGAATTTTGGCTCATTTTAACAAGATAGATTCTTTGACCAAGGATATTGAAAGTTGTCTCTAAATTCAATGTTAATGGGCATCCATTCTCTTCCATGATTTCTCCGAAAGCATTATTATACTTGTGTGATATCCAACTTCAGTTTTCAGTCTCTTGATATTTGTGTTTCTAAGCACTTTACATTAATATGGATTCTCTTTCCTTCTGCACACTTGGTGTTTCTTAAGAGCTACAGTTATGTGTTTCATCTTCTTTAAAAAGTCTTACTCTAACCTTAAATAAAAGTATTTCACATTTTAGGAGTGCTAGAGAAGATACTTTGGAGCTTGGTTTTACAAAGCAAATCTCAGTAACTCCTGCAAGATTTTTGACTCAAGGCCATCATGAATAAATTTAGAGCCATTTGTCTCAAAGAGCCAGAGCCCCTCTGACATGGAAAGATGAGTTTTAGTTTGAAAGATGAACTTTTTAAAGCTACCCTGTATCCTCCAAGGGTGAAGATTTGGCCACTTGGGATTATTCCAAAGTGGAGCTTTAAAGAGATTAATAACCTAAAGTTTACCAACAAGAGGATTACAAAAGACTGTCAAAATATGCTTATGCAATATAATGATCATTAGAAATAACAACAAAGTTAGAATTTACTGAATACCTTTGATATTAGCTGCAATTTGTTTTTAGTTTTCAATTTTTGTGTTGTTTTTGTTTTTGTCAGTCCTGGGGCTTGAACTCAGGGTCTGGGCAGTGTCCCTGAACTTCTTTTGCTCAAGGCTAGCACTCTACTACTTGAGCCAAGTGCCACTTCCAACTTTTTCTGTGTACATGTTACTGAGGAATTGAACCCAGGGCTTCATGTGCGCTAGGCAAGCACTCTACCACTAAGCCACATTCCCAGCCCCTCACTTAAAAAAAATACATTTTATTGTAAAGGTGATGTACAGCAGAAGGGTTACAGTTACATAAGTAAGGTGATGAGTACGTTTCTTTCTGAACAGTGTTACCCCCTCCCTCATTTCTCCCACTTTTTCCTGTCTCCCTTCCCTCTCAAGCTGTAAAGTTCATTTCCAACATAAATGAATCTATGCAGAGTAATAAACTCCAAATTGCTTTATGTCATTTATTTTTTTCAAATAATCCTATGTCTATTGTATATAGAAAAACAAACAAACAGAAAGCTAAACATGTACAGATATTTGGTTATGCAAGATCCTAGGCTCTGAATCTCAGCTACTATACGACATTTGTATGACCCCCTATATGCAAGTTGGTTCTGTGCTTTCCTCTCAGTGGTACTAAAACAGCAGAACTTTGAAAATGATGAACCAAGGGTTGACAAGTTAAATAAATTTGTCCTGGTTTATGTAGTTCATAATGAGAATCATCATTCCAACTGAAGTGTTAGATTCAAGACCCTTTCTCATCCCCCTGACCCTTTTATTTTTGCTGGCTCCCAGAGATCTATCCTTATAACCATCAATGTCCTCATGGATAAGGACATTAGAGAGCTTCAAGGTTGGCTAGGATACAGAGATTATGATCTCATTCATTTTCCAGATGTGTTCAAAACCTGGGCCTCTGTCATCTTGGTATCAGGCTACAGAAGGTTATCTGAGAAAAAGCACTGATATTATTGCGATTGCCCTGCAGAACCAACAGAACTCATGCAAAACATCTGAACTTTACCTATAAATATTATTTTAATAGAGGGAATGTACTTATAGGTGTATAGCCTTTCTCATATAAAAAGCTATTTCCTCATTTTAATGATTTTAATTACACAAAATGATTCTTAAAACAGTGATTCTTAAAACAGATAACTGTTTTAATGTCTCAGATATTACAAACACACAACAGATCATCCTCATCTTTAACCTGATCCAGGGTGGATTGCAATGACTCTACTTTATGCTAAGCTGGGAGGGAAGCTTGGGTGGTGATGGATACTTCACTTCCTTTTTTTTTTTAATTCTTGATATAGTAGATGCAGAAGAAAAAGGCAAAGGGAAAGCTTTTCATATGAATCTATGAAACACCATTCCAATCTGAGTAATGGCAGATGATGAAACTTCCAATAAGTTTCAGGCTTATCCAATAGCTGGCTCAGGGGCCATATGTATGTAAAATTGAGCTCCTGTCCAAGATTTTTGCAAAACAGAACTTTCTAGAAGTTGCACATCTGTTGAAAGAACACAGCATTCTAGCAATATGTATCCAGAAGCAATATATAAAACCTGCCAGTGCTTTTTGTTCTTTCTTTCCAATTTGCTTTTCCAAATGGGTTTGCTTTTGGAAGCAATGGGGTAGAGGGTGGGTAGAAATCAGTAGAAATGTCTTTTTTAAACACTCTAAGTCCATTGGGTTGCCTTCTACTCTTTGATTTTGGGTCCATCTTAATTTCTCAGCATTTGGAAACAGATTTCTTTTCTGTTGAGAGGAAAAGAACTTCAATCCAAAGTGTTTCATCTTCCTTAACAGCAGATTTCTGAGGTCATCCTTGCAGATAATGGTAATTTGGTTTTTAAAGCTAACAGGCCATTTTCTTCATATCTACCTAACAGATTATTGCTCTGTAATCTTACAGATGTTGCTAATGTCAATCTACCCTTCACCTTCCCCACCAACAAACACACTGAAGTCTTTGTAATATTAAAAAAAACAAACCAGCCTGCCCCTTTATCCTTGACTATCCTTATACCTCATGTCCCATTGGTTTGAAGTGATAACAGTGCTCTCAACTCCATACCAAATCATTTCTTTGGGAGCATCACTTGAGTTTCTAGTATCACCCAAATTTAGAGTCAAGGAGAGGAGAAAACAAAGCAGGGTTGCATTTCAGCACTACTGTGTTAAGGGTTGTTGCATGTATGACATGCAAATGGCCAAGGCACTTACAGATAATTAGTTTAGCTGGCATCTGGTCTTCAAGATTCAATAAAGAGAACTAACATGCCACCACACTTGTATGTTTTTCATTAGCACAGAATCCCAATGGCCCACCATGTCCCCATTCCCTCTGGTCCCCTGATGGAAACATCGAGCTTTTCCTTCCCAGGTTTCCCCATTCTCCCTTAGATGAGCTGTCTTCCCAGCAAGGCCATTTCTTTCACTGAACACATTCAAATCCTTGCCCTTGTGAAGCTTCAGGGCCAGAATTCTGATTCTCAGGGGTCAGGCCCATTCTGTGGGTTTTCTCTTAGGCTCAGTCCTTCTCTCTTTGTGTGGATGATGTGACCTGCTCAATCCATCACTGGGATGTGATTTAAACGTCTTCTTCACCACTCAGCCCTCACCTGGCTCTTCATACTTGTGTGACACAGGGTCACTCGCTGCTAGTTTCTGTGGGTGTTGGCCTTCTTCTAGAAAAATTGACATCAGTATCATTTTGTTTTTTAGTTGCACCAGAGGTAAAGGCTCTATTGTCAAGTAGGAACACAATGGAGTTTTGCATAACAAAATACCATTCCCCAATAATTGCAAGCACTCATTGTCTTGCTCTTATTTCATGCTCTTACTTGTGATTCTAGAGGCGCTCACAAAACAGTGCAAGGTTTGCAGCTGAGGAATTCATTATAATATTCAACAGTACTCATTGCTCTCCAATTTGAATATATTGCCAGTGCATGGTATATGATATTAATCCGTGACAATAATGACTAGGTAGATTAAGAACCTTGGAAATGTAAATGATTAAAGGTTAAAAAACAATACATGTATATACGTATACATATATACATATTTGTGCATATATATTCAAATTTATTTATTGTTGATTCATGACTTCACTATGATGTCCTTAAACTTATAATCCTCTTACTTCACTCTTCCGAATGCTCAGATTATAGGCATGTACCACCATGCTCAGCTTAATTAAAAAGTAATTAATACATACTTTTGAGAACTGTGAAGGAAAATTTTGCTTTTGGAAACAATTAATTTCTTTGCACCTCCCATTTGATTTTATTTTTTACCATGGGAATATAGCTAAATTTGTAAACCTTGAATAAAATTGTATTTTATGCTTTAAACATTTTCACTGTTTCCTCTTCCTAGGTCTATGGTCAATTCCCAGTCTTATGACAACCTAAAATTTATATATTTCTTGTGTTCTCATCCAGAAAGTCTACTAGACATAATTGAAAGACAGAGTTGTAAAATAACGCTTCACTTTTACTATTGTATGAGGCCCTAAAAATGTTAAGAGCAAGATTTCTTGGTAAATTACTCCAGAAATTTAAAAATAAAAATTGTTATCCCAAGTATTTATTCTGTGCTGATATTGGGATTTGAACTTAAGGCCACATGCTCTTGCTTGGCCTTTTCTGCTCAAGGCTGGTTTCCTACCACTTGAGACACATCTCTATTTCTGGCTTTTTGCTGGCCAATTGGATATAAATATCTTTCGGATTTGTCTGCTGACTTCAAACTGTGATCCCTAGATCTTAGCCCCCCTGAATAGCTAGGATGACAGGCATAAGCAATCAATGCTTGGCTTTACAATTGTTTTTGCGAGGGGTGGAGGAGCAAGTGAGTCTTTTTCTTTTTTTTTACTTCATCTTAAGACATTTCTTGTTATATTTATAACACTCATTTACATGTACACAGTAAACAGTATCATATCCACCCACTAAATTTTCCTTAGAAATGTGGAGAGAATTGTGATAGTTACACATTTTTGTCCTCATATTTCTCAGTCCCTATCTCTCTACTATATAGGAAAGTATTTCTGTATTTTTGCAGGTTAGGTTCTCATTTTCTTGACTATGATTTAACTCAAATTTTGTTTGGCTTGTGTTCCAGCAAAGTCCCTGTGTGGAGAGTAAAGCAGCTCAGCTGGCTTAGAAAGCTGAGTTTTGTACCCTAAGACTAAGACTCTGCCATGATGGCTAGGGGCTTAGTTCCCTCCCTCTCCAACCCCCCCTTCCTCCCTCCCCCCACCCTGCCTGGCCCCACTATGAAATTGAGAGCCACTGATTCCAAATTACCACATAGACATCCTATAATGGTTTCTTGAAAACAACTTTGAGTTCCTTAGTAGGCAGGGATGGGGGTATGCTCTCTATAAACAGAATTGTTATAAAAATATTTTTTTCATTAAGACTTTGGATGCCCTTAAAAGTCCAGGCTACCTAATGGATGGTCATGGGGGGCAGGGAGGGTGTGTGGATTTATAGATAGTCATTTGTAAAAGCACATCCAAGCCTACTCAGATACTAAACAAACACAGATGCGCAAACGAGATGATGAAATTTCCCAACAATAGCACAGTGTGTACCTGTGCTGTTGATGGAAGGGGCTGATTTCTCATAACTTGAATTATTCTCGTTCTCTAGCATACATGTGAGACTTAAACTGCCTGAGCTAGAAGGCAATGGAATAGAGATCTTTAAAAACAAAGTTCTTAACAATGCTCCAAAGAAAAGAAAAATTAAGAGCAGATTGTTTGAAACGGGATGGACATTGACTTTTAGCCTTTAAAGAGACTTCTTTCTTTGCAATGCTGGGGACTGAACTTGGGCCTTCATCTAAGCTAGGAAAGTGACTGACCTGCCACTGAGCCATACCGGCAGCCTCAGTGATTTAAAAGCCTCATGGAGACAAACCTAGCCATCCAAATGTACATCCTTTCACAATTTCCTGTGGATTTTGTGAATTGCTATAGAAAGACAATTAAGCTCTCAGGTAGGGAGGGCACATTGAGAGATGCCCAGGATTTCATTTAGATAGAGTGAACTCTCCTGGAAGAGTCACTTCATAATACAAACAAGCAGACGTTGATCAAAGATCCTGATTTGGGGTTTGTATTGGTTTGTCTTCCGTTAAGACCGTGGATGAATGACACAAATGCGTGGAGACTTTAACAATAACAATAAGCATTTTGATTTAGATTATCTACACCGGTGGCCTCTTCTCCCAAATTCCCCAAATTGTTACTCAACCTTCTTCCCAAATCTCCCTCAGACTGGCCATCTTCTGTTACCATTTGGCAAAAGCTTTCTACCCTAAATGTTCCTGTCTTGCACAATGGCAATGGTACCCATAAGGTCTCAATCAAATTGTCATGTGAATTATCTTACATTTCATGAAGAAGTTAAAAATAAACTGGATGGGGATTGGAAAAACCATTTCCTATCATCAACTTCAAGTAGTCTCCACGTGCAGTCATTCCAGCATGGTTTCATCTACTTCCTAACCTATCCTTGATTTCTCTGTTGAGTCTTCTTTGTCACAGTGACTCAGGCCACTCGCCTATTGCCCAATCCTTGTTACGACTTGGGAGGTTGTTGTGGTTGGGTTGTGTTTAATATCTTGCCCAATCTTTCCATTTTTAGTTCCAGACTATTGCTTTTAACCACGTTCAACTATCCCATTCTTTATAGAATGACACAGTATTGTATACAATCTCACTTGAGTATTGTTGTTGTTCAATCTAATTCCAGAATGGCTGCATCACACATGCAAACTCTCCAAAAAAAAAAAAAATCCCAAGTGAGAGATTGTTGTATAATTTCTTTTCTCTTTTCTTCCTTCCTTTCTTTCTTTCTTCCTTCCTTCCTTCCTCCCTTCCTCCCTCCCTCCCTCCCCTTTCTGTTCTTTATCTCTTTCTTTCCCTCCTTCCCTCTCTCCCTCCCTCCCATTTTTGTTCTTTATCTCTTTCTTTCCCTCCTTCCTTCCTTCCCTCCCCTTTCTCCCTTCCCTCCCTCTCTCCTTCCTCTCTCTCTCTCTTTCTCTCTCTCTCTCTGTGTGTGTGTGTGTGTGTGTGTGTGTGTGTGTGTGTGTGTGTGTGTGTGTATGTGCCAGTCCTGGGGCTTGAACTCAGGGCCTTGATGCTGTGATTGAAGCTAGCACTCTACCACTGGAGTCACTCCACTTCCAGCTTTATTTGGGTGGTTCATTGGAGATACCAGTCTCACAGACATCCCTGCCCATGCTAGCTTCAAATCATGATCCTTAAATCACAGCATGCGAAGTAGCTAGGATTATAGGTGTGAACCACCAGCACCTAATTTACAACTTCTTTTTATCTTTGTTTTTTTGGGAATCCAGCATTATTACTACACTGATTTCATAGAAGATCTTGGGATATAGGGGACATTGAATTTTTCGGTGAATGAGGAAACTGAGGGCAAGTTAGCCTCTCAGGGGTCATCCAGTGAGCCACCGATGCTGCTAGCAGCTTGAATTCATTACTGACCGACTCTCAGACCCACTTCTGTCTATTTTACTATGGTCTCCCGACAAATCAGCTTTATTACAGTCTCATACATATTTCCAGTCATCCATCTCTCCAAGTCATACTGTCATCAGTCTTAAGATTCCAGTTTTCCTCAAAATTCTTTTTAATGTTTTACTGGTAGGTTCCTACTGTTGTAACCTCCTGTTGAAGTTTCAAATTGCTTAAGAAAAGTAAGCATCTGGCTGTAGCCCATCTACCCTGTGCCTCCTCCCTGGGGAAGCGCACATTCATTGGCATGGCACCGTTTCTCTTTATGTGTGATACAACTAAAACATCACTCACAACGTGAGACTTTCTGTCCTCAGAAACCTTAGGAAATTCATTAAGTAAACACACTTTATTCTGAGTTCCAAGAAATAGGTTTTAATCTTTCCAAACCCTTTAACAGTCAAATAAACACTGTTAATATAGTTAGAATACATTTCCTGTGAGCTCCTGTTCCTATTCAAAACATTTATAAAGTATTATGTAATTATCACTCATTCCTATCCTGGTAATTCTTAAACACATGCAAACATTTTAAGTGTTTGAGTTGGTTGTTACTCGTTGGTCATTTAGCCAGAATTATCCTGTGTTGATTATCTGTTGCCGATTGCTTGAAAATGTGGGTGGTGAGGAATTCTGCAAGTTCTTTCCTCTTATTCAAATTATGTTGCATTTGTTTGATACCCTCCTGCTTGTTGCCTATGTGAGTAAAAATATAACCAAATATAGCAAGTGATTATATATATATATATATATATATATATATATATATATATATATACATGCCCCAGTGAAATTTCATGATCAGCTTCTATCCTGGATTTAAACAGACTGGATTCAATCCTGACTGGATGTGAGGTAATGGAAGCTCCATTTTCAGAAATATTTGGGCATAATTTTGAATATTTCATTCATTCATGTAAGCCTTGTTTTTATTCAGAGAGCTTTGCATGTCACATACTTATTTAAATTTGGGTAAGCAAGTATCATAATTATATCCAACAACAATAAGAAATAACATTGGAAAAGGGACCATGATCACTTTCATCTCTACCTACTAATTTCCTTTTTTCCTTAATTAATAACAGTTGCTTCTCAAACACATTTGCCCTATTGAGCCAGCAGCTGCATAAATCATTTTAGAAAATGGTCAGGAATGCAGAAAAGCCCTAAACACACCCTTTTTTGTTGCTTTACTTTTCTTCTAAGGGAATAGAATGCACACAGGTGCAGCTAGGGTTTTCATAGTGTTAATTTGGGGGCTTATATTAAAATTCTGTCAACTTGCTGAGCCTAATAGAAATTTTAAACTAAACATAAAGCTGTAAGTCTTCAATATCTCTTGGATGCCTTTCTTTACACCACAACAAGTGGCTCATCTAATATTTCTGATTTCATGTTTTTGTTTTGTATAAGGGACTCATGGTAGATTGCTTCAATTGAGCTTAGTAGGGAGGGAAGAAAGAAAGAAGAAGGAAAGGAAAGAAAAGAGGAGGAAGAGAAGGGAAAGGAGGGAGGGAGGAGGAAAAGGGAAGGAGGAAGGAAATGGATACTAAAAGAGAGGGAGAGAAGGAAAGAGAGAGAGTAAGATCATAGGTCATAAGATATAGTATGGTAGTTTGAGTTCTGGAATGTCTCATGTCACTATTAAAGGCTTGGTTCCCATCTTGGCACCGTTTGGAAGCAATGAAAACGTTATGAGCTGGTGCCCAGGGAGAGATTGTTAGGTCACTGGGGATATGAGAATGTGGGATCTTGGTCTCTTCGTTTCTTTTCTGCTTCATGGACATGAGGTGCATGATTTTACTCTGCTTAAAGCTCCCATAAGGCTACAGGTTGAAAGCCAACGAGACCAATTCATTGTAGACTGGAATCTTTGAAACCAGGCAGAGGGAGAAGTATGTATACTCTCTCTCTCTCTCTCTCTCTCTCTCTCTCTCTCTCTCTCTGTCACACACACACAAACACACAGAAAGTGAGTACAAATTAAACTTTCATGTGTCTTTTCTTACAAGGGCACTAATCTCATTATGAAGGCCCATCCCCATTCGGTGATCTGCATTCAGTGACCTCCTATAGTAGCTAGATCCTGGCTATGGTGGTCATATTTATACTACGCATGTTTGGGAACACTTTAAATCAAATTAATATTGTTCCCCATACCATTACTATAGAACACCTTGTGTAACAAATGATAACTAAACCATTCTAGGTGTGAATATAATTTGGCTGACAAAAGGAATTGGATTGAGAATATGAACACAAGGGCTTTAGAAATGGGAAAGCCCTTGGAGAATATCTCACCCAGCAAACTGATGCCCTATGTGAGAAAAACAAGTCTCCATATTGAAGACATCCAGAGGCTGATTGGAGGAATTTCAGTATTGAGGGTGGACAGTAGGTGGAAGATAGAGCCAAGTGGATTTCTTCATGCCATTCGTTGTTCTTCAAAAGTTCAGGTACACTTTTTTTATGTAGTGGATATATATGTAGCATTTCTTTAAGCAGATTTCGATTAGCTGTGCAGGTTCACACCTATTATCCTAGCTACTTATGAGGCTGAGAGTGGGAGGATTGTGAATTGAAGCCAAGTTGGGTAAAATAATTTGAGAGAGATTTTATCTCAATAGGAACAAGCTGGGTGCTGGAGGTATAGGTAGGTCTGTCATCCTAGCTCAGGCAAGATGTGTAAATTGGAGGATCACAGTCCAAGCTGGTCATATCAAGATGGAAAACTCTATCACAAAATAAGTAGATCAAAGGAAAACAAAAGTGCTAAGGGGCATGGCTCAAGTGGAAGAATAGCTGGCTACCAAGCGGCAAGCCCTGAGTTCAAATGTTAGCACCATCAAAACTGTGTTAAACTAATAATGGAACTTTCAGAAGACTTAAATGAATGGGCATAGTCCTGTCCTTGAAACCCGATAGCATTGGGGTAAAATGAACAGCACAGCTCTGGGTGAGCCAATCAATCCCAATGAAACTCGGTCTCTTGAAAACGATATATAAGAATATATATAAATCAGGATGTTGGGAGGGTGGAAAGAAATAAAGAGGCAGCCTCTGAGCTCTTGGCGATGTCATTTTATGGTGGTACCTTTAGTTGCCCTAGAAGTATTTAATCAGCTAGCATAGTCTCCAAACAGTAGCTTTCAAAATAAGCACATCCATTTGATCGTCCTTGGCTGCTTTGCATAAAAAAGTTTGGTGGCATGAACTTCTTCACTGAATGAATGGAAATTTGTTATCCCAAATAGGGAAAATAATAGCCACCATGATAATTTATCTTTTGGCTTTCAGCGGCTGCCCTCGCATCCTTCGCATAAAAATTTCACAACAATCCAACTGAGCAAAGGGCAAGCCTGGCTCTTTCCATCTCACAGATTAAGAAATGGAAACATAGGAATTGAAAAACCCCTTCATCAAAGCTAATCAAAGTCTTACTCTTGTTCACTAACCCCGCTCCTGGCCCCCACCCCTTTCCCCACCTCTGGGTTTTGTTGTCTCACAGCTGGACTTAATATTCTTATATGTAAGACTTCTCACTTGATATCCTTAACTACTCCTGAACCAAGGAGTATTTAGATAAATGTCAGTCCCCTTGCCACCGCCCACTCCCCAACATATCCTATGAGGCTTCCAAAAGTGTAATGTCTGGGTTGGCTTGGCTTGAAATTTCCCTCCTATTATATTTCTCCTTGCTGCCAGCTTTTTTATTCCATTAACTTTTCCATTCAAGGCGAGTTGTGCTCTCCACTAGAACCATATACCGCCCCCCCCATTTCCAGTTTTCTGCTGGTTCACTGGAGATGAGTCTCTTAGATTTGTCTGCCTAAGCTTGTTTCAAATCATCATCCTGGGATCTCAGCCTCTTGAGTAGCTAGGATAGGTGTAGCTACCAGCACCTGATTCTTCTATTCCTTTAGTTGGGTTCCCATGCTTTGTATCCAACTAGACTTTCCAACATCTCCTCCTGAAACTCTGCCACAGCTCAGCTGACTAAAATGAGATGAGTTTGGATACAGTCATCTCCCTAACTGCATCGCTTTCATGTTGTTTGCCCCCTTTTCTGCCTGCTATCTCTGTTCTGCACCTCCCCAACCCACACAGGACCACTTCAGGATGACCTTCACCTTCCCTCCTGGTCTGCCACATCACCATGACAACATGTCAAAATGCTGTTACTAGGCATTGAGCTTGGCATCAAGATACCACCCAAACTCAGAGCAAGAACTCGCCTTATTCTCCAACACAAGGAAAGGCAATTGTTTACAACTGGCAGAAATAGCGACACACATTTTATTCATTGATGAATTCAAGAGTGATGAGAATAGGAAGAACCTATCGGAAGTGTGTTAGGCACTTGGCCAGGATCGGCAAACTGTGTGCAAAGGACAATAAGGCAAGAACACTTCATTTGAATTGTGTGCAAAATAAATTAAAGCAAGAACATTCCTCTGAGAATGATTCTAGGTGAAATTCAAAATAGTTATTTATAGGCCTAGAGAGTACACACTGAAGGAGAAAGGAATGAGGCATTTTAGAAAAATATTGTTTTAGGCAAGCAGAGAGAGAGAGAGAGAGAGAGAGAACACAAAGAGAAGGTTAGCTGAGGCATTATCACGCAACGGAACTAATAGTGGAGAAGGAGGAAGGGTTATGACGAATTTTGTAAAGATAGAAACTTGGAACTGTGTACACGGGAAGGGATTGGTGGAGTGATGTGGTTAGAACTGAAGTTTGGAATCCACACTGGCATAAAATCGACTCGTGGCATGTTGGAAAAGATGAATGAAAGAATAAATGAGATGAAAGGAAGGGAAATTGAGTCATAGTCTCCGCCCCCACTTTCCAAATATTTCCTGTGGAGGGGAACTGGGCAAAGAACTAATGACTGGATATACTCAATGAGAGTGAAATCCCCTTTCTTCCTGCTTGAAGATATAAACAACATGCAAATTCAAGTTTAAAAAATTATCTCCCTCTGTCACATTGAGAAACTTTCTGTTTTCTTTGTTGTCGTGACTCACTTCGAGACTATTCCTACAAAAAAATGCCATTTGTAGGGATGGGCAGACCTGTTGGGGGAAAATCAAGAACCTCTTTGGAATGTTTACCCATTCTTTGGACCATAGATTTCATTTTTCCCCTCCACAACAATCTCTTTTCCTTTTAAAAAGACTCAGTTTAGATTTGAAGAGGAAAAAACATCTCACAGGAAAGCTGGGTTGAGGGACATAAGATATCTCCCAACCGCTTTGGAAGAATGATGCATAGTGACTGTTAAGAAACCTTTTCTTTCCCTCAAGCCTTCTCCAATAGCGTGCAGAAGAGCAGCTAATGTTGCAGAAGGCATGGAATGATGGATTGTCAACCTTGCTAAGTGCCAGCCCAGCAATCAAGAAACATTAGACCACTGACAGGTGATGCTAGATAATGAAAGAACGTGGTGTAGGAAAGTAAGAATTCAAACCTGTGCTCTTGGTGAAAATGTTTTCACCGGACAAAGTCTCTCCACAAAGGGCTTCAAAAATAGGAGTTTTCTTCCATAAACACCAAATTGACTGAAAACAATGCAGGCCAGGTAAATGAAACAAACATAAGGTAAAAACGTGAAGAGGAATCTTCAGGTTTCTAAATATTGTTAAATACTGATGCTCTTAGGTTTTAAAATCTTTGCCTTTAAAATTTTGGTTTTGGTGAGGAGAAATATGTGAGTAGGTGTTGTTGACTTTGGAGCATTTATCATGACGCACTTTAAAGGGAGCTGCAGTAAAATAAAGAACTGAGAACAACATTGTTGGGTGCCAATGGCTCATGTCAATATCCTAACTATTCCAGAGGCTGAGATCTGAGGATCATGGTTCGAAGCTAGCCAGGGCAAAAACAGCCTATGAGATTCTTATCTCCAACAAACCACCAGAAAAGCCAGAAGTGCAGCTTTGGCTTAAGTGCTCAAGCACTAGCCTTGAGCAAAAAAAGATCAGGGAGAGTGCATAGACCCTGAGTTCAAGCCCCAGGACCAGAACAAACAAACAGAAAGAAAGAAAGAAAGAAAAAGAAAGAAAGAAAGAAAAAGAAAGAAAGAGAAAAAGAAACAGACAAAAAGGGTCAAAAGTCTTGACATTTTTAGCTTGTTTATTTAGTGGTTATTTGAAAAGGATCATTTTAATCATAGAAGTAATCATAGAAGGTGTGTGTGTGTGTGTGTGTGTGTGTGTGTGTGTGTGTGTGTATGTTTGAGGAAGGGAAAGAGAGAGAGAGAGAGAGAGAGAGAGAGAGAGAGAGCATGGCGGGACAGGACAGAGGGAAACAGGACACGACACCTAGGGATTAAGAGACAAAATGTGATTTCTGAATGGTGCCCAGAGAGCTGGTTGTATGGAGTACACTGAGTCATTGCCATCTAGGTATGGAGCTCCTGAGTCAGCTTGGAGACATAGTGGGCAGCATTTTACAGGGAATCCAAACAATCCCATTTTATCTGCTCTCTTTTGAGCCATGCTTAAGGTTGTTTGTTCTTTTGAAAGTAGTCGCACTTAAAAAATATTATTCGAACAAAGAGACTTCTCTGATGAGGAAATGAGAATGGCCAAGAGACATATGAAAAAGTGCTCTACATCATTGGCCATAAAAGAAATGCAAATCAAAACAACATTGAGATTCCATCTCATCCCAGTAAGAATGTCATATATCAAGAAAACTAACAATAACAATTGTTGGAGGGGATGTGGCCAAAAGGGAACCCTACTTCATTGTTGGTGGGAATGTAAACTGGTTCAGCCACTCTGGCAAGCAGTATGGAGATTCCTCAGAAGGCTAAATATAGAACTCCCCTATGACCCAGCAGCCCCACTTTTGGGTATCTATCCAAAAGACCACAAACAAAATCACAGTAATGCCACCAGCACAACAATGTTCATTGCAGCGCAATTTGTCATAGCTAGAATCTGGAACCAACCCAGATGCCCCTCAGTAGACAAATGGATCAGGAAAATGTGGTACAAATACGCAATGGAATTTTATGCCTCTATCAGAAAGAATGACATTGCCCCATTTGTAAGGAAATGGAAGGACTTGGAAAAAATTATACTAAGTGAAGTGAGCCAGACCCAAAGAAACATGGACTCTATGGTCTCTCTTATTGGGAATAATTAGTACAGGTTTAGGCAAGTCACAACAGAGGATCACAAGAGCCCAATACCTATACCCTTATGAACACATAAGATGATGCTAAGTGAAATGAACTCCATGTTATGGAAACGATTGTTATATCACAGTTGTAACTACTTTCAACATCCCATGTGTATCTGTAACTTCTATTATTGATGATGTTCTTGTATCACCTTCCTGTGGTTGTACCTACACTATCTCTGTAATCTTATCTGAGTATATTGGAAACCGTGTATACTGGTATTAGAACTAGGAAATTGAAAGGGAATACCAAAATTGAGAGACACAGGGTAAAAAAAAGACAAACAACAACAAAAGCAATTCTTGCAAAACTGTTTGGTGTAAGTGAACTGAACACCTCATGAGGGGAAAGGGAAAGGGGGAGGAGGGAAGGTGGTATGAGGGACGAGGTAACAAACAGTACAAGAAATGTATCCAATGCTTAACTTATGAAACTGTAACATCTCTGTACATCAGTTTGATAAGAAAAATTTGAAAAAAAATATTATTTGAAAAGATCACACTATATATAGCCTTTTAAAATTCTTTTGGGAAGCCAAACACATTTCCAATATGCTTAGTCCTTCTTAAATTCCCCAAAGAGTTAATAAGTAAAATAAATATGCAAAGCTGCGTTTGTCATTGCGTTGGGTGCAAATGGCTCAGCAGTGTTTTGCGGGAGTTGCCTAGCATATTTGTACTGATTCAATTTCAAACACAGGTGGCATACAAATGACTGATTTTTGGAGATACCAAAATATACCTCAAAGAGATACTGAGCTATCTTCAGGAAGAGTAAAGCAAGATGGACCGAGATGGGCAAAAGTCCCCTATAACTATTTAGAACAGATAGGAAACTTACACCAAGGACCATGGACAGAGGACATGGTGGGGCCAGACAGGAGTCCCCAAGGCTCAGAAATGGAATGTGAATGGCTTGGATTTCTGCAATGGCTGAATCTCACATGAGCAACTTTGTGACCTAGGGTAATGGGAGCGAGTTACCTATTTGACACTTGCTAAGGATGCTGCTCAGTCTAGCAGAGAAGGCTAAACCATATTGCAGTACAACACTGGAAGTATCTTTGTGGCATCTAATGAATTAGAAGACTGTTATCCACAATCTACCTTTTCTCTGCTAGGTGGATACTAGATGTGATGTATACTACTCCATAGCTATATTATATATGTCACATATCTATGCTATGTATCATTAATCTGATTTATAGTTCATGCATGTGTAAAATACCACAGTGAAGGGTGAAGTCCCTTTGAACAACTGCATGCACTTGTAATAAGAAAGGAATATTAGGAAGGGAAAACATGACCTGTGTGGTGTGGGTGGTAATGGGAGGGGGAGGGAAAACAGAGAGGATGAAGGAGAGTGAATGAGATCCAAACGTTGAATAGAAATGAAGCAATAAAACATGTTGAGATGTTTGGGAGGGGTGGAATAGCAATGAGGGAGAGAGATGAAGGGGTGTCTGACCAAACTTCTTTGTATGTCAAAATCAAACCCCCTTGTACAACTAATTGATGTCAATAAAGAGCTAGTAAATTCAATTAAAATGTTTAAAAGGTGGTCATCTGCATTTGTGGTTTTCTTCTTCCATCTCTAAAAGAGTTATTCCCAGGAAGTGGTAGCTCTCTTTTACACAGTCATTGCATTTGAGCTCATAGTATTATTTTCTCCAATTAGACTACAAGTTTCTTGGCATGGGAGATATTTTACAATTCTTTTATTTTCATTCATTCTACAGAGAATTGGAATAGGTATGTAGCAGCCACAGAACCGATTTCAAGGGTGTATCAAATCAATCGTGATTTAAATAGAAACGTTGAATAATTTAGTTGAAGTTTCAGATAACTCACAGTTCTAGAACTTCACATTTACAAATCTGTAAAAAAAAAATCTCAAATCTCTTTGATCTTGCAATGAAAGTGAAGCGTATTTCATTTTATTTTTCCCCGGTAGAGTTTGTTTTGCAATCTGAGTGTTTGGATGTTGCTTTGAAAAAGGTTGAAATAAAAGGCATGGCAGTGAATCAGCAAGTTACGAAGGTTAACAATTAGTCATAACTTTAAGAGATGAAACAATTACACCATCTCTACTTTTTAAAAATAGCCACATTTTAATTAGATTTTAATCATAAAGGTCAAAGGTAGTATAAGTTTAGAAATTCAGAAACACAGGCTGTGCTGGCCCAATGATTTCATCTCCGATGTGTTAAATTGGCCAAATTAACTAACACAGATGGTGGGAGGCTTTGTTCCTTAAAAGATCAGTTGCTGATTGCATGATTACAATTGCCTTTAATATTTCCTGGCTAGGTCTCAGATCCTAGGCTTAACAGGTATTGTTCCCATTTGTTTATTCCTTTAAATGTTCTATGGAATATCAATTACTTGATCTCCTGTTTTAACAAGCAAGATGGGACAGTTTATGGAGCCCAATAATTTGGTTTACTTTGTTGTTGGTTTTTAAAAATTTCATTGTAAAGGTGATGTACAGAGGTGTAATAGTTACATGAGTCAGGCAATGAATACATTTCCTTTTGACCAGTGCCAGCCCCTCCTTCATTCTCTCCCAGTTTATTCCCTCCTGATTTCCCTGCTCATTAAGTTGTATAGCTCATTTCCAACAAAGTGTCTAATGTGTTTCACTGCTGAATTGGTTCACCCTTTGTCCCACCATTTCTGTGCTTCCCTTTTCCCTCTCCAAATCAGATAAACAAGACCAAAGGTACAGAAATAAAAACAGTGACAGAAGGAAATAAGCCAAAGAAAAAAGGAAAGATGAAAAGAACTAGGAAACTGAAAGGGAACACCAAAATCAAGAGACACAGGGTAAAAAAGACAAACGACTACAAAAGCAATACTTGCAAAACTGTTTGGTGTAAATGAACTGAACAACTCATGGTGGGGAAAGGGAAACAGGGAAGGGGGAGGGGGAATGAGGGAGGAGGTAACAAACAGTATAAGAAATGTATCCAATGTCTAATATGTGAAACTGTAACCTCTCTGTACATCAGTTTGACAATAAAAATTAAAAAAAAGAATATGCTAGGTAAAATGAACTCCAAGTTATGGAAATAAGTGGTTTATCATTGTTGTTATTTTCACCATACTATGTGAAATAGTGCCTTTTGCTTTTGTTTCTCTTCCCTTTGGTTTTACCCCTGTTGTCACTGTATCTGATTTGGGTAGCCTGGGTATTGTATATATGTTTGTCTGAATCAGGGAAGAGAAGGGAAACATCAAAATGCTGAGACAAAGGGTAAAAGGCAAACCAATGCAACAGTAATACTTATAAGACAATATGCTGTAAACCAACTGTACAACTTGGGGGCTGGGAGGGAATTGGGGAGGGGGGAAGGTGGGAGGAAGATGAAGGAGGAGGAAACAGGTTTGCCAAGAAATGTACTCACTGCCTTATGTATAAAACTGTAACCCCTCTTTACATCACCTTGACAATAAAATTTTTTTAAAAAGAGCTGAAAACAGGAATGAGTAAAATGAAAAACCTCTTCCATTTCTTGGAGTTCAGTTCCATAAGCATCAATTTATATGATCTTATGCACATAGCTATTGAGCACTTGCAATCTTCTAAGAATATCCTCCTTTGTTCTCACTGTGTGAATGTTTAGATTGCTGTTTAACTAATCATATCCAGGTGTCATAATTTGTCTTTTGTTATTGGGTTTACTTATAGATTTATAGGCACTGTCAAATTATTACATAGGAGGGAAACCAAGCATTTGGGTCTGGCTTACTTAATTAGTAGGAATTTTCCAAGTCTTTCCATTTCCTTAGGAATAAGGCAATGTCATTCTTTCTGATGGAAGCATAGAATCCTGTTTTTCATTTTGCATCTGTAAAACAAATCTCTTGTTTCCATTGTGATTTCAGATCACAATGAACCTATCCATTTTAGTAATACTAATTTAAGATTAAAACAATCACTGGTTTTAGGAAGGGCAAGGTTGTTCATGTCTGTAATCTCAGCTACTCAGGAGATAGGAAGATCACTACTCAGGAGGTGGAGATGGGTGAATCACAACGCAAGGCTGGACCCAGGCAAAAAATACTAGTCTCTAATAGAGAAGCAAACTGAAAGCAAAACAACGGAGGCCAGAGTTTGAGTAGTAGACCATGCTTCCCCAACCAGCACAAGGTCCTGAGTTTAATTCCCCAGTCATGCCAAATGTATAGACTTCAAATGATAAAGCACTGTTTCTGGCTACCTAGCACTGTGTACCAAATTACTCCAGCACCCTGAGTGACATAAAACAACCATCATTTTCTTGTACTCACCTTATTGACTGGACAACACCCACCTGGCTCTCTCCATATTCTCCCAGAACCTCCTTTCTGATGAGTTGTCAGAAAGAAATGAAGATATATGGTGATAGGTGGCTTTCTCTCAAATATTCATCCCTCACATTTCAAATGGGCCCAATAGCCTGTTTTGCATTCCTCACAAGAGACAGAAAAACAGTCTTTCTCAAAATAGATCCCTTTTCGTGCTGTGCCATCTGCATTTTCCCTTTGTAGAGCCTACAGACAAAAGCTCTCACACATACTCCTCTATGCAAATAGACTCCTGAGATTATCGACATTATTAGACACTAATTTCCTTTTCTAGTTCTTGGCCTAAAAGCTATCCTTAGGAGAAGGAAAGAGAGGGAGGAAGAAGATGGTGAAAATGACACTTGGGGTAGGGAATGAAAAGCTGTCATTCAGTGAGTGGCAGCGCTGTATCACCATCTCAAGAGAATCAGACATGTTCACATTTATTTTATAGGCTTGACATACATCTAAATTGCATAACTGGATCAAATCCTGACTTTATTGATATTTGCGAGTAACAATTACAATGCTTAGGGGTATGAGAGAAAAGTTATTTTTTTAAAGAGATAGAATGGGGTGGTGGGTTGCTTTCATTGGCTTTATTAAGCCAATTTGATGTCACGTAAGCTCTTCTGTTTGAAATTTGTTTTTGCACATATCAATCTCACCTTTTTTTAAAAATGTTAAATTAATCTTTATCAGGCTGGGAATGTGGCTTAGTGGTAGAGTGCTTGCCTAGCATGCATGAAGCCCTGGATTCAATTTCTCAGTACCACATATACAGAAAAGGCCAGAAGTAGTGCTGGGGTTCAAGTGGTAGAGTGTTATCCTTAAGCAAAAGAAGCCAGGGACAGTACCCAGGCCCTGAGTTCAAGCCCCAGGACTTGCAATAAACAAACAAACAAACTTATCTTTACCAGTACTTAACATCGGACATTCTTATGTACACAAGAGTAAAATATCACCATAATTGGTAATCATTCTTGTTGTATACTAGTTAGTTTTGCACTGCTTTGATCAAAATATTACCTCAATTCTGTATTACTTGCTATTGTTTGGTGGGGATAGGTTTATTTTAGTACATACAAAGAAGAATCAATTCTGCTTTAAGATAGAGTAAGACATGATCTAAAAATAAGAACACCCAGAGGGAAGGCAAGTTTGAGAACTATTACATTTTCTAGTGTGGGAAAGTTTTTAAATCTATGTAATTCAATTATATAATTAGTAATAATTACTACGGGACAAAAAACACAATCTGTACAGCCAAATCAATGTAATGCTGTCCTCTAACATATCCTGTAATAGTCAACATCAACCAACTGTACATTTTAGATGATCTGAAAGCTCTTATAATGTACCACCTTGTTCCTCAATGAAGATCAGGCCAAGTTTTGAGAGTCATAGTTGTCTCCTGCTCAGACTCAACACCTAGACAGTCAGTACCACCTGTTGGCTCTGCTTTCAACACACATCCTTCTTCTTGCCCTCAATTTTCTTGATTTGAGCTTCCTCCCAAACATATGTGAAATCTTATTAGTAGGCTCCCATCTGATTTTCTGGCTTCTGTTTTCTACCTCCATTCTATCCCCATCTTGTTTAAGCAGGTAAAAGTCATATTACAATATTCTCTTCCTTACAAACTTGTAATGGCTTCCCACAGAAATTTCCTGATTTGATTCGGAATGATGTCTCCAGATGGGATTCTGAATATGGTTTGAGACTTGCCTATAATAACAATTGCTTATTTCTTTCACTTAAGTCTGTAAAGCTTATTCCTACCCTGTGGCCTTTGCATTTATACTTTTGCTGGAATACTTTTCATCCTTGTCTTTGTGTATAGAGCCTATTCAAATGGCACTTCAAAGAAGTACCCTCTGCCTATATTCTGTTTAAAATTTCTCCTTTAGCCCCACCAAGAGTTCCTTTTATTTCTTCTGCTGCTGCTCTGTTTACCTTTGCTTCCATTTTTTATTTTGAGTTTATTTTATACTTAGAGAAAAGTTGTGAGAACGGCACAAAAAGTTCCTTTATGCCCCTGTCCCTTTGCTGTGATGTTAAACTCCTGTGGAATCAGTACAGTAATTGTGAACAGGGAACCAACAGTTACAATATGATTGGCCAAACTGAAGACTTCATGCAAATGTCACCAGTTTTTCTAGTGTCTTTTCTGTTTTAGGATCCTGCTTTATTTTGTTCTATCTCCTTTTGTCATTCCATCATTCTTTCAGTTGTAAATGTTGTTTTTCCATCTTCCCATAAGCAAGGACGCTGTGCAAAGGTCACAAATGCATCTCATTTCTCCTTTGCTTCTCAATGTTCCGGAGATTGTTTAACATCCATTACATGAACATTAGTCCATATAACTTCTAAAGGAAACACATTTCCACTGGAGAGTTGCAAGAGGGTTTGCTCCTCTTTTGCTTGTGTGTCTATCAAATGTCCAGGGGATGAAGAATGGGCATCTTGTAGTTCATTTTGAATTCTTTGGATCTGCTGTTGCCAGTCCTAATTTACAGCATTTTATACACAAGAAAACTGTGACGAGATTGCCAAGGCAGTGGTAAAAAAACAAAAGAGCTTCTAAGGCTTAAAGTGTTGTACAGCAGCCTTTCACTACTCGTATGATACAGAGTAAATTTGGATATAAGCATAGAACACACAAAACTCTGATGAATTATTACCAGGACTTTCCAGAAGATTTTCTGACTGAATTCTGACATCGGCTCTCATGAATTATTACCAGGACTTTCCAGAAGATTTTCTGACTGAATTCTGTCATCGGCTTCTTCTTGTGAAGAAAAAAAATGTCTGAAATTTGTCTATGACTTCTGGTGAATTGGGTGAAATATTTTCTCCCTCTATGTAAGGAAAATGGAAAAAAAAAAACCCTATGTACAAAACACACCATTAAGTGTGACTTGCTTGTGAGGAGTCAGCCTTTGATGGTATAAACTGTACTGATTGTTGTGCAGAATGACACAGACACAAAAGGAACAGTCCACTGGGTGTGGTGACATACGCCTGTAATCCTAGCTGTTCAGGAGGCTGAGATCTGAGTAGAGTGGCTTGAAGCCACCCGGGAAGGAAAGTCGATGAGACTTGTATCTCTAATTAGCCAGAAAAACAACAAAAATAAAATAAAATGAAGCAAAAGCGAGAAGTAGAACAGTGGATCAAGTAGTGCTAGACTAGAGCATAAAACCTAAGGGACAATGCCCAGAGTTTGAGTTCAAATCACAAGACCAGCACATCAAACAAAAAGAAACAAACACAGACTAAAACCAAACACAAAAAGTTTCTCTCTGGAAGGGAGATGGCACCAAAGTTGTTACAGATATGTTTATTTTTCTTTACTAGGAAAACACTAATCATCTCATAAAATATGCTATTTAAGAATATTTTTTTTTCCTTTTGAGTTTGAAGAATGTCAGACATTTCCTATGGGACAAAGAACTGTTTATTGAGCTACTTCGTTAGTTCACTCCATTAGACTTTAGTTACATAAAGGCGGTTACTCAAAGGTAAAGTGTGAAGCAACATGTACTACCCATTGTTTGCATAGTCGTGGTTCTCCTGAGAAACCCAGCTGGTGGGCTATGTGTGAACGGAAGAGGAGGTTCACTATTGGAGTTAGTTTACAGGATTATGGAGCCTGAGCAGTCTCCTAATTTACCACTTGCAATCAGGAGACTATTGTGAAACGAGGCATGAATTCAGTATGAGTCTTCAAAGTCTGACAACCAGGGAAGGCAATAGGTTTTAAGTCCAAGATCAAAGGCCTGAGAGTAGAGCTATGGTGGCTCACACCTTAGTCCTAGCTGCTCAGGAAGCTGAGATCTGAGGGTGGTGGTTCGAAGTCAGCCTGGGCAGGAAAGGCCATGAGATTCATATCTCCAATTAATCACCCCCAAATAGCTGGAAGCAGAGCTCTGGTTAAAGTGGTAGAGCACTACTAGCCTTGAACGAGAAAGAGAGAGAGAGAGAGAGAGAGAGAGAGAGAGAGAGAGAGAGAGAGAGAGAAATCTAAGGGACAGTCCCCAGGCCCTGAACCCCTGGACTGGCACAAAAAAAAAAAAAAACAAAGAATGAATGGGGCCACTAATTAAAAGTCTGAGCCTAGAACTCTGCTATATGAGAGCAAGAGAACATAATTGCACAAGAGAGTGAGGATTTGCTGTTCCTATGAAGTTCCCCCCCCCTTCTTTTTCTAGTTTTAATTTGGCTCCCCATAGATGGGGCAGGCCCCATCTCATTTTGAGAGGAAATCGTTTTTACTCATTCTACTGATTAAAATGCTAATCTTATCTGAAAGCACCCTCAGAAATAGCCAGAAATAATGTTTTATCAAGATATCCCTTTACCTTGCTGAGTTGGCAAAAAAAACCCAACCCTAAAACACATTATCTTGTTTAAACATGTGTCTTTTTTCAGTTGGATAAAGTTTCAATGTGTTAAAAAAAAAATACCTGGTAAAACATTTTCTATGAAATACTGCTAAGTTTGATAATGTTTTCTTTGGTCAGATGAATGCAATCGAGTCTTTGTTAGTTATAGAATTTGTGGTTTCAATTCTCCGCAGGAAGCCCCAGTCTTTCATCTTCATCCATGGGTTCTAAGAGGGCCCCTGAGGTGGCTAGCTGCTGGCCCAGCGGCTGGCCCATCCCACCTCCTTCCTGTTCTGAAACCGGAAGAGAAGCCAAACCAGCCCCTGCCTCTCCATGGTGAGCACGTGTGTCCTGATGGCGCAGGCTGAGCCAAGAGGTCTCTGCTTCTGTGGGAAGTTCCGTGACATCACCATGATGGACATCCCATTAGCCAATCGCTAGTGCCTAGCTAGGCACTCCAAGTCCCTCCCCTTCCCACCACCTTCATTTGCTGGTATAAGTGTATTTGCCCTTCCCCTTATTAAACCAGAACGCCCCTTGAGGCTTCTCCGGAAAAAAAAAAAAAAAGAGGGCCCCTGAGAGAAGTAGGAGTGACAGAGTGGGGCAGGAGTCAGCACAAATAACTGGATCTAGAGGTGTCTATGGTGGTTCAAGCAAATTCTGGATAAGATTGTTGGGCATTGTCCTTGCTGGCGGTCCTCCAAAATTTTTCTTATCTATTCTTGGTCTATGCTACACCTTAAAGTCACAGCTATTGGATGCTCAACTTTGGCTCTATTCCTTCTCACATACCCAGCATGGTTTCTTTCTTTCTCTCCCTCACTCCCCCCTCCTTCCTTCCTTTCCTCCTTCTTTCTTTCTCTTCTTTTCTTCTTGCCTTCTTGTATGTGTATACTAGTCCTGGGACTTGAACTCAGGGCCTGGGCACTGTCCATGAGCTTTTTGCCCAAGGCTGGCACTCTACCACTTGAGCCAAAGCTCCACTTTGGGCGTTTTGGTGATTAATTGAATATAAAATTCTAGTAGACTTTCCTGCCTGGACTGGCTTTGAACCATGATCCTCAGATCTCAGCTTCCTGAGTAGTTAGAATTATAGTAGAATTATAGGCATGAGCCACTGGTGCCTGGCTTCTGTTTTTTTTCACTGACACGTATCTTATTATGTATGCCAGTCTAGCCTTGATCTCAACATTTTTCTACTTCAGCTTTCTGAGTACTAAGATTACAGGAGTGCACAGTTACACCCACCTCACTCCTGTACATTTGGCCTTGAAAATACTCATATATATATATATTTTTATTTATTTATTTATTTATTTATTTTTTCTTTTTTGGCCAGTCCAGGGCCTTGGACTCAGGGCCTGAGCACTGTCCCTGGCTTCTTTTTGCTCAAGGCTAGCACTCTGCTACTTGAGCCACAGCACCACTTCTGGCCGTTTTCTATATATGTGGTGCTTGGGAATCGAACCCAGGGCTTCATGTATATGAGGCACGCTCTCTTTCCACTAGGCCATATTCCCAGCTCCTCACTCATAATCTGATGTCTTCTCCTACTTCCTTTCTCCCCACTGTCTCTCAGTCTGCTTCTACATTTCCTTGGTGGGAAGAATGATCAGAGAAACTTATTAAAAACATAGCTTGCTGAGGTTTCCCTTAAATCTATTAAATAGCAACACCATTTCAATGTTGTAACTTTTTTCCATTGGAACTTAGTATTTTAAATCTACATGTATCTATATGAATTTATGAGATGCAATGTGTTATTTTCATATGTGAATATTATGTATAATGCTTAAATTGTATTTTTTATTGACATTCTGCTCTATGGTTCAAGCTCTCTGGGATCTCATTCCATAGCCCAGACTGGCCTTGAAATTATGATTCTCCTGCTTCAGCCTCTTGAGTTCGGGGGCTACTGGTATGTATGTGCCTTGCTCATCTGGAATGAGTGCTTCATTCATAACCCCTAATGACTGCAGCAGGGTAAATCTATCTGGGAAGTACTGAGAACTACTATTATCTTCCTGGCCTCGATTGTTGTGAAAATCTTTTAACTGACCTAACTTCTGCTCTGGTCAGTTTGCTGAACAGCAGCCAAAGGAATCTAATAGAGTTAGATGTTAGCTCTCTTCTCCTCTTTATTTGTCTATATTTATTGATAATTTGGAATCTACCAGGACTTGAACTAAGGTTCTCATGCTTGACTGTTTGGTTGGTGCTTCATCATGCGATCCATATATCGAGTCTGACTTTTTGCTAGTTAATTGGTTAGAGTTTCTTGTACTTTTCTGCTTAGACTGACTTTGAATTGAAATATTTACATCTCTGCTTCCTGAGCATGTAGGATTACAGGTGTAAGCCATTGGAGATTGGCTGGCATTAGTCTTTATGCATGTTTTCAGAGTTCTGTCATGGTTCCCAGTTTACTGGATTTTTTTCTCTGAACTACCTTAATCAGTTATGCCTGCTTTATACTAGTCCCACTTTTGTATTTATCATCCTATTGATTCAACCCATGTATTCCCCACTGTTCCACCCATTTATTCCCCACTATCCACTGTGCATTTTGCTAAATGCTACTAAGGCAGATACTATTATCAAAATCTGTACTTCTAATGGGACAGGATGGAGGGGTCCTCATCTAATAGCTGATGCACAGTGCAATTCAGATAATTGGAAATGGCAGGTGGTGCAACGGATCCAGAGGAAGTGGATATGGACCAGAGGGTGTGCATAAGGGAAAGCTCTCTCAAACTAGCCAAGCCAGTGATATGTTTGTAAAGGCAATGGGAGGTTGCTGGATACAGGCTAGCTCACTCTCCTTCTCTCACTGCCATAGCAGTTGAAGCTATCAACCAATTGAGAACCCGGAAGTCAGAAACTATAGACCAAACAAATATTTCCATTTAAACTTATTTATCTCAAGAGTTTGTTTTTTAAGGGGGAAGCAGAAGGAGGAGACTAGAGCTTGGATTTAGGGATCACTCCCCCAAGTCCTTATTGTTCAAATAAAGTCTTGCCTTTACCCCAGTGTAGCTTTTGGACCACAATATTTCTACCATTACCTCCTGCATAGCTGGGATTACAGGTGTGTAATAAATGCCTAGCTTGTTTCCTGAGATTAATATCTCACTAGCTCTTTTTCTCAGGCTGGCCACAAATCCAAATCTTCCTATCCTTGTCTCCTGTTATTGGAGTTATTGGAGTTACAGGCATGTGTTGCCAAGCCTGTCCCCCTTTCTCAATGATTTGTCACAATAATAAAAAGGTCTCACTACTCAAAAGACTATATGCTTTCATTGGTTTTTAAATAGATAATTGTCTTAGGATTGTTGTTAGTTTTTTCATATATTGTTTTTACTAAGATGTCTTAGAGTATAGTCTATGATGTTCATAAAATATTACTACTATGAAGCCTCCTGCTGTTAGTAACTGTCCAACACTTGCAGTTAAAATAATGAGTAAGAGGGAGAAAAAAAAAAAGAGAGACGAAAAGTTCCAAACATTCTATGGCCTAAATGAGTCATTCTGGGGAAAAGCTTTGGGACATGAATAATGCATAAGAATGCTGCAGATGATTGCACATATGGCACACAAGACCGTGGATAAAAAAGAGAAAACTAAATGGGAGAGATGAGAACACTGCACAGGAGATAAGTGGGCAAATTAACAGGGGAGCATTTTTTTTTCATTCAATTTTACTTTATCCATATTTTTTTTCTGGAAGGTTCTGCTCGGTTTGTTGAGTTCTATGAAGGAAGTAACAGCCCAAAAGGATTTGGTCTTTGTCCTTTAGTAGGTTATGAACATCTGTGGAATGTAGCGTGGGCCTTCTAATTGCATGTGATTAATGAAACAGCAATGCATGCTATAATATGGCAACCTCAGAGGTAATTACTAGCCAAGGATTCAGTAGGTCTTCAGAGAAGAGGCGGAATCGA
The DNA here is from genome assembly GCF_023159225.1 of Perognathus longimembris pacificus. Lineage (NCBI taxonomy): Eukaryota > Metazoa > Chordata > Mammalia > Rodentia > Heteromyidae > Perognathus > Perognathus longimembris. The sequence goes on from NC_063177.1 coordinate 48,303,331, forward strand.
GCTGGAGGACCAGTGATGTGTCAGATTCATGTAGGCAGAAATCCAAGTGGAAGAGGTGATAAGCAAAGACAGAAGGTATGAAAGAGAATCTTCTAGAAGTGCTAAGTAGGTTGGTTAACTACTTAGACCATTTGGAATAGTCAACTTTAATTGAATCCTGCAAGACCCTGAATGCCAAATAAGGAAAATTGTTTCTTTCTTTTTCCATATAGAATCTGCGAAGCAGTGTTGTATGATTGGTAATTTTAAGAATATTTTCGGACAAGTCTGTGAGTGATGGTTTATAATTAACTGTATTCACAGTATTTTACCTTAGAAACAGGAGGTGTGTGTGTGTGTGTGTGTGTGTGTGTGTGTGTGTGCGCGCACTCAAGTACTAATTCTGGGCCTTGAATTTGGAGTCCTTGAGGTGGCTTAGCTTGCTTGCGCATGGCTGTTGTACTACCACTTGAGCCATGCCCCCATTCTGGCTTCTTGCTAGACAATTGGAGATGCAGTCTTGCAAACTTTTCTGCCCAGTGTGGCATTGAGCAGGGGTCCTCCAGATTTCTCTCAGCAGCAAGAGAAGGACAATTGTCACAAAAGTCACAAGAGGTTAGGAAGCAAAGGAGGATGAAGACATCCTAGAAGGGTAATAGCTATTGCAAGCTTTCCAATACGAAATAATAAATATTAAAGGAGATGGGAAGGATAATTACACATGGTATACATGTATCAAATAATCACATCCCACAGATGTGCACAATTACTATAAGCTAATAAAATATCTAAGATCTTACAGCACTACCTTTACAATATCAAATATAATAAATATAAGTAAGTGTAAAATATAAGTATTACAATATATATTATATAATATATAAATATAAGTATTATAATATAAATATAAAATCTTATAAAAGGAAAAGGCATCACTGATATTGCTAAAAGCTGGGCATGATGGCTCATAGTCCCATCTACTCAGGATACTGAGGCAGGAAGATCACTTGAACCCAGGAGTTTAAGACCAGCCTGAGCACCATAGTAAAACCCAAGCTGAAAATAAGAAAGGAAGAATTAAAGGATAATAAAGGAAGAAGGAAAGAATGAAAGGGGGCGGAGAAAGGAAGTAAGTAAGAAGAGAGCAGTTATATGCTAACAAATATGTATGCCATTACTTGGACATGGGTTGAATGTGTTCAGTATGAGGAAATAATATTTTCAGAGATCCTTATTTGTTTCCCATTTTAGTGATGTTAAGAAGCTATGAGACTTTTAAAAGGTGAGGCTCAGTGGGAAGGATTAAGATAGTTCTTATGGGACTCTGAGTTCTTGTGCAGGTGAATGGTTAATGAAAGAGTCTCACTGGGGCAATGGTGGCTCATGCTTGTAATCTCTTAGCTATAGAAAAGCCATAGAAAAATTTATGTAGGTGATTTTTTTTGGTACTTTTAAGACTGGGTATCTCTATGTAGCCCAGGTTGGCCTCAAACTCAACATGGTGCTGATTCAGTTTTGTAAATGCTGAGATTACAAGTGTACACACACATACACACACACACACGCACGCACACACGTGCACACACACAGAGACAGATACAGAACTGTATATAAGTTTCTAAAATCAGGGGCCGAATGTTATATTTGCTTCTTCAGTCTGTTATTTATAATTTCTCCTCTATTGACCATATTCTTTAAGTAGTATAAACTTTTAAGAAGTAGCTACTGTGGATTAAAAGTGAAGGCAGTGAGCTTTTGCTTTGCAAGTATTTTAGACTTTCTGTGTCCTACAATCCACACTGGTATGAATCAACTCTGGTATGAAAATGGCCACACAAGATCCAATAGCACCTGTTTTACAAAGTCAAAGGGGCAGGCTAGATTTGACTCATCATCCATAGCTTGCCAACTTCCAGTTCTGATGAGAGGTAGTAGTAAGTGATTGCGACAATGACACTTAGATTAGAAAGGCAGATCTGGTTTCAGACATATTGCTGAGGTGGGAATTTACAGGACTTGTAGATGGTCTGAAAAGTGGAAAGGGCACAGGTGACTGTGGCTCTTAAGTTGTAGTGTCAGTATTGAAGGATATGGAGTGAGGATAATAAAGATACTAAGTTCCAGTATATAGAGAGACAACACTAAAAAGGTCGAGTTCATAGGGATGTGATATAATCAATCCCTATTGCAAGAAGATGGTTATCCCTGTGGGTGTTAAGTCCATGAATGAAATGAGAAACAGCTGAGGGTTCAGCAGTGTCAGGTGATTGCTAGGAAATTACTAGGAGTCACAGGAATCGGTGAGATTCTGGAATTGGTGAGAACCAGAGCTCAGTTAGCCACACGATCTCTGTGGTGGCATCAGAGCATATAGTTTAATTCCTGTCATTCAGTTTCGTCTCCTCTCCCCTTACCTCTGTTTTTGGCTGTGAGAAAGTTAGCCCTGGGAGCAGCGATGGTAGCCTTCAAAGTTCATGGCCTGTTTCCTCTTGAATTCCATTAGCAGAGAATGAAAGAGGGACTTGCTGTGAAGTTGGAGCACGAACTTGTTACCTCATAAAAACCAATGGCTACTTCCAGATCTGACATAAAAGTTATCTATTTGTAAGGATTCCATCATGGGAAACCAACTTATAGGGTCTTCATGCTTCGATCCCCCCATCTTTCCCCAGGTTTGTGTGTCAAAATCTTAACCCCCAAGGCCATAATGAGGGGATGAGACGAGTTTGGAGCTGATGAGGGTATGGGGGCAGGGCCCTGGTCAACAGAGGACGTCTCCAGACATCAAATCTGCCTTGTTCCTGGACTCCCCACCCTCAGTGAGAAAGAAAAGTAATTATTTTTTCAGGAGGCTGAGACTGAGGCTTTTGATTCAAAGCCAGCCCAGGCAGAAAAGCCTCCCTGAGAATCTTATCACCAAGTAACCATTCAAACACTGGAGACGAAGAGTTGTGGCTCAGAGTGGTAGAACGCCAGGCCCCAAGTTCAAGCCCCATAATCGCCCCCCCCCCCTCAATTTTTTATTTTATAAACTACCTGGCTAATGGTATTTTGTTACAGCATCTCAAATGGGCCAAGACACCAAATCTACTGCTGAATGACAGGAGCAGAGAGATGCCGGTCTCATTTGAGTAAATGCATTCTGTTTTTTTTCCCCAGCTAAGGAATTAACTAAAAGGGTGGCATTTTTTTTTTTCATTTCTTCCACAAACTTTGTGTGGCATTGAGACATTTTCTTGATCCACCCTCAGGATCAAGTTGCACAGAAATAAATATGGATAGAAATGAGTATATTATCTGGCATTATAGTAGTTTCAAAGAGAAGAAACAATTGTATTTCTTCTTTTGAGGGCTGATCTCGGAATTATATTGATATTAATGGCATTGTTACTATTCAGAGATGTACTTACGTAAGTAAATAATTCACTGCTGAGATTGTTTCCAAAGAAAGAAATTATTCTGATGTTTTGGCTTCCTTATGAAAAAAAAAAGGAAACGGGAAAGAGATCTAGGGCAAATTTTTAATAATATGGATTTTTCCCCCTTTCACATAGTGTGAAAATTACAGTGGTTGCCAAGAGCATTAAAACAGTCAGACCACTTTCAGAAATTCAGTCACCTCTTAAACACTTAGGGGCTGAATTGAGTGAAAACCCGTTTTCAGAAGAGTTCCCAAGGAAGTAGAAGGTTTTCCACACCCTACATCTTGTACTCAAAAGAAATGGAAACTGAGCTCTTCCTGCCAAAAAGTCTGAATTGTTGTGTCACAGGCTGTTGAACATTATAATCAGTAATAAAAATGCGAACATGCTGATGCTATATTCCAAGACACTTTGAAAAGCTTAACTTAATAATATTTTTGGATTTACTTATATATTTGTTTTCAGTGCTGTGTTTCCACATTTCCATTAACAAGGAAAAGCAAGAAGAGAGGCAAAAATAAATGGAAATTCAAATAGGACATTAGAATAAATAGAAAGATTACTTCCTCTTCCCCACCTCAAAAAGACTAAAAAAGAAAAAAAATATCTTAGGATTGCCTGTCTGATGAGTCAGGCTGGCAGGAGAAATTTCCATTTTTATTTTTCTGATCATGAACATAATACATACTCATATAAAAATTTGAAATGACTCAGAATAGTATAGGAAGTAACAATCAATATCAGAGTTCTTAGAGATAATCATGGTTTATGCTTCCAGACATAATTCCGTATTCTAGCTCATATGTGCACATATCTAAGTCAAGTACAATATTACAAATGCCTAACTTTGGGCAAAAGGAAACACTCTCTGAGTTCTTTTTGGTCACATAACGTTTTTTTTTTTCATCCAAGAATATCTAGGTGTCACTTTTTCCAGGTCAATAAACAGGAATCTTGTTTATTTTTAAAATTCTTCTACTCACTATTCTGTTACATGGGAAAAATATAACTTCGTCAATCTACTGGTCATTCAGATTATTTCCTACTCTTTTCTATTTGGATAGTATGAAGAGAGACATCGTTGTGTGTGGAGTTCAATTGTCTCATTAAGATCAATTCCTAAAAGCAGAATCTATTCACTTATATTCATTTAACCACTCAAGAAGACCTTGGGTACTGACAGGCATTGGGTTAATGCTCAGAGACTTACAAGGGTCAAAATACAAGAACATTTTCTTACAGAGATGACAAATTTCTAGGGTTCAGAAACAGATCAGAAAGGAGCAAATACAGAAATGACCCACTCATAAGTGAAGTCATGAAGCAGCAATCTAGTCCTGAGTCAAAACTGGCTCATTTAATCACTGCACGGCTTTGTGTTTTTAAGAACTCAATTTTCACCCTGGCAGAATGAAGTTCTTGGGAAGTTGAGTAGTAACAGTAGAAAATGTCACCAAATGATGACTATTTCCTCTGAACTTGATAGAAGCATAGATGGAAGTTAACACAAATTGTGATTCAGAGAGGTCTTTAACAAATATCATTTGAGGGGAAAGTTTAGCTTATAACATCTTCATTGTTGCTATGGTTACAAGCATATCAGGTTAAGTTACTTTGATTTCAGTAGTTTTGCTTTGAAAATTTCTGCAAATGACTCCTTGGTTGGGTGCTAAAATAGCACAAAAAGCATTAATATTTCTTGGTTGGCTCTAGCTATTGTTTCCTTGCAAAAATAGATTTTTTTCAGAACTCTTTTCATAGTTAATAAAGCAAATAGATTTTTCATTAAAAATTAGAATAATGAAATTTACTTGCAATGTTAAATACACATATGAGTTATATGGTCATTAATTCAAAAATAGATAGATGCCATGTCATGTTGATGTCTTCCTGGGTCATTCTATAGCTGTATGAATGCAGTTATAGAATAAAGAAATAGCTGAGTTAACAGCTTATAGCTTGGATTTTCCTAGGTAATTCTGCAGTGAAAATTACAAGCAAGAGCTAGATGCTGTTTAAAGGAAGCAGTGATTGAACTGATGAAATCTATATTGAATAAGGGAAGAAGTACAGAGAAAAAATGTATCCCACTACCCTTGTAAGTTGCTGTCATAGTGACCTTGTACCAAAGAAAGTGACTGTTTGGAGGTAAGGCTTTTACAAAAGCAATTTGGTTAGAATCAGGTCATCAGGATAGGTCTTAATCCAATATGACCAGTGTTCTTATAAATAGAGGAGTTCAGTCTTCACTCACACAGAGGGAATATGGAGGGAAGACGGTCATGCACAAGCCGAAGATCGAAGCCTCCAAAGAAACCAATCAATCCAGATGTCCTTTTGACCTTGCACTTTAAGAACGATTATTATATTTTTACATTGGATATAATATAGGTTATTATATATGTGATTTGAACTTTCTAGTCAGTGTGTACAACCGTTGTGCAATTCTTTTGGCCTAGAGAAAAATTAAACAAACAAATCCAGAAACGTAGGGGCTGTTTTGACCTGAGAATATTTGGGAAGTCCTGCAGTATTCTGCCTACGTACAGCAACTTGCATGGGAGAATTCCAGTTCTGTCACTTGCACAGTGCCTTTTTCTCATCTGAATCATCAGTATTGCCACTGGTGGTTTTCTTTTTCTGTTAGAATTTCTAGCATTTTTCTCTCCTTATTCATGACTATAAACTTTATTATTTTGGGTAGCAATTATCACACTTAGAAATGTCTGGGCTAAAAAATATTATAGGGATGGCTATCTGTTTGTTTTGCTCAGTCTGGCTTCTAGAATATTGAGTGTACTAGAAAGGTTTGTCTGGTGTAGCTATTCATATGTAAGAAATCTTCGAGTGGCATTGTAACTCAGGACTTCATATAAAAAATAAAAAAAAGATTTTCTATAAAAACGTTTCTATAAAAGCTTACTACATAGTCTGTAACGGGAACTATATACAATTTCACACACAAGTTATACTTGAGATATAATCTGAACTTTCTCAAAAATATTATGGTATTAAAATTGGCTTTCCCAATGGAGTCTTCTGTTTCTACTCCCTAAAAGTTTATTGATAATTCTTGTTACGGTGTAGATATAAAATATTCCCAAAGGCTCCTGTGCGTGAAGGCATGATCCCAAGATACTGGAGATATGGAGAAGTGATCACATTTGGAGGGTGATTTTGTCAGCAGATTAATCTATTGATGAGTTCATAGCTTAATGGGCTGTTTGGGGGGTAGTTGGTGGGATTAGGTCATAAGGAGAAACAGTGCTTTTAAAGGATATACTTTGTTCTTAGACACTCTGTTTCCTTCTTTTCTCTTTCTCTGCTTCCTGGTCAGCCACAGAATCAAGGTAGCCAAATGATCATGGACTGACACCTTGAACCAGAAGTCCCAGTAAACAAATGTCCCTCAGGCATTTTGTCACAGTAATGAAAAGATGACTAGAATAATTCTTATCTAGTGTTTTGACAGAAACAGTTCAGAACAGGGATGAAATTTTCTACAAAGTTTCTGGAGTTCTTTACAACATAATGCTTCATCTTGCACAGTTACCTACTTTTTTTTTTTGTTTGTTTCATGTCACTTATTAGCCACCACAGCGTTCTGAATCTTTCCTTATGTGGTTAAGGATGACACATTCTAGGTGTTTATTAACCATATTCTTTGGGAGGCTTTACTTTCATCTAACAGCCTATGCTAATTTCTGACCTTAATTTCTTCCTGTTTTTGAAAGAGAAGCTCTCTCTCTCTCTCTCTCTCTCTCTCTCTGTGTGTGTGTGTGTGTGTGTGTGTGTGTGTGTGTGTGTGTGTGTGTGTGTTCAACTTCTCTGGTCCAGTCACTCCAAGTTTCACTTTTCTCTACTGTATGGAAAGCTAGCTCTGTAAGGCAGTAAGAGTCATGATTAAACTCATGAAGATAATTCATCGCTTTAAAGGATGTCAATCAAACAGATAGCTTCACTCCTTGAAAACATCAAAAACCAGAGTGTATGACAGGTCTCATTTGCCCAATACTTTGTAATTGAGTGGTCTTGTTGACAGATGTTACAGACTAACTGTGTCATACCCAAACTAAGACATTGAAGCTTTAACCATCAATGGGATAGATTTTGGGGATGGAGCTTTTGGAAGGCAATAAAGGTTAGATTAGATCATGACAATGGAGTTTTCATGAGATTAGTGACTCAAAGAAAGAGATACCAAAAACTTTTATTCTCCTGCCCCTGCCCCTTCCCCCCTGTGAAGACACTGCAAGAAGACAGCTCTCTGCAAGTCATAATCTCTTCTATTAAGCTAACTCCTTGACAGTGTGTTGTCATGGTAGCCTAACATAAGTAGATACTCCTTCTGTGAGGTTGGTTGTTTACCTGATGTCTTGACAGCTAAACTAGGTGTGTTATGAATTAATAAAATGGTATCATGAAATATCCTTGTCTCTTTCTGCCTGGAATCAATAGACAGATCCTGTGATCTTTTTCTTTTAAATTATTCATCTGAAGACAGAAAAGGATCACTTGTTACCTTTATAGAAAATTCACTATGTAGAGCAGGTTGGGCTAAGGAAGGTGAAAGGATGAATATGGTTTGTAATAGAATGAAAACAGAACAACCAAACTGGTTGATACCCTATTAGGGAGGGGATCAGAGGGGAAAGTAGAGTTGATAGAAGGGGAGAGATGGATTGGAATACTTTGTATACACTCATGAAAATGTTCTAATGAAGTCTTTCCTTTTATGGTTAATGTATGCTCATTAAAATAAAAAGAAATATAGACAAGTAGTGGAGTTATTTTTTCCCCTGCTAGAAAATGATCCTCCCATGCACATTTCTCCAAATTTCTAACATTATGTTCCTTTCAGCACAAAATAAATTGAATCATGGCCATTTTTGTTTTTAGGCTTGCTATCATTAGATTCTTTAGATGTGTTCTAACATTTGAACAATTTCTGAGCCTTTCCTAGGCGTCCTATGTCAGTGACATTTTCAATTATGGTAGAGTTTGTGTGCAAGAGTGAATGATGTTCTAGCAAGAAATAAAACACTACTGCTCCTCTGCATAGAATCATTTGGCTAATGGCTTTCTGTATATGTGAACTGTCCACAGTTTTCTTTCAGGAAAGATTTCTTATCAAACTGATGTACAGAGAGGTTACAGTTTCATACGTTAAGCATTGGATACATTTCTTGTACTGTTTGTTACCTTGTCCCTCATACCCCCTCCCTCCTCCCCCTTTCCCTTTCCCCCCATGAGGTGTTCAGTTCACTTACACCAAACAGTTTTGCAAGTATTGCTTTTGTTGTTGTTTGTCTTTTTTTACCCTGTGTCTCTCAATTTTGGTATTCCCTTTCAATTTCCTAGTTCTAATACCAGTATACACGGTTTCCAATATACTCAGATAAGATTACAGAGATAGTGTAGGTACAACCACAGGAAGGTGATACAAGAATATCATCAATAATAGAAGTTACAGATACACATGGGACGTTGAAAGTAGTTACAACTGTGATATAACAATCATTTCCATAACATGGAGTTCATTTCACATAGCATCATCTTATGTGTTCATAAGGGTATAGGTATTGGGCTCTTGTGATCCTCTGTTGTGACTTGCCTAAACCTGTACTAATTATTCCCAATAAGAGAGACCATAGAATCCATGTTTCTTTGGGTCTGGCTCACTTCACTTAGTATAATTTTTTCCAAGTCCTTCCATTTCCTTACAAATGGGGCAATGTCATTCTTTCTGATAGAGGCATAAAATTCCATTGCGTATTTGTACCACATTTTCCTGATCCATTCGTCTACTGAGGGGCATCTGGGTTGGTTCCAGATTCTAGCTATGACAAATTGCGCTGCGATGAACATTGTTGTGCTGGTGGCATTACTGTGATTTTGTTTGTGGTCTTTTGGATAGATACCCAAAAGTGGGGTTGCTGGGTCATAGGGGAGTTCTATATTTAGCCTTCTGAGGAATCTCCATACTGCTTGCCAGAGTGGCTGAACCAGTTTACATTCCCATCAACAATGGAGTAGGGTTCCCTTTTGGCCACATCCCCTCCAACAGTTGTTATTGTTAGTTTTCTTGATATAGGACATTCTTACTGGGGTGAGATGGAATCTCAATGCTGTTTTGATTTGCATTTCTTTTATGGCCAGTGATGTGCATCAAACTGCAGAGCTTCTGCAGGGCAAAGGACATAGCTCGCAAGATAAACAGAAAGCCCACAGACTGGGAGGAGATCTTTACCGGCCATTCAATGGACAAAGGCCTCATATCAAAAATATATGCAGAACTAAAAAAATTTACCTTCCTCCAAAACAAAACCGCAAAGAACCAATAGCCCCCTCATCAAGTGGACTAGAGACTTAAAAAGAGACTTCACTGATGAGGAAATGAGAATGGCCAAGAGACATATGAAAAAGTGCTCTCCATCACAGGAAAGATTTCTGAAAGATGATTTTGTTGATAGCAGTTTGGGTGTGACTATCAATTTAAAATCCAAGGCAATGTAAGTGAGTCACATTCACATTACTTCTGGGTGTACCTCTGAAGATGTGTGTGGGTCAGATTAACAGTCAGGCTGAGGACTTGGTAGATTATATTTTCTGTTGTGGTTGAGCTTCATCCCGATGGTTAAGCATTTGATGAGAACAAAAAATGGACGAAAAAGGATCCCTGCTCCCACCTTATTCCTGGCTCCTTGTTACAATGAGGACATCCTGACTTTTCTTATCCTGGCATTGAGATTTGTATCATTCGTCTCTTTGATTCTTCTCCTTTGAGAGAAGTTGATTTAAAACATTGGCTTTCCTAGGTCTCTAGCTCACAGATGGAAAACTGTGATAATTCACAACCTCCATATCAACAGGTGACAATTTCCCAACATAAATCTATTTCAACCTCATACACAATGTGTGTACACACACACACACACAAACACACACACACACACACACACACACACGGTTGCTTATGAGTTTAGTTGTGAAGTGCCATGCAGTACACTTAGCTCCTTTGAGAGGCAATGCCCAGCATAGGTAACACATAGATAAAAAATTCAGGATTATAAACTGTCTGGCTCTGCTCCTGAGCCCTGGCAACTCTACCTTCTGTGCTATATTGTACCATGCCGGGAGTTGGTGTTTATCATTGCTTGGGCACAAGAAGTACATGGGATGTGAGTGTGCAGACACTGACACCCTTCTTCTATGATAAATCCTTGAGTGTCTGATTATATATTTGCAAACAGTGTGCTGCAGGTGATGGAGGTGAGCCAACTGTATGAGCTAAAGGCTTCCCTTGAGCAGATGTGCATATGTAGAGAGGAGCTCTAACATCAGGCCTTGGAAGACGACACAGTGCTATCTTTCTAACATTTCCATCTTCCTGGTACCTTAGTATTGGAATATAATAATTCCACTCATGTTAGATGATTGTGATGGTCAGGATGAAAGAACAAAATAGGCTACCAGCCTCAAGCAGGTATTGTGAAATGTCAATTCATCATACAGAACACTGAGATGGAGGACACAAATCAATTTATTATGTGGTCAGTACTGGGGTTTGAACACAGTGCCTCATGTTTGCGAGGCTTGCTTGCTCTACCACTGGTGCTCTGCCGCTTGAGCTACATCTCCAACCCAGGTTTTTCTGGTTTGTTTTGATGATGGGTTTAGTGAGCTTTCTCTCAGGATTACCTTCTAACTGAGATGCTCCAGATGTTAGCTTCCTGAGTAGCATGGATTAGAGACTTGAGCCCTTTTAGCAAAATATTTATCACTTGACTGTTCTTTTTGAAAGGCACATTGGTATCTGGGGGCAGAGAATGTGTGTGAGAAAGTTAGAGATAGATATGCACATGCTATTGATAATAGGTTATTTTCAACTAATAGTTAAAGTCCTAGAGATATACAAAATGAGATATCATAGGATCTTTCATGTCATAAGAATCACAAAAAGTGTCCCCTCCTAAGTAGAAAGGCCGTATTAACAATAGTTTAGGAGAGATAAATACAGTCAATCAGAAGCCCCACACTGAGTCCCAATGAGTGATATGGGTTTAAATAAAAAAAAACCAACAACAACGCATAAGCATATATGCCATCAGGAAAAAAATATCACTGATCACTCATCATGGCATTTTATTTGCTTCATTTCCCCCCAAAGGGTCCTTATCTTTCTCTATGCTTCATTTTTATTGGAATCCTCTGGGGAATATAGGTTGTACCAGGCTTTTGTAAACAGGAAGGTCATTAATAATGCAAAGTTGTTCTGAGGCAGAGAGCCAGAAAAATAGAATTTCACCAGCACAGCCAGATCACAGTAGAAAATTAAAACCAACTTCCAACATTAGGGACTGGTTTGATGAGAGGCTCGTGGAAACGTGTGTTTATTCTAGAAGGCGATGTGGTTCTTTAAAGTTGTCTGTGATAGCCTATGATATTTCTTTTGAAACACAGACACATTTCAGAATTCTCTGTGGGCCAAGTCGATGCTTCATCTAAGCAGGGAGAGACATGGCTTCAGGCTTGGGGAATGAAGAAGTGGAGGATCATGCAAGCTGCGCTCCAAGTGTGAAGAGGCTAATTTGATTATGAATTCCTGGCAATTCTGTGGATTCACTTTATTTCACTCAGCCAGGAGACAGAAGCAATGGAAATGATTAGTCACTGACTATCCTCAAGTCATCTATCTCCTCTTCCTTTCCTGGGAGGGTGAGCTCCATGTAGATTCTCAGTAGGTCTGTTCTCTGTAGTTCTGAAATGATTTTAAATCACCTTACAGTAGAGTACATTTGATTTAGTTGCGTGGAGTTTTACATATCCGCTACCGCTTGTCCGCATCCCATTCCCACTAAAATCTTGTGTAACTTCTTATTTTTTTTTATCACAATGGGAACATAGAGAATAAGATCTACCCTCTAACAATTCTTAGCTCTCAATACATTCATAATTTCAAAGTGTAAAATGCATTACTATTGATTAGAGATACAATGTTTAATAGCAGTTTGCTTATCTTGTATGAATAAAATTTGATGTGTAGTAATTAATAACTCATAATTCATCAAACCCTCTTGTTTCCCCTATTCCTGCAATCACCATTCCACTCTTTGATTCTATCAAATTGGTGTAATTACCTCAAAACAAATAAATCTGTCTGTCTGTCTATCTATAATTCTATGGTTGGTTTATTTCACTTAGCATGCTCTCTAAGTTCAACTGAGTTCTATTATACAACAGAATTTTCTTCTTTTCCAGAGGCTGGATAGTATCCTATCATATGCCTACACCACATTTCCATTATCTATTAATCTGACTCCTATGTCATTTTCTACCTGGACTATTGTGAATGGTGCTGTAGTGAATACAAGAGTACTGCTATTTATCCTAGATCATATTAAATTTTTTGATGAATACCCCAAAATGGGATCATGTGATCATGCTAGTCTCAAGTTTTGGAGGATCCTCCACAGTTTCCCATTAGGGTTGTGACCTTTTGCATCCCCACCAACAATGTGCCAGGATTCTGTGTTGTCTTTTGCTTTATTAATAGTAGCTATTCTGACAGGTGTGAGAGAGTCTCTCATTCATGTTTTGATCTGCATTTTTATATATGCCTATTGGCCTTTTTTTCTTTCTTAGAACAATGTCTATTCATATACTTAGGCTATTTGGAAAGCTCATTTAGCTTTGAAAAGGAAAGTCTTTGGAAAGGAAATGAAATCTGAATGTAAGACAGACAGCATAGGAAACAGATCTTGTGCACCATGTGTATGGAGGCCTCTGAACTTCCTTAGGGGTTCTTGAGAAATATGTTACTACTTCTCGTGGATATTACTAATTTTCTATTTTCCACATTTATTTGGTAGTTATGTGAAACCAATGATAATCTCTTATTTTTGACATTTTCCTCCCATAAAACGTCATCTTGATACTCAAGGAACTATAACTGATTGTAGTACTAAAACTCAATTATCCTCAAAATGAAATCATTTATTCAATAGTGAAGAAAAGATATTCAGTTTAACCATGACACAAAAGAGAGGTGGTAAGATGTTGGCTGACAGGGAAATCCAGAAAGTTTGGTTCTCTCTCTCTCTCTCTCTCTCTCTCTCTCTCTCTCTCTCTTTCTTATTTTTGCTATCTTTCTCCTACAGATTGTGTGTACATGTGACCAGAAGCATTTGGTGACATGGTAGCCATCTCCAGGCTTTCCCATGATGACTTTGCCATCCAGTTCAAGACAACTCATGTTCCAAGAGTGACTCACCCCATCCCCAAGTATCCACAGCTTTCCGTTTTCTTGCCCACTTCCTACACTTCCTGATGAGTTTATAGTCTTTTGATTATTCTCATTTGTTTGTCCCACTTACCACTGATAATCATCCCTGTTGTCACCATTATGAAGAGAGCAGGGAAGTTGGAACATTGCTCTCCATTCCATCTACCTTTGGAACAATAATCTTGTGGCTCTCTTTGGAGGTGATATCAGAAAGAATAAGATGCACTCTCTTCTAAGTTTGGCAGAGGGCTAATGTTTAGAAAATAAGCTAGATTTTATCCGAAATCAATGTTTCACTCATATCTTTGGCTCAAATAAAGCAAGCTGGAGAATGGGCAATTGCTGGGTACTGAAAGTAACATTGAATCACTGTTTTACACTGTAAGTTGGGCTCATTCATTACAACAATTTAAAAAAGTCAAGCTTATTAAAGGAATCATCCATTACTGTGCTAGGAAATAGGAAATCTACATGGAGCCAGCACAGATAAACTGAGTGTCTATTGGATATTTAAACAAACTTTTCATAATGATCTGTAACTAAAAGAATTGCACTGAAATGTGTTCATTTTACTGCTTAAAGAAAGTTCATCTCACACCTGGACATTGTCTTTGATGTGCAGTTTCTAAGGCCAAGCTAGTTACCTTAGATTGTTTTTATGCCAGTTCTCATTTTCCTTCTGAGTCTCAGTTAATAGCCCAATGTTTATAAGGAGATAGGTCAACATGAGATATTAAAGAATAAGTGTAATTATTCCACTGGGAAAACTGAGATATTCTAGATATATGCTGTCCCCCTTTTTATGACTCAAATTGGCACCAGAGGTGTTTTTTTTTAAATTTTATTGTTATTATAAAGGTGATGTACAGAGGGGTTACAGATACATGAGTCAAGCAGTGGGTACAATTCTTTTCTGAACATGTCACCCTTTCCCTCGCTCTCTCCTAGTTTTTCCCTCCTGCTCCCACGTGCAAGTTGTAGAGTGTATTTTCAAAACAGTGTCTAGTGAGTACCACTGCTATATTTGTTCACCCTTTGTCCCTCCATTTCTGTGCTCTCCCTACCTTTCCAAAGACTGATAGATGAACAAAGAAAACAAAAAGAAAAGAAGTGAGTTTTTTTTTTTATCTTTCTTGTTGTTTGGGTTTTCTTTTCTTTTTGGCATCAGAGTTTCTATTAAAGTGATGCTTGAAAATGTTTTAAACATGTCTACTGCTGGTGATAAGATGTGTTCGCTCATTAAAACATGAGAAATCTGAGCCTTGATTCGATTAAGTCTGATTGACATTCAGGCTTCTGAAGTGAAAATCATGTTGTCCTGCGTTGTGCTATTCCCTTCACATAGTCCTTATGAAGTCATTATTTCCAATGATATTTCCCCTTGTGATCCTCAGTCTGTCTTCTCATCTGGTTTCCATCAATACATGTTATATAACATACACGGACAAGGAGCAGCTCATTTGCCCAGTTGCGTAGGTATTTATTTAAAGCGTGACATCTCTGCTCTGAGATGCCCAGGTCGGAAACAAATCCACAGTATGTTTTCAATCATTTCCAAACGTACCCACCCAGGGTGGGTGAAAGCAATGGAGAAGAGACACATGCCTGGGAGTATGGACTGATGATGATTCCTTAAACATACGGACAGTTCTCAAAGGCTTTGCATAATCAATTCCTTCAGCTTCCTTGAAATGAAAGAAAAAAAAAAACAACAACTAGTAGCCTAGTCACAGTGTGTCCCCCTATGTCTTACCAGGGGAGTGACCCCTAAAAAATCCTGGAGATCTGAAGATGGGGACATGGTGTGGCCCTTCTCAAGTCTCTTCTGAAGTTATATTAAATCAATTTATTCAGAAAACTAGCCTTAGCGAAGGAAGGGGTGACATTGTCCACATCTAAAAAGGAAAGAATTGTACTCATTACTTGGCTTATGAAATGGTATAATTCCTCTGTACATTGCCTTAATAATAACAGTAAAATTATAGTTAAAGATACAATGAGCAAAATGAAAGCTTGGCATACTGAATTCCAGGCTTCCATTACTATTACCTTTGAGAATGTTGCCTCTTCTTTTTTTTATTTTAAATTTTATTGCCAAGGTGAGGTACAGAGAAGTTACAGTTAGGTAAGCCAGGTAATGAGTACATGTAGTTTCTAGAGCCATACCACTCTGAATGCCCCTGATCTCATCTGTTGCCTATTCTTTATTTACCTATGATGGGTCAAATGTAACATTTTTGTGGTAGCTGTCTTTTCTAATCTCCTCTATTCAGGTACTTTCAGGTAAAGGAATATGTTCCCCAGATCTGTCTCCTTGTTTGTCTTTAAGAGATGCAAAATGATTAAGGCAGAAAGATAGTTTGCATAGTGTGTATGTGTGTGTGTTTACATGCATGTGTGTGTGTGCACACATACATGCACACATTATACCAATATCCCTCTGGTCTTTACAAATTCAGATTTATACCCATGAGTTTTGGAGAGGATAAACCAATTTCCTCTTCTTTTTTTTTTTTTTGGCCAGTCCTGGGCTTGGACTCAGGGCCTGAGCACTGTCCCTGGCTTCTTTTTGCTCAAGGCTACTGCTCTGCCGCTTGAGCCACAGCGCCACTTCTGGCCATTTTCTATATATGTGGTGCTGGGGATACGAACCCAGGGCTTCATGTATATGAGGCAAGCACTCTTGCCACTAGGCCATATTCCCAGCCCCCAATTTCTTCTTTTTTTTTTTGGCCAGTCCTGGGCCTTGGACTCAGGGCCTAAGCACTGTCCCTGGCTTCTTCCCGCTCAAGGCTAGCACTCTGCCACTTGAGCCACACAGCTCCGCTTCTGGCCGTTTTCTGTATATGTGGTGCTGGGGAATCGAACCTAGGGCCTCGTGTATCCGAGGCAGGCACTCTTGCCACTAGGCTATATCCCCAGCCCAGACCCCAATTTCTTCTTAACCTCATGATTTTCCTAGTGCTACTAGAAGTATTTGCTCATTATAAATCTTTGGATTTCACAGGCAATCGATGTCTGGGCACTTTGACAAAAAAATAACTAGTACTATTAAAGGCATCACATGAGGCTTTCATAAGAGTTTTGATGGGGCAACATTTAAGGAGGAATTCGGAACAGTACCAACAGATTTGGGCGAGCTGGTAAAGACATTTCATGTTATTTATTTTAAAGTGGGTCAAGCACCAGACTGCCTAATGGCACGGAAGCATCCTTTAGTGGGAAGCACCAAAACAGCCCCATGGCTTAATCAATTGTGGGAATCTGAGCTTTTCTTGAGTCCACCCACATCTAATTTCTGTGTGAGGGTAAATGAAAAAGGATATAATTAGATTCAGCTCTTCTTTCATCTCCTTTCCTCATTTTTCCACATTTCCTAAACTTTAGTGATCCAAATGCCATACTTCCGAATTTATTTGTGTTTGGTTTCCATTTTCTTCTATGATTGGGTATGCATTTTGCCTTTAAGAGATTTTCACAGCATGTTTTCCATACCTAAGAGTTGTTGAATTTTTATGATGGCACCTTGCCCTGTGCCATGGCTCCTGATTGATAGAACAAGACTGAGCTCTCTGGCTCACCATCAGAGGGCTGTCAGTTCATTTGCATCCCCCTCTTTTACCAACTGGTGAGCATATGTGAAAAAATCAGTACTACATGATGTACACTCTGCCTCGTTTACTAATTAACTGCCTATTCTTCATGCACTGCAGGCAACCAAGGTCACAGACAATTTGTACAGCTTTTAATGATGGTTATTTTTTTAAAGAGAAATATATATATATATAGTTTGAATCCACGGCCTTGTATGCTTGATTAGTTTTTGCTGCTCCAGGCTGGCACTCTATCACTTAAGCCTTACTTTCACTATGTGACTTTTTGCTAGATTTGTCTTCCTGAGCTGACTTTGAACCACGATCTTCTCCTGAGTAGCTAGGATTACAGGTGTGAGCCACTAGTGCTTGGCTGGAAAACTGATTTTTATCTACTCACTCTATTGCCATTACTATAAGCTAGTACATGAAACACAGTCATCAGTGGAAGGTACATTTAGATATCATCAACATGCTGGGGTAAACGTCTAAAGAATCCCCGTGAAACTAAGAAGCAGGCTCACTAAACAGGCCTAGGGAGTCTGTAGACCCCTAGACTTCCATTTTCCTTCTTGTGTGTTTCACAAAATAGATTTTTTATCTTTCTTTTTTTTTTTTTTTGGCCAGTCCTGGGCCTTGGACTCAGGGCCTGAGCACTGTCCCTGGCTTCTTCCCGCTCAAGGCTAGCACTCTGCCACTTGAGCCACAGCGCCGCTTCTGGCCGTTTTCTGTATATGTGGTGCTGGGGAATCAAATCCAGGGCCTCGTGTATCCGAGGCAGGCACTCTTGCCACTAGGCCATATCCCCAGCCCCGATTTTTTATCTTTCTGTACATAAAAGCTAAATGAAATCAAATGATGACAGTAATAATAAGAATACATTATTTTTTCACATGCCTGGACTTCCCATGCATCCTGCCTTTATTGAAGGTCAGTAGTGGGGGTTAAATATCTGTCCCTCAGCGCCATCATCCTCAGGAATATTGGCCACAGACCATTGGAGCCACAGGGAAGCTAAGACATATGGCAAAGACAAATGCTAGAAATGTCATTTGTTTCTTCTTAACTTGTTCTACAGGGTGCTTTTCATCCGAGGCCTTCACGTGAGCATCAATGAGTCCCCCGGACTAGTGTGATGTCACAATAAGGGAATTTCTAAGGCATGTTCCCATAGCAGATGGGATCAAGTTTGGGATATGAAAAATAAAATTGTGTCTTGATAAAAACTTTCATTGATAAAACTATATGGTTGTTAATCCCCTCTCCAATCTTATGATCTACATTATCTTAGCTGTGCAATGGGGCTCCTAAACATGTTCTCCTCCATTTGGACTACAGTTTTTACCCAATTACAGAACTTAAAGAGACCCCAGGGTTCTACAGTATACCCTGCTTTCAAAGCATTGCCTTAGACAATATTTTTTTTCCAGGTCACTTCTGGCATAGACATCTAAGCCAGCAATGTCAATGCAATGTGGCTGTGGAATGCTTATCACCAGTAATCACCTTTCTTCTGCTGGACATCCATTAGGGAGCTCTATGTTTTACTATATTGAGCTGCTCAGTAGTTCTTGTGTCTTTGATCAGCAAAATTTGTGTTTACCCTGCATTAAGCATAATTTCAATGGGACAAGTAAAACCATGTGTGATTGCTTAAGCTTCTACTTATTTTAGTTTGACAAGTGCACTTGATGTTTATGTCCAGGTATAATGATTCTATAACAAAATTTTTCATAAGAGTATTAAAAATAATAATGACTAACAGGTGAGTATACTGTATAGTAGACTATTGGTATCCACTGGAAGAAAACTACAAATGTGCTGGATAGAGTTCAGTATTTTCTTGAAGATACTAGATTTATTTTTCCCCACAATGCATTACAGCTTTTGTTAAGGCTATTCAGCCTTTCAAACGATCTCAGACTTCCACTTTATCATGTAATCACATTAACGTTTACCTTGCTTTTTGAATGTCCTTTGCTTTGTGAGAGGTAGAGTGTTAGAAAATTTAGGGCAGAGAAAGAACCAAGAGACGTCACAATAATTAAAAAAATAAATTCTATTAGTATACATGAATTGAACAGTTAATTTTAGTTTTGCTGTGATATTTACATGCATACATATCAATGTATTAAAATGTATTCCCCCAGCTAAGGCAAAGACAAGTACATAACAAGTCATACATATATCTATCATTTATGTATGTATGTATGTCTTTCCCTATTTCTATTCTTTCTCTCTCTCTCTCTCTCTGCCACAGAGCTCTGAGTAGAAGTCTGAGGAAGAAATAATTACACAATTGAGGAACACCACAAAATTCCCTAGTAACAATTGTCTCAGAATTGGTCAGAGCCCCAGCAGCTGTCCCATGGGGCAGTTATCTTCTGAGATTCACAAACGACTGTGCTATTAGGTATGAGAATTAAAATACTTGCATTTATCATGTTTGCTTTGAGAGGAACTAGCTTTTTGTTCTAGTTTGGAATTGTCCATGGCTGAGTGTGTTATGTTTCCTAAACTCTTTTCAAAGCAGTGGGTTTTATGTAAGTTGAGATTTTTGAATCACTTCGTAGAAGAAAATCTTCCACGTGTTTGCAAAAACAGCCCATTCCTAGACATCGTTGTTTATTTCTCAAGTGGTGGCACTATTCTTAAAAATTAAGAACTTCAAAAGCTCAGCCACATTGTTTAGTCATTACACAATTCGTTCCTCAAAGCTTATGTAAAACAATGACGCAGAGAAATCATTGAACTTGGGGGAGAAAACAGCAGCCCGATTTAAAAAGTTTGTTAACAAATATTATGATTTGTTATTTAACAGTTGGCTTCCTTTGGCATTTGGAGAATTTTTTTCCTCAAGTGTAAGAGTATGGCATAATAAGATTTATTTATAAATAAACAAACATCTTGGGTTGAAATATGGCTGGCATATTGAACTCATATAAAAATGATGAAATGACATATTCTAAAGATTAAATATTTTGAGAATTATTTATAAACATCCATAGCATTTTAATGGTATTTTCCAGGTATTTTTTTGCCCATTGCATTCTGTAAATTTTTTTCCCATTTATAAATAATGAGTCATTTAAAAATAATTACTCACATATCTTCTCTTTTTCTTACGATTCAGCATGGATCTTACAATATTTCAGAACGCTCTGATGTTTCTGAGGCTGAAAACTCATCAAACCAGAACTAACCTCTCTCTCCTTCTGCTCTATGTTAAATAGTTAGCTTGTGAACCTATCTTTTCATGCAAATATAATTTGTACCGTTTTCATGTCAGGTGTATTAGACTCCCAGATCTCCCGATATTTAGAATTAAGTTATTGAGTCTATGATTTGTAACGGAATGAAGGAGGCTGTGTTGTTTTGAGGTGCAATAAACACTTTTGACTACAGGATACTTTTTTAGACACTTGTGAATGAAAGATTATGACAGTGTTTGAAAATAATGAAGATCCTCAGACAGACTGAAGACCATTGTTAAATGTTCATCCCCTTCCAAGCATTTAGATGCTTATGATTTGTATACCTTTGCCTGAGACATCTTCAACTCTATTTTTCCTCTGTGAGGGTATGTAAAAACATGTAATGGTATATGCTGTGTTGTATATAAAATACTTAATGGGATGAGCTAGTTTATCCTGAAGTGTTACTCTTATTTAGTCTTTGGGGGTCACAGAGCCCAGTGGGTTGCATGAATGTTTCAGAAGTTAAGACCCTAGACTTAAGAGATCAAGTGCAATCTAAGATCAGGGCTTATCACAACTTCTTTCTTAGAAATGAATAGGACGGTTTGTGTTCAGATTATACAAGAACTGAATAGAGAACTTGGAAAAGAGTAGGAAATTGTGTCTGTACAGCCCTTTTAGGGGAAAAAATAAAACATGCTGACCAACTGGGAGAGACTCTGGCTGTATGAGTAGGGCTATTTGTGTGGACAGCTCCCCAATTAACCATCAGGTAGCTTGATCTTCAGTTGCTTTCCAGAGATTTCTTGATCAGGAAGAGAATGTGTTGAACAGCCAACATGTATATCCATCTGTTCAGCAGTCAGAGCCTCATAAATTACTCCTCTTGGTTCTTCTGACACAAATTGGTCTCATGTGAGTTTGAGTTGCATAAGCTGGATGTTTTTGTTGTGCTTGATTACCACTGGCAAGTCTGATTGTAAAATGTCCTCTGAAGATGACATATAGCCAAGAAGACAAAATTCTAAAAGAGGATAAGGCAAATATTTTGAAGTACCACCCACTACTTCTTGTCCACCATTCCTGCATGACCAAAGTAAAATATGATCTCTGTATTGAAGAAAGCTATTGAATAGACAACGCTAAATAAGCATTACTCTTTACAGATTTACCTAACTTCCCTTATAGTCCCTAGCTGTGGCATAAATTATATAATTCACACATTAAAAACAACTTATGCTTGAATGTTTCTAATATACTAGTCACTGTTTAAGTACTTTCTGTGCATCAATCCATTTAAATCTACAGAAAAACATTACAAGGTGAGAAGTACTATTATTATACAGGTAAGGATACTCAGCTATGCAGTTATTTTTATTGTCATTGTGGAGATTACATACAGAGGGGTTACAGTTACATGAGTTTGGTAGTGAGTACAATTCTTTTTGAATCATATTTCCCTTTCCCTTGCTCTCTCCCAGTTTTTCCCTTACATAATAAGTACATATGTACAGTTCATTTTCCACATAATGTCTAGTGAGTACTACTATATGTATGTATATATATGTGTGTATACATATATCATTCATTCATTGTGTTTACTTGTTGATTTACTTGTAGATTTATAGGCACATCCTAGCTTCCACAAATGAGGGAAGCCATTAACCTATGTTTCTTTGGACCTGGCTTACTTTGCGAAATATATTTTTTCCAAGTCTTCCTATTTCTTTACAAATGGCATAATATCATTCTTTCTGATGGACGAGTATAATTCCATTGCAAATATATACCACATTTTCTTGAGCCATTTGTTCACTGAGAGGCATCGTGGTTGGATTTTTATGTAATTTGTCCAATATCATAGAAGAAGGCATACAGTTATGATTTTACAGTGAGATGATCTAATAATGTATGTGATGTGTGTGTGTATGTGTGTGTGTGTGTGTGTGTGTGTGTGTGTGTACTTGTGCTATGGTCATGGTGTTTTAACTCAGGACCTGGACACTTACCTTTTTTGCTCAAGGATGGTGTTCTACCACTAAACCCACAGCTCTATTTCTGGGTTTTTGGTGGTTTGTTAAAGGTCAGAGTCTCAGGGACTTTTTTGCCTAATTGCAAAAAACAAAAATCCTATTTAAAGCAACTATTGTATATTTGAGTATGTCCACGACTTCCTAGCAAAAGAAACATCTTTGTTTGTATACTAAACCCAGAGTTTTGTGGATAACTTAAGTGGTTTAGAAATCTCAGTTTAATCCAGATAATTAATATGGTGTTTTTGCCTGCATTAATTTCCCTCTACCTGTGAAAGAACTATTGCTCCTAAGAAACTGCTTTTCTCTCTGTCTCTGTCTGTCTATCCTCACCTCCTCACTTCCTCCCCCCATTCGGAGGTAAAACTGTAGGTAAAACATAAGCTCATGGTGGCTTTCCATTGCCATATACCCTTGAGTTCCCGGTCTGAAAATGAAGAGATTGGATGAACTGATTGTGACAATCTCTTCGAATTGCCATGCCTTTGGGTCTGAAATTTGTAAATTAGCCTGGTGGAAATCATTCAACAAGATGTAAAGAAATTTGGTGTTTCAAGTAATTTTTCTGGATGAGTAAATACTCACCTTTACATGGTTTCTTCTTTCCATGATCCACCAATGCTACTGAAGAAAAGAGTAGTTTTTATTATTAATAGTAATAAAAGATTAGTGTTTTGTGTGTTTGTGTGTGTGGGGGGGGGTGTGGGTGTGTCCTGCATGCACATGCACATACACTAGTATTAGGGCTTGAACTCAGGGTCTGGTTGCTGTCCCTTAGCTTTTTTGCTTAAGAATGGTGTTCCAATTAAGCCACACCTCTGCTTCTGGCTTTTTGGTGTTTAACTGATGGTGCGAGTCTCATGGATTCTTTTTGTCTGCACTGACTTTCGACAGAGATCCTCTGAGCTAATCTCCTGAGTAGCTAGGATTACAGGCAGGAGCCACTGGCCCTCAGCAGAATTATTATTTTTTTAATAATGTAAATAATGAGGATTTTTAATACCTTCTAGGTTATACTTAAGAAACAATACTTAGGAAATTTAGAAATACCAAGGTTTTGATGCCAATAGCTAACAGAAGAGGACTATTTACAATTTAATAGTAAAGACACGTGAAGGGCTTTGGCTGTGGGAGGAAGGTAGGAGCTCTTCAATGCAGACAGAGCACACTGGATCATTCATTCAACAATTTCCTTATTAAGTAACTCTGCTGTGACTATGCTTCTGCAAGCTTCTAAAATGCATAGCTACACCAACAAAGTAAACATGTCCTTGCTCTTATGGAATATACAATCTAATATTTAAAGAGGATGAGTGCAAACAGACAGTTATCAGTCTACATTTATGTAGAAGTTTTAGTTGTTAGCTGCTCTTTCAGGGCCAGTAATCTAACTCCTTGCAGAATAAAAAAAAAAAAAGCGTTGACCCTTGTAAATGTCTATAAATCTGTTTCTCAAGTTGCTTTTTATTTCAAACAAGGTCTCTAGAGAAACTCTCAAGTTGACCTTGAAGTGGTCTCTGCCTCACCCTTTTAGGTGACCTAAAAGTGAACTTTGCTCATGAGAATGTTAAATTCTCCAGTCAGAGGCATTCCTATCTTACATTTTTGGACATGTGAAGCATGAAGAGGCAGAGTGTTGAATTGAGCATGCTCAAGAATGTGTCCGCCTTACAAGTTGGAGAGTCTGTACGGTGTGGAATTGTAAGAGTTTGTCTCATAAAGTTCTGACTTTGTTTGTGCAGAAGGAAAATGCTTGGGGAACCATCTCCAGTGGCTGCCTTAGTTGAACTAGTAATAAAACTCTCTCCTTTCCTTTATCTTCTAGTTGTGCTTTTTAGTTTCTCACTCACCCAAAGGTGAACACAATGCATCTAGTTATAAATGGATGACTATGATAAATTGTACAGCCAAGCAGAGCCTGCACTCTTGAAGATTAAAGTGAAAGGGATTTGACTTAGGCTGGAATTCAGGAAGACGTTTTATGAGAAGCATGGGGTCCAAAGGAAAACAGGCAGTAATTAGGTAAAGTAGGAGGAAAAGTGGGAGGAGACATTGGTGGTGGAAAGTTTGATGGTTGAAGATATTGATGGTAGGGCAAGGAAAAGGTACCTAAAGTGCTTTGAGATGGAAGATTGAAATAATTGGAAAATCACTGTGGTTTAATTCTTAAAGTGGTGTAAGAATCATGTGGCAAAAATGGGGTAGGTAGTAATAACTCTATTAATATAGATAGAAATAGATTTGAAAAAAATGTTGAATCTATTGTGGAAAGACTATGCGAATAAACAGATTGGTGGTATTAAAGGTATTTTCTAGGTTTTTAAACTTTCATTGCATTGATATTATCATGATTTATTTGAAATTAGACCTTGGAGAGAACAGCAGATATGGGTTTGGGGTTGGAGCTGTTGGCTTACAGTGGCCATTGACAGATGTCTAGTAGGTGATTCTGTATTGAGACTTGGGCTCAGAGGAATAACAGACATTTGCGTCTAACTTCCTTGGATGCAAGATGTAAATGGTCTAGCTACTTGAGAGCCTGAGACCTGAGGATGTAGTTTAAAGCTATCCCAAGCAGAAAAGACCATGAAACATTTATCTCCAATTAACCACCAAAAAGGAAAAACAGAGGGGGAGGGGAGAGAGAGAGACAGAGAGAGAGAGAGAGAGAGAGAGAGAGAGAGAGAGAGAGAGAAAGGGTGAAAATGGAGCTGTGGCTCAAGTGGTAGAGCACTAGCCTTTTGCATGAAAGCTCAGGGACATCATGCAGGCCCTGAATTCATGCCCTAGGACCAGCAAATAAAAAAATCGATTATATAAAAAAGGACTAATAGAATAGACATAGGCTCTTGAGAAGTTACTGTTGGGTTCTATTTTTCCATCATCTCCTGGTTGAATAGGGGTAGGGAAGAAAGATAACAGAAAGAGGAGTTTAAGTGGAATGTAGGGAGAACTAAATAAAGAGATGGGCAGATTTGGAAACAGTAGACAGATGAGAGTACTCAAAATTCCAAGAAAGTAAAGCAATCTGGAAGAGAAAGGAGCTTATGAATAAGGAGCTTGAAGGTGAAAATTAAAAGTGGCTACTAGGTCCATGGCCCAGCCTTGGAATAGTGTGGTAGAAATAGCGTGGAGTGTCATGGCTTCCTTGTTACTTAGCACCAAGAGAGAAGACCGCTGATGAGGATGAGCCCATTGTAGGGCTTTCCTTGCCAGATGCCAGGGGGTTGAAAAGACAATGGGTGGAAAGGTTTGAGCTCTAAGTATACGTGGAGACTCTGATCTCATTAGAATTGTCCTTAAGATCAATTCAATTTTATAACAAATACCGTTGTGTGTCTAGCAGGAGCTAGGCACTGTTTCGACTCCACAGATACCTCACTGAATTAAATAGAGTGCTTATGTTCTGCTGGATTCATGTCTCTGGAGTACTGTGTCCATACAAATGAAGATTCAGAAAGGATCAGAACCATAACCTCCCAGATTCTCCTCAGTAAGCCAAAAGAGGTACCTCATGAGAAGATGAGAGCAGCTCTGTCATAGCTCTTTGACTAGACCAATTTAATCACTATGTTTAAAAAATACATATATAAATGGTGCATAAATATATTTGTAAGTATATAAAATACAAACTATATAATATATATTATTATATACAATACATTGTTTTTGGTATAATAATATATTATAATATATAATTTCATATTGTATACAAACATATATTTATATTAAATACATTTACATATAAATTACATAAATAAATATTATATGTGAATGTATATTTATCTATATAGTTGTAATATATTACATGCCTGTGATCTATCGTATATATAAATATATATTTACATATAAATGATATACTTATATATAAATTATATATATTCATACATATGGATCTAGCTTCACTCATCCTTGGAATAAGCAAAGTGAGATTGTGGGGGAAAGAGCCAAAAAATTACGTGGCTAGCTTTGTAAAAGGTTAAAGGAATGGAGAACCTTCTTTTCACTGCCAAGGGCCATTGGAGATTTATAACTTCATTTGTTCCATACGAGCAGCTGGCCATCAGCAGCTGATGACAAGCGTACGAGGGGCAGGAGTCTGCCTTGTCATGTTCTGGATTCCCTGGGCCTTGTATGGTCCTGTGGGGCAGATGTTCCTCTTCCCAAGAATACCTGACAAAGTTGTGCCACGAGGACAACACCCAGCCTGCGCATACTAAACTGTAGTAAAAAGAGATCAGAGACTACACCGTTTCTGAGATGATCAGACAAAGAGGATTGCCAGTCATGGGGATCGATAACCTAAAATAAGCCAACGTCAAGTATTTTTTATTACTATTGGATTGTGTCTACTCATTATTGTTTTTCTAACTCAAAGTGACTTCCATAAGAGAAACTAGTAATGGATATGAATATATGTATACATGTATATATATGTATATATTTAATATATATATAGTACATATAGTATATGGCATCTCAGGAAAATGAGCTTGTTCCTCTATGTTGTTTTTGTCCTACTATTTTCTGTATTATTTCTATCTAAAGGTAGTTTCTATTTTGGCGTTTTCTATTCTGGCTTTGTTTATGCTCCTCTAAAATCTACCCTTCATGACCTGTTAGGAAAAGCTATCCACCTCTTTGGACAGGGCCACAGACCAAATACAAAAAACAAAGGAAAGTTTTCTCTGGTTCTTTTGATGAATGTGAATCAGGTTTTGGCAATTACATCTAGGTCCTGAAATGTCACAAGAAGCTCAGCCATTTCTTCCTCGCTTTGATGAGTAGAAGAGTCTACCCGTTACCTTTGCCATCCAAATACAGAATCATCTATCCTCCACTTCAAAAACCTTGTATTCCTCCAAAGTTTCTTGGAACTTTTTAATCCAAAACCTCTTGGTTACTTTCCTGGATCTTTTCAGTGGCTTTGATCTTTCTCTGTTTGGTCTGCTCTTATCAGCAAGAGCTGTGGGTGCTCATGGAAGTGGTAGGTATGAGGTCAACTCTGTACGGGTAGAGCTGAAATCTTCTGATGAATTAGGAGACAGAGGAAACTAGTTCCAGAAAACAGATTTTCCAAAGGGAATACTCACTCTAACCTTGTGAGATAATAAATTTAAGTCTATGCTTTCACTTTCTTTTGAATTTAAGTTTTTTTTTATGATGCACCACAGTTTTTTTCCCCCTTCTGTTTTTAAGGAAAAGGACCACAAAGCCTCTTTGACCACCAAAGAGTTCAGTTATTACAAAATATTGTGATGAGCTAAGTGTAAATGAATCAGAAAACATACGGGTTCAATTTCCACCATTGCACTCAAGGGAGGCCCCCTCCTCTCCCCCTCCAATAAGCAAAAGAATGCGGTTGACGGAGTTTAGGTTTCTCTGAATCAAATATTTAGAAGCCAGCTCAAGAGATTTCCTGCGTCTGAATGAACAAAAGGCTGCTGTGCCTATTTAAAAATATTTTATCATTTGTTTTGACTTCCTCAGTCTTTATTTGTCTATGTGTCCAATGGAGAAAGTGAGTAAACTTGAGCAAGTATGGATATTTAGCAACTTACGAAACTCAGCAATTATATTGCTGGATATCTATTCATCTCATGGCAAAAATTGTTTTCTTCAAGTATGTCATTGGTGGGGCTGGGAATATGGCCTAGTGGCAAGAGTGCTTGTGGGTTCGATTCCCCATACCACATATATAGAAAATGGCCAGAAGTGGCGCTGTGGCTCAAGTGGCAGAGTGCTAGCCTTAAGCAAAAAGAAGCCAGGGACAGTGCTCAGGCCCTGTGTCCAAGCCCAGGACTGGCAAACAAAAACAAAAACAAAAACAAGAATGTCATGGGTGCTTTTATTTAATATCAGACTGTCTGATGGGTTTGAGGACAGAAGCTGTTTGAAGAGGTTTGGTTGGGCTAGATTTGGATGGAAGTGAACTTTGCTTTTGATGGTTCATTGAAATCTTGGTGTTTTACCACCTGTCTGCATTCTTTATCCTTCTTGAATGTCCTATACTATATCATTAGTGCTCTGGGCTTTTCCTTTTCCTTTTTTTTTTGTTTCAATTTCTCATCAATTCCTAAGGAACGTTTCTGTCATACATGATCAAAGTCTGATGGTCAAAACTTATACATAGTGTCAATACCACAATGAACAAATAATTTTAGCTTAATTTAATTATGAAAATTTCTTGACAATATTTTTAGCTGAGGTACTATTTACTAAATCTAAATCATATCAAGATCTATAAATCAGTAAAATATACACATGATTAATGGCATCTTTAGGGAGTTTCTTTGCTCTTTTCTCTGCAATCTCATTTTGCTTGACCCAAGGATGTCTAAAGCTAAATCCAAGCATTTAGTGATCTACACGCATATTTGCACACAGTTTTTATCACGTAGTGACCAAATGGTTTCTTTAAAGAGCTAGAATAGCCAATGTAATCTTCTCCATGGTATATGTTTTAGCCTGCTGAGGAGGGTTGGGGAGGTCTGCTTTCTGGTTCTTTCCAAAATATCATCTGTATGGACCTAGAACTCCAGGGACAAGAATCCACTCAAACACTAGTCACCATGTTTCCCTAGAATGATTCATTGAATTGCTGGCCCTGATGCTTTTTCTTTGAATTCCTGCCCTATCTATGAGACTTCAAAGAACCTCTCATGAAAACAGAGTGTATTTTCCTACAACTTGCCTATGAATTTTTCCACATGATTATTTTGACCAATGGAAACTCAGTGAGAATAAAATGACTGAAGGTTTATTTACTTATTTTTCTTAACAATTTGTGGAGAGATGACCTTGCATGTCCTCTATCACCACAAGAGGAAAAGACTAGGAGCCAATGAGGTGTCATCTGTGGAACAAGGTTGACCTAAAAAATTCCTTCTGAAGAGCTCAGGTTCCATGCATTCATTCCTGACCAAACCCAAAACCTGAGTGACCCCATTGGGTGTATCTCAGTATACTTTCTGTCTTGGCCTCTATGGAATGGCTTCCCTGAGAAGAAGTTTAAAAAAACAAACACCTAAAATCCTAACTGTAAACCCTCACTTGCTAACATCCCATTATATGATAATGGTATTTGGGATTTTATGCGTGTTAGGGAGATACCATATTCCTGGAGCCTTGCTTGCAGTCCCTTATGCTCAGGGTACTTTTGAGATAGGGTCCTGATTTGTATGCTCAGGCTTGCCTGGACCAGAATCTTCCCATTGTCACTTTACATCTTAGCTGTGGTGACAGGCATGAACCACTACACCCAACTATGATTTTCTGTTGAGATATAATCTCTAAAAATTCTCTTCTTCCTTCTTCCTTATCTCCTTCTCCTTCCTCTTTTCTTCATTCCCTTTTCATTCTTCCTCTTTTTCTTCCCTTTCCTCCTCCCGTCCTCTTCTCCTTCTCCTCCTTCCTTTTTACTTCTTACTCCCCTCCTTCTCACTAGCCATTATATCTGATTATTTTCTGCTATTTTACCCCAAATTTCTGAACAAGCTATTTTCTTTCCTTTCTACTGGTTATTAAGATTCACCTCCTACATTTGCTTTATTTTGTTATATTTTCCATGTCTCAAGATTAAATCTATGATGAAAGCTCAAAGGGAGTTGTGGAATACATTTTTTTAAAAGTATTGTTGCCTGAACTCCAGAATCTAGGTTAGAACTACCATCCAGGTGTTTAAAAATATTTTCGCTAGTGATCTTGATACAAAGAGAGAACGTGAATTAAAAAAGAGTCAAGAATCTGAATCAGAAAGAGTGACACAGGGCTTGGAAGGTAGACATGAGATAAGCCAGTTTTAGGAACAAATCTTTGGCACATCTGAGGAGCATGATTAATAATAACATGTACTAATTAAATACATATAATAGAGATCTTTAATATATGTGTCAGCAAGAGTGCATCTTGGTTATTATATGAGAAGCTGGATATTTACCATGTAGCTTGTGAAACTTTTGATAACCTCTTAATTATCCGTTAGTAAGATATTTTCCTTAAGGAAGGACACTATTTTGCTAACTTAGACTCACCATTTAGTTAACTTTAATCAATACTAGGCTTCAGATAATGACACATGAACAACTCAGAAAAAACACTAATCCTTGTGGATGAATGAATGAATGAGCAGGAAACATGGATCTAAAGAAGAATTTGTAGGAGTGTCCATATATGACTTCAGTGATCACTCTTAATTAAGAAGCTTCTACCTTTTGTGCTGACGAATTGGGATAAAGAAGTCTAGAGAATTTTAAACTTAAGTAGAATCTTGTAATTTATTTTTCAAGGCAAATCTAATACGAGAAGGCACTGGTTGGGGCTCATGGCTTACACTTAGATTCATTGCTACTCAGGAGGCTGAGATATGGAGGGTCTTGGTTCAAAGCCAGTCCTGTCAGAAAAAAAAATCCCACAACCAACCAACCAAGAGTCTTATCGCCAGTTAATCAAAAAAGTCCAAAGCGGGCTGGGGATATAGCCTAGTGGCAAGAGTGCCTGCCTCGGATACACGAGGCCCTAGGTTCGATTCCCCAGCACCACATATACAGAAAATGGCCAGAAGCGGCGCTGTGGCTCAAGTGGCGGAGTGCTAGCCTTGAGCGGGAAGAAGCCAGGCACAGTGCTTAGGCCCTGAGTCCAAGGCCCAGGACTGGCCAAAAAAAAAAAAAAAAAAAGTCCAAAGTGGAGGTATGGCTCAAGGGGTAGAGTGTCAACCTTGAGGAAGAACAGTAAAAGACATTTTCACAAGAGATTTCATGAATGTAAGACGAATACACAGTGATTTATCCAGGAGGGATGAGTGTACACGATGGATATAATGACCCTTGGTGTGGTAGAAGAATGATGGGTGAGGAATTGGACCAAATTTGAATCTTTGCCCTGTTTCATACTGGGTGTTTATAGTTTGAAGGAAGACTGCTGGAGTTTTCCAACTTTGAGTTCCATGGCACAGCAGATATAAAAATATCTGCCTCTCAGGAATACTTCATTGTAAAATGACAGGCAGTGAGTATGATTTTGTAAGCATTAGGAACTTCTTTTCCTTTCCCCTTTCTTCAGTCACTAGGGACTTTGTATTAATCAAATTTCTATTTCTATTTTAACACCTAGCTCTGTGCCTGATCCTTAATAAAAGGTTCCACAAATATTTATTTTTCAATCAATGAACCAATGCAACAAATGATTTTGCAAGTGTTCTTTACTGTGGGTCCCAAGACATTTGTAGAACTTGCTAGAGGAAAACTCTGCCAGCTAGAACTCCTTTACATATGTTTGAAGTGCACATAGAGTGTGTGTATAAAATATATTTCATAAAGAAAGAATATGTAACACAATATATAGCATATATATTTAAATTATGGCTAAAATGTAAACTGTATACCTTTATAAAATATAAATAATACAAAACTGAGTGCTAATCTGTTTTTAAGGTCTAAGGGGCATCAACCATGAACACCATCACTAGCATGTGGATTCTTTTCCCTCCCCCAAAACTAAAATTTGGTAGAAACCGAACAATCATTTCTTATCACCTTCTAAGCCCCGGAAAGCTATTTCCTTTTGGGATGAATCTGACTGCTGTAAGTAGTTCATAGGGATGGGCTCATATAATGCCTGTTACTCTGTGAATGCCGTATTTCACATAGAAGGTTGTCAAGATGGATTTATACTACAGCACATGTCAGCATTTACTCCCTTTGAAGGTTGAATAATACTCTTTTTTTTCCCCTTCACATCAGACAGGTAATGTGCTAATGTAACAAGGTTTGAGGGAAGCATATGTCACATCGCTGCATGAGAACCCAATCGTCCACTTATGAATCAGAAGGGGATCTGAATAGTATTCTTTCATATGTACATACCATGCTTCTCTACCTACGGAGCTATGCTATTTCTAGCTTTTGACGATTACGGATAATTCTCCCACGAACATATACCTGTAGATACCCCCTCGAGGCCCTATTCTCATAGACACTTTGTATTGATATGTACTCTGAGGTACAATTACTGGATCCTATGGTGATTCTATCCTATGGTGATTCTAGCCTGCATTTTTAAAGAAACTGCCAGATGGCTTGCTTTTCAAAATGGCCATACCGTACCATTTTGTTTTCCTAACAAAATTTTACCATGTGGTGACCTTTTCCCCCTAACAACAACCACAAAAATTCCAATAGATAAATAATTGAATGAACTCAAGATCCTGGATCTGAACAAGAATTGTTAAGAAAGCCTGATGTGTGTGAGGCTTCCAGTTTCTTTTTAACACAATAGTAGCCACATCACCCTAATGAGTGTGTGTAATTGGTATCTTATTGGTGTTTGGTTTGTGTCTTTTCATGTATCTTTGGCAATCATGAATGCTTCGAGTTCACATTTCCAAAATCTAGTGATTCAAACCACAAGGTCTCCCCTTCCCCCCCCCCCCCCACCCAATAACCCTACTAACTGCTTTTCTTCTAGAAAAAGTAAAAGAAGGGAGAAAAACCCAAACCCTCCTACTCTCAAGGTTCTTCTGAGTTTGTGGAATACTGCAGCCAGAACTACCACAGTCTCAGTCCTTGTTATACTCTGCCAACTTGTGAAATCTCATGAGCTGGCTGCTGAGTGCTCATATACATTTTCAGTTTGCCACAGCTCCCAGTCCACGTGCCTCTACCAACCTCGCATGACACACAAGCAGCTCCAGTAGAGCCTGATTCCTTCCCTCTTCTGAATGTCAGGGCCCATCAGTACTCATACTCGAACATTTGCTTTCTTTTTTTTACATTTATTTATTTATTATTTGTACTTAATTATTTTGGGGGTGTTTGTGCTGGTCCTGGGGGTTGAATTCAAAGCCTGGGCAGGGTTCCTGAGATATTTTTTGCTCAAGGCTAACACCAGTTACTCTCCCCTAACTTGAAATAGAATAATGTGTCCATTAATTCAAATATGCCCAGAAAGAATTAGAAAATGTACATGGTGTAAAATAAGTCATAGTTTAGAATGACTGAATCACTGCTACAAAAACAAGCACACTGACTGTATCTGGCAGTCAGTGGTTACTTTCAACTCCATTTCTTCCCACTGAATCAACATGTGATCTATGTGAAATGCCAGGCCAGCTTTGCCAACTTTCATTGAGGTCTTTCATTCCATTCAACCCATCTTCTTCCTCAGTGTTGGTCTTTATTTAACAATCCCATCAACGTTTCTTGGGAATTATATAGGCATTTATCATGTCTCTGTTCTCTCACTCTCTCTCAGTTTTTCTATCCTGTACAGGCCTGTAAGCTGTACAGTTCATTTTCCACAGAATGTCTAGTGAGTACCACTGGTATGTTTGCTCACTCTTACCCTCCCAAATACAACGAACAAACAAGACAAAAGGAAACAAAAACAGCAACAATGGCAACTAAAAAAGTTTCTCTTGTTTCCTTTTCTTAGAGTTCAATAATATACAGTTCATGTATACACACATATAGTCATTCAGTGTGATTACTTGTAGATTTATAGGCACATTCTAGTTACCATAAATGAAGGAAACCACACTGCTTATATTTCTTTGGGTCTGGCTTACTTCACTTAGTATAATTTTTTCCAACTCTTGCCATTTCCTTGTGAATGGTACAATATCATTCTTTCTGATGGATGAGTAGAATTCCATTGTGTATATATACCACATAAAATTGAGGTGCTGCTTCATGGTGAAGAAAATGGCTTTTAAGATAAATAGAAAGGCCACAGAATGGGAGAAAAATGTTTACTAGCTATGCAACAGACAAGGACCCCATATCTAAAATATACTTAGAGGCCAAAAGATTAACCTCCCCCAAAATAAACCCTCAAAAACCCAACAACCTAATCAATAAATGGGCTAAAGACTTAAAGAGACTCTCAGAGGAAGAAGTAAGACTGGACAGTAGACACATGAAGAACTGTTGGCTACTTCTTGAAATCATTAGTTGAGTTTCTTTGTGTGTATCAGAAGAATTTTCTGACCCAAAAAACCAAAAAACAAAAAATAAAACCATCCAACAACTTTCCATGAATTATCTTAGCTGTTTTACCTTATAAAGAACAAGATTTGCATTCCCAGACAGTACAAAAGCTATTTTATTCCGTTATTACATAAGAAGGTTCAAATTGGCTTCACTTTGGATTGTGTATTGAATAACTTTAGAAATGCAGAAATAATGGCTAGTATCTTTCCTGTTCTGTAAATATAATCTATTTGTTTCTCCTACTTACACATGCACACATATGCATATATACACATATAGAACACACACATGCACCCACACACCACAATTATTATTAGCTATATCACATGACCCAAATCACTTTAGCTTTATAGAAGATAAGAACTCATATCACAACTAGTCTTTTTGATACTTTTAGATGATCAAATCTATTTTCTTTAGCTTATTCCAAAGATGCTGATAAAAGGGCTGTTTTCCTTGTTGATAGTGGTCAAGATTTTGAGTCTGGGTTTCAGGTTGGCCTGGAAATCACTATGTGGGCTACTTAGCATTGAATTCATAATCCTCTTTCTCCAATCTCCAGAGTGCTGAGATTATAGACATGTCTCACCACACCCAGCTCTAAAAGCTACTTTTTAACATTTTTCTCATGTTATTGGCCTCACAGCCATTGTTGTTAGGATGAGAGTGTCTTGTTACATTCTTTAGTGAGAAGGACAGTGAGACAGATACACAGGGAGAAGAAGTGATTTGCCCAAAGTTACTTAGTAAGTGCATCAGAGTTCCAGGAATTTGAGCCTGGGGAGTCAAGCTTTAGCGCTGCACACTTATGACTGCTATCCTGTTTCAACTCTGATCTATATTTTCTGATAGCTACGCTTTGTTTGCATTACTGATACATTTGCAACTGTTGGCTGCTTTGCATGGATTGTATAAGCTACTTGTCCACTACAGGGAGGTTAGTTGAAACTGGATAGCAGAAATAATTTACATAACTTGGGAGCAAGTAACCTGTGAGGTTACATCAAGATGAGAGAGTAAGAGGACCCAGTGCCATGACTCCCTCTTCCTAGGCCTGTAGGCCACTCTTTCTCCTCTAAGGGCACTCCAGGTAACTGGCTGAGTCCAACTCTTTCTAATACATGGCATCCTTACGAGGATGGAGGTCCACACCACACATGGAGTATTACTAAAATTTTTCTTCTTCCTTTCAGAATAATAGCACATGCAAATAAAAATTCTTTCCATAACCACAATGCAATTGTCTAAGATACTTGGAGAGCAGGTAGTTCATTGGGGAGACTATTGCCAAAACTGTTTTAGGCAGCAAACCATCATTTAACCCTGGAGAAAAGGTTTTGAGGGAAGAATCAAGTTTAAAGGGAAAAAGAGGAATGAAAGAAGTCAACTAATATGAACACTTTCAAATCTCCAGTTTCTATAGAAACAGAAAATCCAGGCAAGAAGTTGAGCCATCCAAGAGTTTTGAAGGTTGAAATGTCTCTAAATGTCAGAAACTATTATCAGCCTTAACTGGAACTGGCTTTTGAGCCTCAGCCTGTAGTTAGACAACACTCACCCTTCAAATATTCCTTCCGCAAGGGCTGTCCTGACATTTGAACCTGTGAGAAACCCTGTACCCTGCAAGCTGTCTTGGAAACTAAAAACCCTGGTTCATTGTGTGGCTCATTGAGAGAGTCAGGATTTTCTGCTAATGTGAGGTTCTTGCATAGAATGCTATAGGCCAACGTGTTTATTAAAAACAATAACTATTAACTTCTATATTTTTCCACTGCCTAAGCCTTTTCTATTCCTTGGATATAGATGTAGCTGATAATTTTACTGACTTACACGCTTTCTCTCATCTTATATTAACCAGCTGAGAGATTTAAAGAGTGTTACAGATTTACAATGTCTTGGTATAATGAATGTCTTATGTTACTGGGTCTGAGCCAATATACCCACTGCCTTATAATTTATTTCCCCGATTGCTTTGCTTTAGGCTCTTTGCATGTCATTAACAACAACTGGATTTCACTGCCTGCTTTTGTGTGATGTTTTGAAACTTCCCAAAAGCCATTCTAGCTTCTTCTTCTTTATGTGTTTGCTCCTACTAGGGTTTGAACTCAGGGCCGGGGTGCTATCCAAGACTGGCACTATACCACTTGAATCACACCCTACTTTCAGCTTTTTGCTGGTTAGTTGAAAATAAGAGTGTCATGAACTTTTCTGCCCAGGTTAGCTTTAAACTGCAATCCTCAGATCTCAGCATTTTGATTGGTTAGAATTGTAGGTATGAGTCACTGGCACCTAGCCTCTGGCCTATTCTTTCAAGCAAATCTCTCCTTTCAGAATTTATAACTTCTATATAATTTCTGGTCTTACTGATGACCCATGATCTTCTCTTGCCAGAGAACTGAGTACTAATGACTCTCTGAGGCTCATTGGGGAGAGGTTCTGAGATGTCTGGGCATTCTTAGGGTAGCAATTGGCTAAGACAAGCTATCTTTTCCATTCCAATTCATTACAAATTTTATAAGTAATAAACTTAATTTGGAATCTGGAAATCACTTCCCTTTTGTCTTTCTCTTTTAATCTGGGACATCCTCAGCACAATCAGCCAGAAGAGCTGAGTTGTGTGAGGTGTTTGCATATATGAGTGCATATATAGGTATATATAGTCAGAAAGAAAGCTTTAAAAAAGCAAAATAGCACAATTAACTTCCATGATTTGTAGACAAAACATGAGCTTCTATCTCACTGAGGGTTGGGATTAAATCTTGGGTACTAGGTATGCTCTATCACAAAGCTACACTTCCACAACGCCTTGATTATCAAGAATAGCCCATATGTCACGTCACAGCCAAAGGCTGCTTTTTAAATAGACTTGGGAATATACATACATTTTATGCATCATAGTTGAAATTTAGTATGTGAATGCCTTGAGCTTGTGTATTACTGGAACTGATAAGGAGCTCTAATTCTCCAATGAGCATTTTCCCAGAATATGTTTTCAAATGTCTGGTTGGTATGACCAGCATTGTGTTAAGAGACACAAAGTTTCTGCTACTGGAAATTAAAAGATAATAAAGTACTTTGATTTATGAAACTGCAACTTACCAGTGAATTGAAGATTTGTGGAGATCTGTAGGTAAGTAACCCTACAATAATAACAGTGGCCAATGGCTTAGCAAGTACATAAAATACTCAGTAAATGATTTCAGTGAATTCCCTTACTTAGCCCTAGTGGTCATTTTATGAGATTGATGGTGCTCTGACCCCATTTTAAGGATGAGGAGAGGAATTCAGTCACTCCCTACAAGTGCCTAGTTGAGTGACAGCAGCAAGGGAGTTTGAAACCAAGGCCATGGCTCTGAAGCATAAGGTCTATTTTTAGCGCTCTATTTTACTTCCTGTTCTGTTTTCTGATAGAAAAGCAAGTCACCCTTTGCCCTCTCTTGTGATTAAAACTGAGCTATAAAAGCAGAAAAATAGTAATTTGATGCAAAATATCATATGGAATGAGAAATCCAGGTTGATAATGTAAATAGCAAAAGCCAGTGTTTAGAAAGTGAGACTTTTCTTTATGGTTATAACATCTGAACATAGTAAGAGTTTTCTTTGGTCACTAAGCACCAGGCACGATGTATTAAGGACCTGACTCCTTATGGCTTACTTCACAAAACAAATCAACTAAAGAGATGCTCCTGTGAACCTTATTTCACAAAGAAGCTTGAGGTACCCAGAGAAGGGACAATCTGCACAAGATCACACTGCTAGTAACTGAGGGGTTCTAGCCTGTGGGTGTGCATAATTCTCCTGTATTTCTGTGGACACCTTAGCAACTGAGCATTGAAATTTCAGGACCTCAAAGTCCCTTATCTTCTGAGTGATACAGACCAAATAAATAATGCATGAGATCAGCTAATAGAAGATCATGGAAATACTGAGTAATAGACAGAATTGAAGACAAAATTAGTAATTTTATCATAAGAATATGATCTAATCTGGAGCTACATATGGTTCAGATTGAATCCAAACTCATGGAACTTTGACAAATCACACACACTTTCTCTCTCTTTTTCCTGCATTCACTGTGAAGTCTATGTTGGTGAGACAAGTATTAATCACTTCGTGTGTATCTGGGTTTGATGCCATTCCCCTCCCCCTTGATTCTTTCACTCCAAATTCATCATTGAACACTGCAGGTACTCAGGCAGCTTGGGGAATAATTCTGAATGGGATTCTGTGGCTGATTGGCTTCTAAGAGGTCATGTTTGCTGTCGGAGTTTTAAGAGCATTGGAAAAGATGACTTACCATACATACATCCTAATGCAAAGAGAAAAACAAAGAGTTTTAGCAGCATTGGCTCATGTAAGCAGGAGCCAGTGGGGTGGCTCAGACTATGTAATAGATTCAGCTGGTGTAATCTAAACAAGGCAGGTCACAACAGCTCCAAACTTCCCAGAGTTCTTGAGGATGACTCATTTTGTTCTTATGGCTCTCCAACCAAGCCAGCATACTGTTGATGGAGACAGCCATTTTTGCCTCTCATCAATGAGGGAGCCTAAGAATGTGGGTCTGTACTGTTTTCTTCATTGTCATTCTATCCTACTTGGGGACCAATACTACATTATTTTAATTATTATAGCTTCGTAATTGGGCCTTATCGATCTTTATTTTCACATTTTACTTGAAGATCCATATTTCAATGTTGAACAGGGCACAATTGACTTCTTTCTATATTATCATTAAATATGAGGTGTATCTCGGTTGATATGTTATTCATACTTACTAAGACTTTCTGCGACTCCTAATTTTCTGTGAATCTTTAAAGAACCAGCTTTTTGTTTGGGTTGATTTTATGTATAGTTTTTGTAGTACTCATTTCACTCATTTCTGTCCTCATCTTTACTATCTCTCTGTCTGCCTAGTATTTTGGGGTTTGGCGTGTTCCTGTTCTTCTAGTAGCTTTAGTTGTATCATGAGTTTATTTACTTGTGCTGTTTCTGTTTTCTTTGTGTCTCACTTAGAACTATATGCTTCCCTCTTAATACTGCTTTCACAGTTTCCCTGAGGTTCCGAGTGGTGTCTTCACTTTCACTGAATAGTAAGACATTTCTGGTTTTATTGAGGTGTACAAGGTTTCCTCCATTGAGGTGTATAATGTTTCCATCTCCTTATCTATGTCATCTTGGGTGTCCTACACTTTCTTCATCATTTCTTCCCTTTATCCTTCTATTTTTTTGTGCATTTTAAAATCATAAACCAGGGTTGGGTTTTTGTCATGCTTCTTTGTTTTCTGTATTTGTTTAGGGGATTATTCTCTTGATGTGGCAAACTGCATTGAGTTTTGAGTGTTAGTCCACTTTGGGATAGGTAGAACAAATCTTCATCTTGCATATTATAGGATTTGATTTGCTAATATTTTAAAAAAACTGTTCACCTTTACAATAAATACATGAGGAGAAAACAATAAAATATTAACATAAGCAGTGAGATTAAACTATGCATTTCATTTTTTTTTGGTAATTTTCTTCTTAAGAAACTGAAATTTTCTCTCAAGCTCAAAAGAAGCTAGGAAAATTTCCCCTCCACTCCTATCCCTTTCTGAATAAGTTTGGATAAGATTGGCTAAATGTTTGAATGAATTCAACAGTAAAATTCCCTAGGTCCAGATCTTTTTTTTAGAATAACTTGATACTTACAAAGTTAATTATGAACTTTAGTATCTTCTTTTGTCAAGTTTGACAGTTTGTGATTTCAGGTATTAAAATATATTTTATTGTTGAATTCAATCACAAACACTTGTCCACAATTATTCTTCTTATATCTGTAGACGTTGTAGTAATAATATAAAATGAGATAAAATATAAGGTACAAAATATCTTAATCTCTGATATAGGTAGCTTATATTTGATATAATTTCCCATTGATCCGTCTTCTAAACATTTTGTTAATTTTCAAAATCTTTTCATAGGAGAAAAGGTTTGTTTGTGGTTTTTCTGTATTTTGATTTCTTTTTATTTGTAGCTTTTTCTTTCTTATTTTTTGTTATTCCTTATACTTGCTTGTGTTTTGGCTTCAGGAAAATCTTATATTTGATTAATATTATTTTTCTTGTCAACTGTGTTTAGTTACTATGTTTAGTAAAGCTGTTGATTTCTCTCTGAGTAGTGCTCTTTTTAACTCCTAATTTTCATTATTATTTTGTTGCAATATTTTCTAATTTTCATTGCTACATTTTTGATTCATTGGTTTATTATCATTTTCTGGTTTAATTAAAAAATTTTAAGGTTTACAAACATTTTTGTTATTGCTTCTTATTTTATTTTCACTGTTGTCCTTTTGGATTTTATTTACTTGAAATGTGTTGAAATGTGGTGGAATTTGATCTGTCTCATTAGATATTTCACAAAGGCTTGGGAAAAACCGTTTGTAATTATATAGTTGTTACATGTACTCTGTTATATACATTAATTAAGTTAAAATGCTTGATTGTCATATGGAAATTATACACACACATTGGAGAAGTGGGTTTTAACTTGAGCCATATATCCAGACCTTTCTAGTTTAGTTATTTTTTCAGTGAAGTCTCGTTTCTTCCCTGGGTGAATCTCAGACAATGATCTTCCTAAATGTGTAACTGAGGCTACAGGGATATGGCTTGTTTATCACTAATGTTTTCTAGGCACTGAAAAAAATCCTTGCAGATATTGTATTGGTGTAGATGTGAAAGGAATATGAATACTTCTAGAAGGAGAAAGGCATCATGAAATAGGAGTTCTGAAAGGAGAAAGCCTAGTTCTAAATCCCAGCACCACATTATGCTAGCTGTATGACTTTGAGCCAGTATGCTAGTCTCTCCTTGTCCTAGAATCCTCATCTACAAAATGCAGACATGTATTTGTGTGCATGTGTGTATTGTGTCTGTATGTATATCCATTTATATAGATGTATATTATATGCTGCTACACATTGATATCTTCCTCTCTTCATCCCTCCCTCCTTCCCTTCTTTCCTCCCTCCTCCCTCCCTCCCTCCCGTCCTTCCTTCCTCTATTTTTCTTTCTTTCCTTACCTGTCTCCTTCCTTCCTTCCTTCCTTCCTTCCTTCCTTCCTTCCTTCCTTCCTTCCTTCCTTCCTCCCTCCCTCCCTCCCTCCCTCCCTCCCTCCCTCCCTCCCTTCCTTCTGTCACTTCTCTTGCTGTCATGCTCTTTCTCTTTCTATTGGATGCCTAGCACACCATAAATACAATCTAATGTTT
Organism: Perognathus longimembris pacificus; assembly: GCF_023159225.1. NCBI lineage: Eukaryota > Metazoa > Chordata > Mammalia > Rodentia > Heteromyidae > Perognathus > Perognathus longimembris. The sequence goes on from NC_063177.1 coordinate 48,345,073, forward strand.
ACAATTATTATTATTTTGACCTAGTCTTGAGAGGGAAGAGAATGCCATTCTCTTCCTACTATGTAAACATTATTTATAACCACAGGGAATTCATAAAGTCCAAGATGAGCTTTTGGATAAAAGGCATTCCACTACACTAAATTGTTATTTACTGGGTACCCAGGGAAGTGTGTGAAGGGAACGTGCTGAGGCATGACCTGCCTTTTAATCTCTCCTGCTACATCTTAGAGGCATCCACCTGTTAGCTTTCTCTTAGAGGCTGCATATAGGCCCTGAGGTTCTGTCCATCAAATGGGTACGATATGACAGACTCCAAATGGGAATCTCTTTGCTGACAGTGTGAACAAAAAGCAAACACTTTTGTTAAAATAATGTTGACATTTATGAATCTTGGATAAGAGTTGATCTGTCAATAATATATCATATGGCAATACGTTTAGTAAAGAAATTTCTAACATGGGACAGACAGGGACAGGAGATGAGGGAAAGAGAAGAAGGCAGCCTTTCTAACTGCTTTGTGTAGCGTGGGGAAGGGAGGGAACAGCATTTCAAGCAGCACTTGGAAGAGCATGACAGGGAGAGGAAATAGCATAAGGAGCCACACACATAGACTTGAGTGAGGGTGGGAATCAGTGGAAGCAGCCCCTAAGGAGAGAAAACATAGATCAGGATGGGATGATTACATCACAAATGCCAGGGAACTAGAAAGTCTCCCATCCTGAGGCCTGGTCTGAGAAGTTCAAGTGAATTTAATAACCTGTACGATTTTCAATAATCTTAAAAGAATACTAGTGCAAGAAGCCATCCATTACCCATGGTTGCCAAGTTCTAACAACAACAAGCCCAAATCCCTCAACATTAGAAACTTGAACTTCAAAGTTAAAGCAGCCTATGAATAAAAAGAGAAGTGGATATGACAGCTTCTATTTGAAACTCCAAGAGTCCCATTGAGGTCTGGCAAGGATGACTATGTCTGACTAACCTCAGGGTCTAGACATAGCAGCATATGCACATCTCTTTGCCCAGGTTGTTTCTGATTGTCTTCTATAACTGAAAATCCAAACGTTTGCTCTCTATTTTGACTCAATTTGGCCATTTTCTGAGGCAGGACATCATTGTGAGGATATGAGAGAAGTAGTTATTGGAAGGCAATATGGTTGGCTTGGGGCTTTAAAGTTATGAAAAACATACCTCTTTGTAATGAATGGGAATCAAGATTTTGGAGTTGCAGTCCTGGTCAAGGAAATGGAAAGTAGATGATGTCCTTAAAAGAAAGCATTTGTTGATGTGGAAGAAGCCAGAATATTCTTTTTGGAGCACTTGCTCTAAATCACAAAAGGGTTCTGCTCTGCCTAAGACTCTGAATCAAAGAGGCAAGGGCCTCCTGCTGAAGTAGCAACAAGGCCCAGTAGGAATCTGGGACCCAATACTGCAGTTATGCATTCTATGGTAGCTCTCTCTGGGAATAGGTTCCTATCACTTCCTGCAGCTACCGGAAGTGCTGACTCATAAAGTCTGGACTTCCTCTAACTATTACTCAGCAATGGACCTTAGAGACAGGGTCTGGGCTGTCTGGAATCATCATTTCCTAGGACACAATGGTAGGTGAAAGGGTTCATTGTATCACCGAGAATGACATAGCAATTTTAAGTCTGGGAATGCAACTTACTCAACCTCTTCCTTTCCTAAATGAGATCAAATTATAACAATTATGGAGCATACAGTGTTAGAAATGTGGAAAATGTTGGGGTTTTTTTCCCCTTCATTTTTTTTTGGAGGGGAGGGTTGTTCTGATAGCAGTAAAGAAGAAGAAGGGGAGGAAAAGCCTTTCCACAGTTGTGATGGAAAATGACTGCTTTGGACGGCTATGTATAACTGACAATCATGAACTTGGTGATAAGGAGATCCAACATTTTCTGTATGTTTCAGGCAAGTCTAAGTCTGCCCATGCTTTAGACATTGGCTTCCTTAATCCTTAGTTGGGACTGTTTGGGTGAAAAAAAAAAGCCTTGTTAGTGATCCAGTAAACACTCTCTTGTAGTGAAATGAAGTCTTGCATATTCTTCCTTCTTTGGGATAAGCAGACTGTGCTGGCTTTGGGCTTTATCCACTCTTCTTCAAAATCTGAACCACACAGTGGATTGGCTATTTTTTTTTTGTCAGTCATGGGGCTTGAACTGGGATCCTGGGTGCTGTCTTTGAGCTTTGAACCACAGCTCCACTTTCATTTTTGCTTGTTTGTTTTTGTTTTTGAGTAGCTAGTTGGAGATGAGTCTCATGGGGACTCTTCTGCCTTGGCTGGCTTCAAACCGTGATCCTCAGATCTCAGCCTCTTGAGTAGCTAGGATCCCAGGCGTGGGCCACCAGCGCCTGGCTGTGGGTCAACTATTTTCTTTCTTTCTTCTTCTGTATTAAATCTATGTGTACTTTAATGGAAATGTAATCCATATATTTCTGATTCTTTTATACTTAACATACTAGACAAGATGTGAGGTCAGCAATCTGAATGTTCAGGGTTGGAAGTATGCTCTAATCTATTTCAGAGAAATAACATTGTATTTCCTAGTATCAGATGCTCTGGTTTTGGGGGTGAAAAAGTCAAAATATAGTATTTTTTTTACAAAAGCATAAAAACATTTCTAATACAGTAAGAGCTAGTTCCTAAATAAAAGAAGGCAAAACTCAACCAAATAAATCTCAGAAGATCATTATTATAACTCCACTGGTAAGCTGTTTTTCTAAAAACTTTATGGTCCCAAAGTGAGTCTCAAGTATATACTTTCTCCAGTGCCTCCCAATAGGGAAGCTAAGAGAATTTATCCAGGAACCAAGGTATTTTCATGTCTTAATATTCTGTCAACTTAGAAGTTCTTTTTCACTGGCAGAAAACATAAAATATTTGGTGAAATTCGTGGTGTAAGGATTATCTCTTATCCTTCAGTTTAAGGAATAAACCTCATGTTGGCCTGACATAGGAAAATAAATTTAATTCTGAGCCGTTGCAGTTCTCTTCTCTTCTGCTTGGAGGAATTTTATCTAATATTATTATGCTTCTGGATCCTCTGCTCCTAAATTGGCTTTGCTTTCCTGCTTCAAAAACTATTACACACACACACACACACACACACACACACACACATATCTTAGGTAATTATGTCAGGGCCATATTTGGACAAATTATGTATTATACATTATATGTGTATATATTAACCAGTATAACATATATATACATACATAATACATATATATATGAATTAGTGCTGCTTGACTTATTTGTTTATGTCATATAGTCACTTAATATTTTCTTTTGTCACTAGGAATCTAAGCACCTCTAGTATCTGATTACTACACCACTGAGTGGCATTTGGCAATCATTGTTAATCAATGTAGACTGAAGTTATATTAATATTGAAGATCAGGAACAAAACAACAATGTCTACTTTGTTGCTGCTACTTAAAATACTATTAGTGGTATAATTAGAAACAAGAAAAATAAACAAAAGACATCCATTTTGGAAATGAAAAATAAAGTTATCTTTATTTGCAGATTTTATATATAGATCAGCAGATTATAATAGACAAATGAGCTCAGGAATGTTACAAGGTATAAGATTAATATATAAACATCTGTTATCTCTCCATGCCGTAGCCATGAATAATCAAAAATAAAATTAAGAAAAAAATCAATTCATGATACTTAAAAAATATAATCATTAGAAATAAGTTCAACAAAAATATAGAAGATTTTCATACTTAAAACTAAAACAAAAATTAAATTAAATAATCTAAAAATATTTAGAAAGACATCCTCTGTTCATAGATTTAAAGACTTATTTTTCAGGTGATAATACTTCATGTTGATCTGTGGACAAAATGCAATCATTATAAAATTGCAGCTTTCATGCTATAGAAATTGAGAAAGTGAATCCTATACATCACATGGATTTCATCTTGAAGGAGAACCAGATTGTAGGAATCAGACAATTGCAAAACTTATCAGAAGCCATAATTCATATAGTCTGGTACTAGGATAGAGAAAATTAGATTCATCAGTGGGAGAGACTTTAAAGTTCAAGAGTCAACCCTCCCAAATACTGTGTGTGTGTGTGTGTGTGTGTGTGTGTGTGTGTGTGTGTGTGTGTTAATTATGGGACTTGAACTCAGGGCCTGGGTGCTGTCCCTGGCCTTTTTTTGTGTCAGTCATTGGGCTTGAACTCTGGGTCTGGGCACTGTCACTGAGCTCTTCAGCTCAAGGCTAGTGTTCTACCACTTAAGCCACAGAATTGCTTCCAGCTTCCAGTGGAGATACATGGGCTGTCTTCGAACTGTGAGTATCTAGGATTATAGGCATGAGCCACTAGTACCCAGCTTTATTTTTGCTCAAGGCTAGTTCTCTACCACTTTGAGCCACAGCTCCACTTTCAATTTTCAAGTGGTTATTTGGAGATAAGAGTCTCATGGACTTTCCTGCCCCACCTGGCTTCAAACCTTCATCCTTAGATCTCATCCTTCTAAGTAGTTAGGATTACAGGCATGAGTGCCCAGCTAGTTGGCTGATTTTTGGCAAAAGCTAAAGACAATGCATTGAAGGGAGAATAGTCTTTTCAAAATACAGTGCTTGGATACCAACTGAATATCCACATAGAAGAGAAAAAGTTGATCTCCTACTTATGCCATATACAGAATTAATTCAAAATAGATCAAAGAGCAAAGTATGAACATTTAAACAATAGAACTCAGAAAAATACAAAGATATAATTGTTGTTGACCTTACATTAGGTGATTTTTTTTCTTAGCTCTATGACACTTAAAGTATAGGCAGCCATACAACAGAAAAATGAATTTAGTCACATCCAGAGTACCCCAGTTGACATGCAAAGACATGCACAAAAGAAAAGCATTAGAAAAATAACTTAAATAGTAGATTCTCTTTATTAGTTGTGTTTTCTCATAGTTAAGTTTGTACAGAATGAAGTCAAGTCTTGTAATGCTGGAAAGTTGGGTATTAGAATATTTGTGGATATTCCATATAGACAGCAATAAAGAATATGCTTACTCTCTATGGGTTATGCAATGCTAATGATTAGACTATTGAAGAAGAAAAGGGAAAATTAGTAATGGTGCCTTCTACTTTCCCTTCCTGTTAGAGCTTGCTTATGTTCACAAATTTTATAATTTTGTTTTTCCTATGAGCAGCACTCTTTGTCACCCAAGTTTGTCAAAATCTTGCTGGATACTTCATGCTGTCATTTCTTACCTAATTGCCAGTGAACATGTGTAAGTTAAGTATTCTTTCCTGCTATGACCACATATATGAGTGAGTAATATGCACTTTACTCAGGGAGTGTAATAATGAATAGTTGGACAGTGTCCAATCATTGAGAGCTGAGATTCTGTGTGGGATAAGCAAACAATTAACAAGAAATTGACAATGAATTCTGCTCTAATACATAGCAATTATGTAATTTATTATGGAAACTTGGAAAGTTTAGAGAATAGAAAAGGGGTGCAATTGCTGAATCTGCCAGGGCTATAGATTAAAAACTTTGTCTGGACAAATTGGTATTATCCCAGTGCATGGAGGTAAGTTAGGGGAGAAAATGATAGCTTGAACTATGATGAGAAGCCAAGAAGAAATTAGACAAACATGGTAAGTAGGAAAGTAAACAGAAATAAAAACTATCAATTGAATATGAAGAGGAACAGAGGGACACTAATGGATCTACCAGATATCTGGTTAAAAAAACTCAGTTTGTATATATATACCATATTTTCTTGATCCATTTGTCCACAGAAGGGCATCTGGGTTGATTCCGTATCTTACCTGTGCTAAACAATGCTGCAGTGAATATGGTTGTGCTTGTAGCTTTAGTGTGCCCTTGTTTGTGTTCTATTGGATAACTGCCTAGGAGTAGAATTGCGTGGTTGTGGGGAAGCTCTACATTTAGTCTTTTGAGGAACCTCCATACCACTTTCCAGAGTGGTTGAACAACTTTACATTCCCACCAACACTGTAGTAGAGTTCCCTTTTGGCCATATTCCTGGCAGGATTTGCTATTGTTTTCTTGGTAATGGCCATTCCAACTGGAGTGAAGTAGAATCTCAATGTGGTTTTGATTTGTATTTCTTTTATGGCCAGAGATGATGAACACTTATTCATGTATCTATTGGTTATTCTTACATCTACTCATCCATCAGAAAGAATGACATTGTACAATTTGTAAGGAAATGGAAAGATTTGGAAAAATTATATTAAGTGAAGTAAGCCGGACCCAAACAAACATGGTTTCCCTTATTCGTGCTAACTAAAATATACCTATAAATCAATAAGTAAACACATTTAAATGGCATAAAAATACACTGGGACATGGTAAATTATACAGGTCACTAGGCAATCACATAGAGTGAAGATATTTAGGAGATGACCACAAAGGTGAAATATTATGCACATCTGACTATATATAATGATATTTATCAAAATCAATTTTAAGAAATGTAAATAAGAAGCTTTTTGTTTGCTGCTTTTGTTTTCTTTCCATTTTTTCTTGTTTTTCCATTTATCTGTCTTTAAGAGGGCAGGAGAGAGGCACTGAGATGGTGAGATGGAGGGTGAACAAATGCAGCACTGATATTCACTATACACTACATTGAAAATGAACTATACAATTTTTGGATGCGGATGGTAGGCCAAAATCTGGGAGAGAAAAGGGGAAGGGGTGATACTGTCTAAAAAGAAATGTACTCTTTATCTCATTTATGTAACTGTAACCCCTCTGTACATCATCTTTATAATAATAATTTTTAAAACTCAAATTGTATTAGACAGATAAGGAATGTTGACATTTGGTGCTAGCTGTGTAGAAGTTGAGTTGAAAGTATGAACTGGATATAGTGCTAACGACCCAGGAAGGATTGATATCTAGATTTATGCAAGTATCAAGATTTACATATGAAGTACGAAAGTTTTCCATTCCGGTAACATACATCTAAGGTAATCAGCTCATAAAGAGATATGATTTTTTTTAGCTTATAACTTTGGAGGCTTCAATCTGTGGCCAATGGGCTATGTAGTCAAAAATTATGGAAGTATATGAAGTAGTAAATCATGGAAGGGAATGTGTGATAGTGATGGTACAGAGCCTCTGGTGACTGGGAAGCAAAGAAAGATAAAGGAAAAACGTGGGGCTCCAATTCCTCTACAAAGGCCTATCCACAATGACCTAATTTCCTCCCCTTAGGCTCTACTCAGAAAAGTTTCTGTCACCTTTTGCAGTGTGAAGCTTTAACACATAGGCATTTGGAAGATAACAAATATTCTGATTGTGGCTGAGTGACATATGAGATGCAAGCTTCCCACCGTGATAGTGTGGATCCCAGGGCAGTGGACACAGCCCACTTATCTCTGTCACAATAACAGTTCTAGTTATACGAAGTGCTTATAGTATACTCAAGCTCTCTTGACTACTCAAAACTAGAAAGAGTGTACTTCAGTATTTCCATACCAGAGAATTTGGAAAATGTCTTAGGAACTTCTCCCAGGCAAGATGTTCAAAGATGTAAAAAACAAATTAACTAAAAAACATAAATTACAAGTGTGTTAGCTGAAATATGGTAGATTCAAAGGAGAACTCAAATAGCATAATTCTTTAGACAGTCAAAAGCCAAAGTTCAGTGAAATAGAACACCAGGAAGCAGGTACTCACTCAAAAGGGGTGCGATAAGGTCAAGAGGAAAGGGGTAGACAAATGAAGAGGAGAAGAGGGGGGAAATGCAGACAAGAGCCCAATGAGTATCCTACAAAATTAAAAAGAGTGAGGGAAGGGGTAGGTAGGAGATGGATAGGTAAGAATATTGAAAGGGTGACATTGATCAAGATACACTGTATTCCTTAACTGCTTTGTTAAATGGCAACTCCTTAGTACACTAATTAACAAAAATAATTTAAAAAATCTTTTCAACAATAGCCAGAGGGTATTAAAATAAAAAAATTAAAAATCCTAAAAGTATTAAAAACCCTGAAAAAATTAAAATTTAAAAATTAACAACCTGAGAATTCGTAGGAAAACCCTTCCCTAAGGTTTTACCTTGTGAGTTGACTTGAAGCTAGTATTATGCTCTAAGAAGAAAATACCTTTATTCGTTCAGTCTTGCAAACCAGACAGTTTAAAAACAAAGAAGGCCAGTGCTTTAAGAAGAGCTCTGAGTATTCTAGCCTTGGAAATTATCATTGGTTAACTTAAAATTGGAAAGTACTATTTGGTCATTGGTCCTTGTCTGATCATAGTCAAAGAATCAGATTAAAAAAATTGTTCTCAGAATTCACACTAATGGCATTTCATTCATAAAAAGCACTTATGCCCTGGTATTTAATCGAGTGATCCCAGGCTCGTGCCAGCAGACAGCTGGCTGGTTGTACTTCTATATAAACATGACGAGAGGGCTGTTTACTTTTGTCTAATTGAAGCAAATTTGACATTCTGTCGTAGATTTGCAGTGAGTTTGTAACTACAGCATACACTGAGAATCGCTCATGGTCCTTGGAGAGGAAGGCTGTCTCCTTCTTTCAACGTTCAGTAGTTCCCTTCACTTTTAAATTTATTCCAGGACCTAAGTGTTTAAGCTGCCTTGGAGACATTGGGTTTTCAGGATCATTTCAAAACAAGGCATGGAGGATCCAATGGAATTCAGACCAGCCAACTGGTGATGCTATTCCATATATTCAGCTTGGTGTTGGGTTTTCTTGAGAAGTCATTCTTTTCTTTCCCCCATTTTCCAGTCCAGACAGTTGTCCTAATACTGAGACAGACCTTCAATTGACTACTTAATTTGGTGGCACGCAATCCTTTGTCCGGGACCCACATTATGAACAGAAACCACTAAGATACCAACAAAAATATATCAGCTACCCAGCCAAAGGGGGCACAAGGACCAGCTTTCATGGGGATGTAATTTGATACAGAGGTGTGAAAAGAACTATAAATGCATGAGCTTTTGTTTTCCTATCACGATACTCTTACATAAAACCAGCATCCAGGGACTAGGTATGATTCGATTTTGACTGTTTCTTTTTTTCTTTCTTCTTTTTCTTTTCATGGTACAGAGGATCCTATTTCAGGACTTGAACTTGCTCTACAACTTAACCTACACCTTCAGACCTTTTGATTTTAGTGTTTCATTCAGTGCTCATGCTTCTTGCCTAGTCTGGCTTCTGCCTGACCCTTTGACATTTTCTTTCGGTGTAACTATGACTTAACGGCATGCACTACTAAGCCTGGCTTATTTTTTTAAACAAAAATTTCTCACTGACACTTTTGCTTAGGCTGGCCTGTCATTGCCATCCTCTTATCTCAGCCTTCCAAGTACCTAGGATTACATGCAGCTATCACTGTTCTGGGCCTTGAATTTAATTAAAAAAAATAATGACCATTGTAAGTTGATATCATAGTTGTCAGAAGTTTTCAAAATTCAATGTCATTTCATTAAAATCCTGTTTAATGAGTAGCACATTTTAAAAATATTGAACTTATAGAGATCACTGAAATATTATGGATTTATGAACACATAGCATTTTTTCTTTTTTTAACTTATAATTTCAAGTCTGGGTTTTAAGTGCAATTGTCTTGCTAGGCAAGTTATACTCAGTATCTGTATGCCAGTCTTGCCAACAAAGAAGTTTCAGACAAAGAGGTTCAGATAAAGTATAGAAAGTTTTAGAAAGCATTGATTAGTTTTTCCTCTGAACTAGGACATAGTTCCATGTCCTAAAGAACTCACTTTAAGAGACAATGTTACATGTACAAAAAGTTCCAATGAATGAAACATTTAGGAGAAGAATGCGAAGAAATATCTGACACACTCATTAAATTAAAACAACAGATCCGTGCCTATAGCAAGATCAACATTGTTTTGGTGGCTGTAGTATTATAGAAGTGAGTGTCAAATATATGTATTGATATGTATGATTATTAACATCTCTGAGTAAATCAAAAGCAAAATCATAAATCCATACAAAAGTTGAACATCAACGCTAGTTCAGTATGGTTCAAATCTTCCCAATGCCCTTTCCCAGCCTTCTGACTAATCATTTTATTAATTGGAGATAGAAGAAACAGAACTATCAGTGAGAGATGTGATTTTACTCACATTGCAACCTTTGGTAATTATTATGAATCCAATGGTGGGGACAGAGACGAATGGGAATTTTTCAGCCTCTGGTATTTTCCACTGTGCCCCACTTGGTCTTGTATATCTAGGGGAAAGAAAGAATTCACTGTAAATAAAATTCAGTCCCAAGGAAAGACATCGCACCCCTCTCCCAGATCCCTAGCCCACCTGTTGATGCAGTCATGGAATTTCCCCTTTGCCTGAAATGAGATTTATATAGTCAAACATCTCATAAAGGAAGGGAGGGGAGGGGGTTGCAAAATAACAGGAGAGAGTATTTAAAGAGTCTGATTTAAAGAAATGAACCCAGATGAGTTTGGCCAATTGGGGTCAGTTGAGTCTCCCCGACACCAGCCATTAGTAATATTTTCCATGTAGTAAGTAAAACAATGGAAACTTCATCACATCTGGTTGAGCCTCCAATACCTAGGCAGCTTGTAATGGTTTTTGCAATCTTGATAGGAAACAGCACCGTGGCACTCAGCAGTAGATTGTGAGTGAGCTCTGAAGGCGCACTAGTTCCAAAACAATGAAGAGTTCCTTACTGCCATTTCTCTCAGCTGCTTCCCCTCTGGTCTGTATTGCTGTACTATTTCATTTTGATTCAAAGAGACTCTGGGGTCCTTTCCTCCTTTCATTTTCCTCCCTATCTTTACAGGAATCAACACTATAGTTCCTGCCAAACCATCTTATATCTCTTGTGTAGACCACATTTTCTTCATGAAAGTTTAGGTTGGCTGGGTGAATTCTTTCAAAGGTGAAGAAAACAATTTCAAGAGCTTGATAAAGCCAAAAAAATTGCTGTCTTTTAAGTCTGGTTTTCCACTTGCATTTTCTTTAAGGACTTCAGAGATTTAGAATGAGACTCTTGAGCATACCACATTTTCTCTTAAATAGTCAACAAAAAGTAGGCTAAAATTCCTACATTGATCATGCAATTGGAGAAGACCAACACCAGAAATCTGTCTGCAAATATGGAATTTTAAAGTCTGATCACCTCAAGGGCAGACTTTGTGTCTTATTCTCTCTTAGTTGCCCTGAAATTAACCGAGCAAGAACAGGATTTCCTTCTTCATTTGGGCCTCAGTCTCTGAGAGTTGTATGGGCACCCCCTACTGCTTGCATTTTTGTTTTTGATTTCTCTTCCCTGGGACAGGTGGTCTTTTTCTTTTATAGGCCTTTTATTTAACAAGGCATGTCTTAATTGGTTGTATGCACATACAAATGAGTTGGGTAGAGTCTTTCCTGTTGAGTGAGCACATACCTTCTTTCTTCAGTACTGAGAAGTGAAAATCAATACATGTGTGCATATACACACATGCATACACACATATATACATACAATATATACATACATACACACATTCTTTTACCAGGGACAAATGATTCCTAACCAGTGTCACACAGTATTGTGTATATGTGTGCACATGTGTGGTCGTGTGTTGTGATTAGCAGTCTGGTTTTGTAAGAAGAAAGTAATACTCTATTTCCTTGGTGGACATCTTTTTTTTTTGTCAGTCCTGGGCCTTGGACTCAGGGCCTGAGCACTGTCCCTGGCTTCTTTTTGCTCAAGGCTAGCACTCTACCACTTGAGCTACAGTGCCACTTCTGGCCATTTTCTATATATGTGGTGCTGGGGTATTGAACCCAGGGCTTCATGTATATGAGGCAAGCACTTTTGCCACTAGGCCACATTCCTAGCCCCAAGTGGACATCTTTTCATCTAGATAGCTTTCAAAGATTTGTCTATTCCTTTGTTGGAATTAATATCCTCTTCCATTTCCTTCCTTTCCAGTTAGTAATATATTCTCCAGACATACACTGAACAATAGTTTCTTCAGCTTCTACAAATATATCATGACAGAAAGGCTTGTTAAATATTCAGATTGTATTTTCTAGAGTTTAGAGATCTATAATATATGAGAGAGAGGAAAAGAGAGGTTTTGAGCATCTACTGTGTTTGGCTCTTAGTAAACAACTGAGCTACGTACTTGTCATCATATTTAAACAACATAACTTATGATGTTGGGATTTCATGAATGACGCTGATTGTTAGCTATGGCTGCATAAGAAACTATCACAAAATTTAGATGCTTAAAATAGTCAGCAAGTATTTATTATCTCTTGATTTCGGCATAGCTATCAGAAATATGCAGTTGGCTTCCTTGAATGCCTCTGATCCAAGATTTCTCTTGAGCTGCAAAGGAGATCTCAGTGGGGATGTTAGTCATTTCAGCCATTTCAAGATTTGATAAGGAATGGAAAGATGACCTACTTCCAGACTCATTCATGTCACTCTCTGCAAGCCTGGGTTCTCCTGTGCTGTTAGTCTGAGGCATGAATTCCTTGCTACGTGGTGCTTTCCAAAGGGAAGCTCAGTGTGCACATGGTGACTAGCTTTCCAAGAGAATAATCTCCAGACTGAAGCTAGTCTCCTTAGAACACTAATATGTGGTGCCATTTTTGCCATGTTGCCTTCATTAGAACTCAATCCAACCAGGTGTAGCTTTCCCTCAAGAGGAGAGAATTCTATATGGGTCTGAACACTGTGAAGGGAGAACCATTGAGAAGAAAAAAATCCAGGCTCCCTACTACAAAGGGAAATGTGATGTCTCGGCACGAATCTTCTGCACTATTGTACTGCCATGGTTGGCCATGGAGTAACCACCTAAAAGCTTGTCAGAAATGACACGCAGAACCCCAATCTACATTTAGTACAGTGAAGAGGTGTTTCCTATGAAAACCCAAGTATATCTAGATGACAGAATTTTCACACTTTGAATGTGAAAGCAAGCAAAATTCAAACTAACACTTACACATGGCAGTATCTATCTTGAAGCGGATGGCAATAAATAACCTAATGAGATGCTGCTTTTGATGTTGTGGAGCACCATAGGTATGGGCAGCCTAATCCATGTTCTTAAAATGCACATGCAGACACTTCTTAATGGCTTTAAGATGAAGGCTGAACTTTTGCTGGCTATCAGACATAACAATGACCACATGGGTGTCTCTGATTCCAAGGTAGCATTTATAGAGAATTTAGATCCTTTGAACTCCTGAAACCTCCCTCCAAAACCCATCATCCAGGCATCTTTCATTCCTGGAGATTATCAGCATTTTCATTTCAGGTTAAATTCTTTCTAAGGTTTTCATGTGGAAACTATCCTGTTACCTCCTGTTCATTTGCCTGCTGAGTGTAACTAGTGTTTAGACTCCCTTCTTACAGCTGCTTTGGATTTTGTTACATTTTCCAAGTTTTGGAAAAAAATGTGCTGACAGATCGTGGCTTCATCTACAACTCTCAACTGATTTTAAGAGTAGAAATGTGTTTCCTGATTGTATATACCAATGCAATAAAAATATTATCCCCACATTCAAAGATCCACTAGCCGCTTTATTTTTAGATACTGGGTACTAGAGGGAAACAAAAAAAAAATATGCCAAGAGGAAAGACCATTAGAAGATAAAGACAGCAAAGTATGGTTAGACAAAAAGGAAAAGAAAACCAGCACACTTTTAGCTTGTGCTATTTGCGATGAAAGATATTTTCTTTTTAAATGGGAAAAAATACTTTCCATTTGCATCTGGGCAGAAAGTCAGAATCAAATAGATATAATTGGAAAAGCTTAGTACATGATGGACTTAGGTTACATTTCCTTCCTCACTGGTCCTTTCTGCTTTATTTTACATAATGAAGCAAAATCCTCTTCAATAAGTGTATTTAAAGGCAGAATGCTCATGCCACATTTTATTGTAACAAGATGGAACAAATGAAAGCTTACGTCTGAGCCACCAGAGTGGACACGAGCGAGAGAACACGTTCCCGACAGTGTGGTTGGATGGACTTTCCACAGCCCACTGTGGCAGGACTGAGAATTTCCTCTGAGCTGTGTCGAGGCTCTTCCGTTGGTTGGCCCACGCATGATGGGGTTCTCACGTGGCTTGACCCATGCGTGTCGGGGTTTTCACGTGTCGGAGATCTCATGTGGGCTGGCCCATGTGTGTTGGGACTCTCCCTTGGGCTGTCCCATGAAACTCCCAAATAAAGGGGCTAGAGGCGTGGCTCACTTGGTAAAGCACTAGACAATGAGCAAAAGCATCACCAACTCAAGTGGAGTGACAAATTGGAATTTTATGGAGTCCATACAGATGCGGAGGCTGCTAACAGCGTAGGACCTAGTCACTAAGAAAAGGCAGGGCTACAGGATTGTTGCAGAGAGATTCTGGTGATGGTTGTGGGGCAGGTGAATATCCAAGCTTCAAAGGACTCAAATTATGATCTAACCAGTCATACCTGAAAAGTCTACTCTGGATGACAGTGCAAACCGGAGGCAGTCTAGGTATGTGGCATGTGGCTGAATCTATCTCATTGGAAGAGACCGATGCATCCATCACATCATGGATCATAGTTGTAAGATCTAGAAGCTAGAAAAGGATCTTCATTTATGAGGACAAATGGGAGTGTTACTTTGCTTAGCTTTGACTCAGAGCAAAAGCCTAATATTGTGACCTGGAATATAAATGAGTACTTGGTGAGTTGGACAGAGGTAAGAACTTGCAAAGAGATCCAGTTCAACCCATTAGAAGATTAGATACATGTCTGGTTCATAAAGATGCTACGGAATAGAGGATACAGATGAGGAACACAACACAGGAGCTGTAGTAAGTGGACCATCAGATTCTAGGTATGAGAATATTGACTTGTGGTGGATATTCTCATCTGTCTCCCTAGAGAAAGATGGATGTTCTGGGAAAATCAGTAAAGCAATTGCAGAAGCTTGACCAAGATCTGAATCCATCCAGACCTAGTGACACAACAGGAAGGAAAATAAAGATGGCACCAACAACTGTCTATTTCATTCTGGTCACTCTCCTTCCTTTAGAAGCTTGCTTCTCCTCATGCATATACATACACCCATGGGCCACGGTGATTAGCTGGGGACATACAGGTTTCAGTTGTTTCATTTTATGTGGTTTCTTATGAGCAAAAGAGAAAGTCCTGATCTGCGTAGCTCTGTAATCAAGAAGAGGCCCTTATTAAATCTCATTCTGGTAAATAGGAGCAGTATCTAGTTTCCTTTGGAAGCAAGGCAGTAGAGGTGAAAGGGTATACCACCATGAAAGGCAATCTTGCCTGGAACCAATGTGTTTGAGTATTGAACTTTGGGTCACACCGAGTTTTTCCCAGCAATGATATTCGAATACATAATTACTCGGCTCTTCATGTGGTCTTGGTAGTGTAAAGAGCAAGTGTGTGCTTTGTATTTATTTTCCAGATTTTCCCTTTATTGTTCCCCAAGTGGAAAGATGGGGACTAACTTCATTCCATCATGTTGAAAGACAGCTCTTGGCTATCTGCTCTTCTGAAAGCATTTTTTTCAAATTCTTTTTTTAAAATTATTTTTTCTAATCTTTCTTTAATTGGTAACTAGTCATGTTATCTTTTACAGAACAGAGTAAGTATGAACAGTGATCACAGCTCAGATATTTAATCAACAGTGTTTCTCAGTTATCTACCAATTCAAATGGACACTGTCCAGAGGTTTTTGCCTACAAATCTAGGTGACTTCTGTTTTACTAGAAGCTAACTGTTTAATTAGGAGATCACAGTGATGCAGTCATGAAATTCTAGAGAATAGAAAGTTTCAAGGGGAATTCAGGCAAGGATCTAATTTATTAGCTGATATCAGAATATTCAGATATTATAATTATTTTTGGTTTTGGTGCTGGGAATTGAACACAGGTCCTCAAGCTTGTTAAATAGGTGCTTTACCTCTGAGCCACATCCCTAGCCATATATTACAATTATTGACAAGTATATCAGTGGATCCTGGTTGATTATCAGGGTTGGTATGTGAACCTTCAAAGTCTTCACCTGTTTAATTCAGACTCATCATCGTCTGCCTTTTGATGAACTTCAAAACCTCTTTACCTTTGTTATATTTTTCTGGATAGAAGCCAAGTCACTAGATCTTCCCACAACCAAGAAAGAGGTTATCAGCAATTCTGGGGAAGGGATAGTGAAATGGAGCCTGATCACAGGGCATGAGTTTGAAGAGGGTGCTGGAATCCTGGCCCTTTCTCTCCATGTTTATGTCATGGCCACCAAGAGATGGACAAGATTTGCTTTGCCACATGCACCTGCCATGCAGTCTTTCTCCAAACAGACCTGAGCCAACCATTTTCATGGAATGAAACCTCTTAAACCATAATCTAAGAAATGAACCTCTTCCTTGGAAGTTGATTTTCGCAGGTGTTTTTTTCACAGCCATGAAAAGCTGGCCAACACAGAGTTCTAAGAAGGCAGATGGGGGGGGTAGGGCTTGCTTTTCCCTCTGTGACTGTTTAATGCGTGTGTGAAAACTACTTCTGACGACAATATTAGGCGATTGCTATCAAGTAAGGAGAGAGAATGACAATTACTGAGGTTAGCCCAAACTCTGCTAATAGCTAGGTAAAGAAAACAAAACATTAAAGTTGCAATGAAGCTCTGTGATTCTTTTAGAAGCCTTGTACCCTCCCATGTTTTGTTTTTCTATTGATTAATCCAGCCTCCATGCTTTTTCTCCTTCAAAACCTGCAAAGTATTTGGAAATTTCATTTCAATAATTAAAGGAGTGGAAAAAAGATTGTTTTTGAAAAAAAGCATTTCTTGAAGATTAAGACGTCAGCTTCCTCTGTATCTGCCTCATCCAGAGTTTCTGGTCTGCCTAACTCCCAAGATTTGTAAAGGAAATGACCTAAGTTTACTATGGGAGCTTACATAGGGGATGGCTTGGCCCTGCCCCGTGGTACCAATCACTAACTCTCTCTTCCACTCTGATGCCAAGACCTAAAAATAGCTCAGTGGGAACAAGTCCCTGCAGTCTCTCCCTCATGGCCTGCAAACCAAAGCCCTGATTAAGTCAGAGGATGGGAAATTCAGCTTCAGAGCCACTCAACGGCCCTCCAATGCCAAGGGCAGAGACCTTCCTGTTCCCTCAGAGATTGGGGCGAGACGAGATGCTGACCAAAGACCACCTATCGCGTTGAGTGCTTGCATGAGGAGGAACAGCTTTCCTCTGAGAGACATTGACTCCTTGAAATCCCAGAAGTTCAGTGAGGATGATATGCTTTGGTCCTATCTTGCTTGAGCCAGAAAATCTTTGTCAGCAGACCTGTCCTACATTAAATGAGGCTAGGTTATGGCAGACATTTTCCTCTTCACCACTCTGAAGGGGACACTTGAAAAGGGAAACAAGCATCACTGTGGTATTCCTTTACACTTATAGAACAATAAGAAATAGTCATGGTTTTTTAACTGGAGGGAGAAGTTGGTGGGAACTGGCATGGTAAACTCAGATGTGGGAACATTATAGCCAATGCTGTATGTCTTAGTACATTTGAGATGCAGTAACAGTAACAAAACCCCCAAACAACCAGTGAATCAGAGTTCCCTTTGGGCCACATGGTCACCATGATCTGTTTTCATGGTCAATGAATGAAGGATTCACTTCTCTTTTGTGGGCACTCAAAGTCCCTATCAAGTTCCCAATTCAGTGTCTGGAGGGATGGCCTCCTTCACAAACGGTCCTTTGCTCCCTGTATCCCCATGTTTGCAGAAGCATCCAAGATCTTCCTGAGCTGTGTTTTTATACAGACACTAATCTATGACCTAACAATCCCTTCCCAAGGGCCTTCATCTCCAAATGCCTTCAGCTTATAACTGGGGGCCAGGGAGAGGAGGTTCAACATTTGAATTTATAGAAGATATGCACATTCAAACCTAGAATTTTCCTCTTTTTATTTATCTTCTAATCATCTTTAAGTACAAAAGGGTTTCACTTTATCATGTCAGCTTGTGAGTACAATTCATCTTTATCAGTGTAGCCCTTTCCATCATTCTCTCTCCCCATCTTCCCCAACATCCCCTCCATTTGCTTGGTTCCATTTTCATGTATGTACCTTCAGTACTATGACTGCATTCTCCCACCCTAGCACTTTCTAACAGGGATGAACAGACTACAGCTCTGTGACTGACTATGGACCTCTACTTACATTTGTAAATACCGTGTTTGTAAATATTGCGTTGGTGGGACACTGCTTACTGTGCTGACTCAGTTCTATGTCTCCTAAAGCGGCTTTCATGTTATAGGCCTGAATGGTAATCAGCTGACTTACAAACCATAATGCAGGGGTCCCTGCACCCCGGGTGCTCTCCCAACCAGCGGGAGAGGTGAGGAAGCGCACCCCGCTGAGGGTGAATCCAGAATAGGTAACGAGCCGCGAGTTGCCCATACTCAGCCCAATCCAACCTTTCGCCGGCAGTTGGACAATCAGAGGGCTCGGGAGAAGTTGAAGACTGCTCTCAGTTTAGTGGTGTAGACTGGATCTTAAGTATGGGCAATGGCAGGAAGAGGAGGGTGTAACATACCTAGCCAGGGGCTATGATTGGCGGTCCGAGCTGTCAGTCAAGGGCAGAAGGCCATGGGACCTCCCTAAGGGGCGGCCTAAGTACTAGCAGGACCGCCCCCAGGTTACTGCCCGCAGCCATCTGGCTGTACATGGTCTTAAGGCTGGGAGGCGTGGCCAGCTAGAGCCGCCTTTCCAGTTCCGGATCCAGAAGACAGGCGGGGCTAACCGGGATCCCTCTTCCGGGAGGCGGTGCAAACAAGCACGCCCCCAGGGACTGAAGCAGGCGGGGCGCTTCAGGGCACAACAGCCACACACCTCTGGGGCGAGGACAGGCAGAGCCAGTCGGTGCGCCCCACACCATAAAATATCTGACCTTCCACGGGGGAGGGATGCACTGCTCTACAATCATGAATACACAAACAGTGCTTGCTGCGCCGGTTAAATGGCATGTTGTACAGCTTCTCCCAGTCAATCTCGTAACAGTAGTTCAATAAAGACACATTCTCCCCACTCAAAGAGAGGGAAAGAGAAGTTGAGCGTGTGCAGGGGTTACACAGATCGAAAAGGATGGGTCTAAGAGTGAATCTTACTCCATGGTCTCATTGAATGTGTTCCCTCATAGCTAAATTCCTTTCCTGGTTAGTTTGAATCCGTGGTTAAAAGAAAAAAAAATCAAATGTCTTCTGAGTCCAGGTAGGTAAAACTCAAAAGGCACTGCCCTCCGCCAGAGGGAGTGGTACATTCTGCGCCTGAACTGAAAGTACAAACTCAGTCTCAAGGCATTCAAATATGAAGTGTTCTATGTTTTGTTTTTTTTTTTGAACTTCCCGAGCCAAAGAAAACATGTCAGTAGGCTTTATTAGGCTAACAGGTCACTGGTTTGTGACCTCTGGATGGAGCCTGATTGAGCAAGAGGAACAAAATGCTCAGAATGGAAACCCGAGAGCCTACTTATTCCCCACCCCCACCCCCACTCTAGTTTACTTCTTTGGAAATGGCATTGGTGAGTCCATGGAGACTCAGGAACCCACACATGCCTGCTCCTCCTGACTCCTCCATCTAGCCGTGCTGCACTCTTGAGCAAGAAGATCACCTCTATCAGCTTTATGAAAGAGATTTCCTTCTTTCACTTTAACTGGCCCACAGTGTGCCCTAAATTAGGCATTTATATTGTTGTGGGAACCAAAAATAATACCAGAGTGGTCATTGGCTTCCTTCTTTATATTATACCCTGTGGCCAATCAGTCCACATAACCCGCTGGCTCTGTATATTTCCTACATATTCTCTATATATCTGGAGTCAATCCCCAACACCTAGACCCAAGCTTCCATCACCACTGGCCTGGGGCATTTTCTTGACTTTTCCAGGTAAACAATGTCTCCCTAGCCTGCAAGTCTGCTCTCAATCCAGCAGTTACAAAGACCTCATGTAAGAGAGGCTGTGACATTCCTAATGCATTTTTCTCTTCAGATTATAATGACGCACAAGGTTCCAATAATCTTCCAGCTCATCCACCACAAGTCTTTGTCTCCTACCTCTAAAGCCTCATTCTCAGGGTGCTCGTGTATTCCAATCACAGTGGCCTTTTGCATCTTCCTCAAGCTCCCCAGGCTAGCTTCTTCCTTACAGCGCTGGCCTCTGCCTTCTCTGCCTGTGTATAGTTCATTCTGGTAGCCACAGGATGACCTCTTCCTTCCTTTAGTGCTTGCAGCATCTTTCCAGTCATTAGGTAGCTAGCTACAAAGTTGCATACTCATTCTCTATTCCTCCTTTTTTATCTTCCTGACTATAACTTCTTGGATCTTCATATTTTATATTTTTTTCCTTATTTCTTATTGTCTCTACTACAAATATAAGTACTGGTTTACTTCCATGGCTTTAATACCTCATAAAGTACTCATCCACAGGACGTATCCAATATTCATTTGTTCCTTCTGGTCATTTCTATCTCTTTTCCCACCCAGAAATAATTTTTTTCACATCTACCATCTTTTTAATTATCATCCATAAACAATTGTACAACTCCCTCCCAGCTTAGTATTCATTTTGTTAAACTTTAAGTCAGTTATTCAAAGTATTTAAACCACTGGAGTCCTTCCATTCTTATGTCATACTTTAGTAAACATGTTTGTTTATATATGTATAAAACTCTGATATTTTTACATATATTTATTTATAATTTAGATTTAACTTCCACATATGTGAGAAAAAGCATGCATCCTTTTGTTTATCTGAGGTCGACTTCCTTTACTTAATTTTCCTATTTCTCTGCAAATGACATAGCATCATTTTTTCAGATGGATGAGTACAATCTTACCATCTTATTACATTTGTTATAACTGAATGAGAGTTAACTTCAAAAAGATCTGTGGCCACAGACAGGAAGTCAGCTCTCTACCAGTGATTATGACTACAGGATCATGACAACCAGCACCATAGTCTATTCTAAGGTCTCATAGAAATGTAAATTCTTGAACTCTACTCTTCTAGACCCACTGAGTTGAATCTGGAGTACAGTTCAAAAATTGACCATAGTTCAATAATTCTAGACTCAGCAATGTTTTAATGAGCCCATCAAAAACTTCTGGAACTAGTTCAACTTTAAGAGTCATTGCCTTGTCTCAATTGGTTTATGAAACAGTTCTAGGCCAAAGAATGTTTATTCAGAATGGGATCGATATATGCTTGGGTTCTACATCCTGGGATTTAACTAACTTCTGACCTAAAAATATTCAGAAAACAAAAATTGCACCTTTTTCAACAATCTAAACCCTTTTTCTTATCATGATTCCCTTAAAAATGTAATGACTGTTTATGTCATATTTTATGTATTTGAAATAATTTGCATATAATATTTATGCATTTGAGAAAAAATTAGGGGCCTGGTAGGTTATACAAAGGTTCTAAGCAAGTACTGTTCAATTTTAGAGAAGTCACTTTAGCATGCTTGGGTTTTGGCATCCTTAGTGTCTCTGGGAAATATCCTCTGCAGATACTGAAAGGCAATTGTGAAAAATAGCTGTGGAGTACAATTCAGAATGTTTTTCTCCATGTTCACCTCTGTCCTTGGTGGATTTTGGCACATCATTTGTCTGACCTTGAACTTGAGTTCTGTAAGCTCTGAAGGACACAGAGCAAAAGGATCTTGAACATCCCTCTCTACAGGACAACTCAGTAACTCTACTTTGAACTCTATTTTAAAGCTAAAAAAATTGCAACACTTACATTGCAGTTCATCCTTCCCTCTTGGTTTTACCTTCTGAGATGTCAAGAACCGATGGTTGTTGTTTGGATGTCACCATGTCAGCAAACATTTTGTACCCATCAGAAAAAAGAAAAACATGCCCAATATTGATTTGTCTTACTTGCTTATGGAGTGTGTGTGTGTGTATGTGATGTTTATATACACACACATATATACATATGAATGTATATATGTATACATATATATGTGATGCTACAAAATCATATTCAATACATGACAAATCATACATAAAATGGAAATGTAAATTCTGGCACAACAACACAGAAGGTCTAACCTGGGTCTAACACACTGCACACCACTGACTGGGAGAACTCAAGGTGTGCTTCAAAACATTCCTTCCTCCAAAACACTAACCCATTTCCCACAAATTACTGCCTTCGAGACATGAACCTAGTTACATTGAAAAATAATTGAGGTAAATTCACAGGAATATCATACTCTTTGTACTGAGTCCTTACCACGTGTATAAGCACTACACCAAATGCTTTGTACGTGCATTTGTTTTGTTTATTACTTTCCCTGTGAAGTATTTACGTAGTAAAGTAACATTCTACCATTTGGGAGATAAAGAAACTGAGGCACAGTGAGGCTAAATTATCGGCTTTAGTTTACCTGTAGGGTAGCAGCCAAGCCTGGGGACACTGTAAGTCCAAGTCCAAGACAGAGAGCATTTCTAAGGACATTCACCTTTAAAAGGTAGTCCCTTCAGTGCAGTAGAATGGTAGACATTTGAAATGACAGATTTTCCATGAGCATTTGGATGGGTAGCTCTTTCTTAGTAACATTCAATGTATGTATCTGGATTGTTTCGACTTCACCAAGACACAGGTCCAACCCTGAGGTTACAGACCGATTTCCTACAGGGATGCTGGCTTGGGCAACCCCAAGTTATGGTAACGGTGAAGCAGATAATCTTCTACTTACAATTCAGAGTGATACTATTAATTCCAACTATGATGACAGCTAGAAAGAGCCCTCAATTTTTGTTTTTGGTTTTAAAGCTATCAGGAACAAGCCTCATGAAAGAGTGAATAGAGCTAAAATCATGTTTGCTTTTTAAATATATGTATATTATTGTTATTACTAAGGTGTTGTACAGAGGGATTACCATTTCACAATTCAGGTAATGTATGCCTTTCTCATTTGTACAATACCATCCCATGTTCACTTTGTGTATTAACTTTCTTCATGACTCTCCACGGTTAAGCCACAGCTGAGGTTCACATGCACTTTATCAGACACACACTCGGTTGATATGCGATACGGAAAAATCTCTCATTTGCCTTTGTTTATTTGATTCATCAACTGACAGAATGTGGTTACTGTTCTAGTCTCAGAGGAGTTGAAAAAAAAACACAAAACAAAACAACCCAACTCAGACATCTGATTTTATGAAGTTAGGTTTTGGGCCACTGAGAAATATCTTCATGTTAAAGGTTTGTTTACAAGGAATTGCTGTTTCCACTTGCTGGAGCAGCTCTTAAACATTAAAAAAAAATAGAAGTTGTTTTTTCCAACCACTAAGTAGATCTAAACATTAAGTGTTTGTGAAGTTGGTTTTCCAGCTTCTGGGTTGCTATTAAATTTTGCTGGGATGAAACAGAAGGTCTTTGCCTTCACCTACCCCTCCCCCTGCCCTGGCCCCTCGCACAAGAGCATAATATTTTGAAGAAGGGTTTTTTTTTTAATGGTTCATTGTGCAATATTTATATTTCATTCACATCAGCACAAGACAGTGTTGACACAAAGCCCTGTTGTTGTTTTTGGCTTCCCTTTTCCTGCCTTCTATCCTACAAAAGACCTGCTCCCCACTCCCTCTGGGATAAGCTACATCTGCTCCAAGAAAGGGGCCCACTTGATAAACTGTGTCTGTCTGGGACTGAGCTTGGCCGGGCTGAGGGGAGCACAGGAAACCTCCCTTTCCAAGAGAGGGAAGTGCAGGCAAACGTGGAGAGATGCTTTGAGAAAGGAAAAGACAGAAAACTGGACAGAAGCTCAGGGATCGTTGAGTAAGAGAAAAGACCAACCAACCAACAAACTTCACCACTGCCTTAGTATTGAGACATGGTTGAGAAGCAGATGGATTGTCTTAGTCTTCCAGAATGAATGGAAAAAAATGAAAGTGTGCTGTGGTTTTGTATAAAAAAATCTATATTTCACACTTGCTTATGATTGCCATTATCAGATATTCACAAAGAATTTCTCACATTGTGTTCCAGGAACCAGCGAGAAAGACTTGGAACGTGAGTGTTAGTAAGAAGGGGAGCCATTGTGGATAATCACAGAACATAGCTCTAGTTTCCCTTACATGTATCTTAGGGTCTGTGATTTAACTGACTACTAAGGACAGATCCCTAATGAACAAGGAATTTTTAGATCACTTTCTCCCTGAAACACACACACACACACACACACACACACACACACACACTACACACTACACACTTTTTTGTCACCCTTTCAGCCATGCTCTCAATTTCACAGCCAGCTCCTGTTGGCAAAGATCCTGGTGGTTTTCACTCCATAAGAAATATTCCCATATTGTTATCATCAATGAAGTCTAAATGTCAGAAATGGCCATTACCATTTTATTGTGAGTTTAAATTCTCCTTATCTTAGGGCATCTGGGCATTCAAGGAAGACTGGAGTGTGGAGAGGCAGAAAAGAGAGGGAGAAGCAAGAGAAGAGAAATAGGGGAGGGTAGCAGAGAGGAGAGGGGAAAAGGAGAATGCAAAACCTGGATTACTTCCTTTAAGATACTCTGGAACAGGGACTAATTTGAGCAGTGGGGATAAAAGATTATAATCTACGTTGGATTATAAAAATAATAATCAAGGTGGCTCTCTGCATCATTTCTATGTTTCCCCTGCCCTTCGTAAAAAGTTGGACCCCGTGCAAGACAAATAACCAAGTGCAGACTGATAGCAGTTTGTTTTGATTGGAGAAAATAGCCTAGCCAAGGCAGGACCAGTCCCTTCTCTTGGTAGGCAAGCTGTATTCTGGCTCAACTGAATTCTCACAATGGAGACTGTTGGATTTTTGAGTCACACTGGCTAATCCACTTCCTCCTCACCACTCTCTATGGCCAGCATATTCCTCCTTCAGCTTTTGTCCCAGGAGGCATATAAATTTAGAAGAGAAACCTGTAGGTAATTAACAGTCCAGCATGTCTGTCATTCTTTTGATAAAATGTGTTGGGTGTGGTTACTCAACATGCCCTTGATAAAAATGTATTGGTGGTGTTTCATTTCATTTGACTTTCCATTAGGATTTTTTTTTCCTTTTTCTTTTTTCCTTCCCCCCGCCAATGAATCTGTCTTAATGGCCAGCTTCTGTTTCCAATCATGGAGGACGTTTCTATGGATTTATTTTTACTTTTTTTTCCAATAAGAACCATATTCTGATTCTTGAAAAACCTTTCAAGTAGTAATGTATGAAATAGTGGGGGATACCCCAAAAGCAAAGCTTTCCTGCTGGCTTACATTAGCAACCACGTAGAATGTACATGCGTGTGCATCCATTGGTGTGTGTGTGTGTGTGTGTGTGTGTGTCTACTTGTGTGATTTGATTTGATTTTACATCCTGATTTCTCCTTGAGTCAGGGACAGGAATCTTGCCCAATTTGTCACTTCTTCACTACACAGCCTTAATGATCTGAGAAAGAGGAGTATTGCTCCTCTCCTCTGTTTGACTCTAAATCTTTCCTAGTTACAGATGAAGAGCATTCATTGGAGGCTTTGGAGTAGCAAATTGTGACTTGCATTAAAAAAATAGGTGAATGTAGGCAAGTGCAAAGGAAAAGAGCACTGGAATAATTTCTAGCTCACAGCTTTGAAATTGTTGAGTCATCGGGGTGAGTCACCCAGCTTTACAACCCACAAGACCCCCAGGATATTTGGGGAGGGGATGGTACCGTGTAAGAGTGAAGAAAGCCCCTTGGCCCCTCTACAGCCTCCTGATTTGCACAGGGAAGTTGCTCATATTGACTATCTTTGAATGGTTTCTTGGCATGGTGGGTAGCAAGCACAAAATCTCTGGTCTGTTCTCATCGGTGATGGTTATCTGTGCCTGGATTTGACATGTGGCTTTTGCTGTGAATTCTCTTCCCTTCTCTTCATCTAGTTTGATAAGGAGCCAAGGTATTGACCTGTACCTTAGACATTTGAGTTCTCCCTGTGGCCCACTGAGTTATTGAACCTTTAGTCATGTCTTTTTTCTCTACAGCCAGCCAAATTTAGGTTCTCTGTGTTTTCCTCAGGCTGTGAATTTAGATTCTGGTTGTTGTTGGTTGTGTTTTCAGTCTACCACAACCATTCAGACCACTGGCAGTATTCCAGATGTGAAACAGGTTCTTGTGATATTCAGGCTCTTCTGAGACTCCTCTGATTGGCTTCCTGCTCTGCAGTCCAAGTCCAACTCTCCACCCTCTGTGACCTAGACAAGCATTCATTTGCATGTAGGACAGAACTGGTTTATCGTGATAGATTGGTTCCATTTCCTTGACAAGAAACTTCAGTTTCTATTGGTCACCAATATCTTCTTTTGCTATGGCCACAGCCTTGGTGCGCATAAGTATGCATCTACAGATTCTGACTTGTGACAGTGGTACTCAGAGACTGAGTACTGATGCCCCTGGGGCAGACACTTTTAGCTGGTCACTCCCCATCTGTCTCTACCACCATAGCTTGTGTGTATTCAGAGGCCATCAATTTTGCTCCAAATGGTCATAAAGTAAGTCCTATCCCATTCATGGTGATCCTAATCCTTTCGACATCTTCCTCATTTTAGGCTTACCCTGTAGCCATGAAGCATTGTCATCAATGGAAAGCAAATCTCCTAAGGGCTATCTGCAAAATACTTTGTTGGCACTAAAGAAATAATACAGGTTAGTGAGACAGGTTGCTCCAATGATGGGTGTGGGAGAGGAGGCCCAAGTATGAAAGTGTAGAAATGAAAGTCAAAGCCCAACTTCCTGGTCTGAATTGTAGCACTGTTTCTTCCTAGTTGTACCATCCCAGCTTCATTACCAGTCCTCTTCAGGCCTCAATCTTCCTGTCTTTGAAATGGGGAAGGTAATAGTGACGCCGATCTCCTATGGTAAAGATAATTAAATTCACCAATGATTATTGAGTCCTCTGAGCAGGTCCCGAATCACAGGAAGGTCTATAGGTACACTTGTTTAACTTAGGAATAAAGGCATATCTCAAAGTGAATTTTGATTTATTCAGTGAATATTTGAAAATAGTATTTTTCTCCTCTATAACAGATCATGGTAAAAAGAAATAATAGAATCCATTGTTGACTATGTTTACAGAGAAATGGCTATGATCCTATAGTGCTTTTGGAGAGGGTGTTCTAAATACCTGCTGTCATAGAAACTTCTTATCTACCAATACAAAGGTGACTCAAGGATAGGCCTAACAAAAGGATGGCGCATAGTCTATATTTTTGACATGAGACATTGTCCAGGGCAAATAAAGACTTTAACTAAACAGAATCTTTCCTAGAGAATAAAGATGTTAGGATATTTCCATTCAGTATTTTGTTTTAAAAGAACTACAAACCAGGAAGACAGATGCCAAATCTTAGAGAATTAGATGACTGAAAACTTTTCCTTTTGTGTTTATTTACATTCTGATGTTTTCTGGGAAATGTTTGGCATATAAAAAAGGATACACATATTAATATATTAAGCCTCCATTTCTGTAAAAAAAATATAGTGACTGACTATAGTAAGCAAGAGAATCCAGAGATTTGTACATTTAAACCTGACTAGGAGCCAGGCAATGTTGGCTTATTCCTATAATCCTAGCTACTTAGGAGGCTGAGATCTGAGGATTGTGGTTCAAAGCCAGCCAGGGCAGGAAAGTATGTCACTTACCTACAATTAACCACTAGAAAACTGGAAGTGGCACTGTGGCTCATGTGGTAGAGCACTACCTTCGAGCTGAAGAGCTCAGGGACAGTGCTCAGGCCCAGAGTTTAAGCCTCACCACTGACAAAAACAAACAAACAAACAAACCCCAAACCTGAATGAGATGATCTATATTACATTCCAACTAATAAGATTGTCATTTCTTGATTGATGGATCTACAGACTATTTTTTTGCTTTCTTTGTAAAAATACTTTTGCATTTTAATTTTACTGAAAGGATTATTTCACATTTTGTTTTACATATTTTAAAAAGAGTTAATCAGCAAGTCCTTTTGGTACTAATGGCCCAACTAATTTCATTCCTCAGTAGGTGGCCAAGTTGGAAGACTGTCTAAGTGCCAGATTTGAGCTTAAAAGATTCCAACAGTCCTTTACCTTACCCCTGCCCCCAACTCCACACATTAATCTGGAGATATTTATATTTGTTGCCAAATATCTGCCCCAAATCATTCTGTACTTCTGACATTTTGTCAAGAGTAATAGATCCCAAGTGAGGTGATTATGTTGATTTTATGGATGACCTCCAAGAAAACCTTTTTACAGATAAAAATGGAAGGATAAATTATGTTTCTTGAGATCTTGATGTTGCTATTTAAAGGTGTCTGTGGGTAGTCAGTGCCTTATGAAAGGTGCTTTCAGATTGCTCTTTGAAAGTTTTGCACTGTATCTTTTTTCCCCTCCAGTTTTGAGAACAGAATCAGCGTTATTTTGAGGGTAGGTACTTTTGCCCTTGTCATGTGGTTGGTAAATTCCTTTGGCCCACCTGTGAATGTGAGGCATTCTCTTTTTGAGTTCATTCATTAGTCTAGGAAAATGCTTTTCCTTTTCGGAAGACCTGGATGGATTGGTTGGAAATATACTCTGGTTTCTCTGTTTGTGCTGGATCAGAGATCAGAGAGCCGTTTCAGGCTGCACTGACTCAGGCCTTTCTTTGAGTGGTAAAGTTCAGAAGTGCAGCAAGAGACAGGAAAACCAGAGCTGTTTACACAGTCTCTTGTCCTTCTTTCCTTGAATGCTTTAAAGAAGAAGAGTGGTCCTCCAAGGTTCCAGAACTGGTAGCAAGACTGTCATATACTGTCAATCCCCATTTCCTTCACAATAGCTGTCAGCTGGAAGAGAAAAGATAATGAGGAATAGCATCCATGAGGAATAGCCTCTGTGGAGATGACATTCCTTTGGTGACAATTCTTTATTGTCTTACTCAACCCTATTACTTTTTGGAGATGATTAATATCATGAGAAAGTATCTGATGTCTTCACAAATAGGCAAGTTGGTCTTTCTTACACTAGGATCTCTACCATGTTATGCATTGGAATATGAGTCTATGGCTTTTGGGATCCAAGTAAAACATTCAGTGTGGATGGAAGAGGTCAAAGATGATCAACAAGGGGAGAAAGGTCTGCCCCACTTCCTGCTGGTTGATATTTGCCCTTGAGAAGAGCAGCCTTTTAACTCCAGTAGGGCATTCTTCATTCAAACCAATGGGAAAATAAGCATTTTGGTTCCATGCTAATGTATGCTATGACTTATCTATCTCAGGATACAAAACAAAGTGAATTGCTGGATTACTTCTTTATCCATGAAGTTGCTCATGAGCCAGGCAGAATATAAAATGTGTTGCGATGATAATGGCTTCAGTTCTGGAAGTATATGTTTTAAAATGTTGCAGATTAGTCCTCAT